>NC_090926.1:382560633-382863663 GCF_040938575.1 Ambystoma mexicanum | reverse complement strand
CACTCACAGTTCGCACATCATATTATTTTGATGTACATGGAGCCAAGACTCCAGAGAATCCTCCAGAGCAGAAGGAAGGTACAATTGTGGCAAGTTCTAGGCACCCAAGACCCTATGTAGTTCTTCCTGTTTCAAAGAAAGATGACAAAGTACATGAGTCTGAGATAAGTGTTATTAGCAATCGTTCACATGCGAGAAGTCTTGTAGAAATTCAGTTTGGCCACAAAAAGCAGGTTTGGCAAGACAGGCAAGACAAGAGGTTGTTAGACGATGTGCCTATACAGGTAATGCATGCAAACACACCTGGTCCTATGACAAGTAACCCAAAGATGATTCCTAAAAGAAAGACACACATGGAGATTTTGCAAGACATTTTTATGCCTAAATGGTCTGCTGAGCAGATAAGACGTTCTGAACTTTCTCCTACTCAGGGAACACTGATGGGTGTGCCTATGATTGATCCAGCTAGAAGACGTTATGCTGGTACACTTCATGACATGATTATGGAAGGTCACATGAGGAGAATGAGAACTAAAAGGAACACTCAAGAAGAAGATTTTGTACTAAATGATTACTTGCACAGTACAGCTCATTTGTGAAATAACATCTGATATCAACATATGAAAGAAGTGGGAAGAAGAACCTCGAATGAGGAATGCTTTGTGTGTGCACTCCTGCCATACAGTATGGGAAAGCCTAAAATCTTCATAGCCATCGAAATAGATAAATAGATATCCAGGCAACACATTGGCCCTCATTACGACCCTGGCGGAAAGGGGTTTACGCCGGCGTAAACCATGGCGCCCCTTTCCGCCTGAGTACGAGTTCCCGTAGCGCCATGGTGATTTTTACGCCTGCTTTTTGCAGGCGGAAAAATCCATGGCGCTAAGGGACCTTGTTGTTAATTACGCCACCGTAATTTACGGTGGCGTAATTAACGCCTTCCCCACTCCCATTATACCCTATGGGGCAAAAATGGGAATGGGGAAGGGTAAATGGGGATTGGGGACTTACCGCCCCGCCAAGGTCGGAATGGGGCGGTAAGTCCGCCAACCACCATGGCGGAGTTGGCAGCTTAGCGCCATGGACCATGGTGCAAATAGCACCATGGATCTCCGCCAAGGTCGTAATGAGGGCCATTGTCTTACGCATATAGCACTTTGCAAAACATGAAGCCAGTTCATGGGTCGAGATGCCTACCTCAAATGGGCAGCTCAAAGGACAGATCCAGACGAAGAGGTATCCCTACACATTATCCTCACCAAAAATATTGTCGTACATATGGTCGTTTGTCTTGCCATAGGCAATATTTTTGGGGGGGATAATTTGTGGGATACATTTAAAAAGAATGTGGGGGTTGCTGGGGTGTCCCCCGCAGGGTGCATGGCTCAACATCGCAGCAATAATATGGCAAATATTTTTGCGTAGATAATAACACATGGAACCGACGAAGATGACTATAGCCAGGATACCAAGACAAGAAACAGAGCCCATACTAAGAATCATGTGATCAGATATGAGAAGAGCTGGAATTAGATGGGAGGTAAAAAAAAATAGGAGGTTGCAGGAAAATCTGCAGAGGATATTCAGAGATGGAAGAACAGAGGACACATGCAGATCTGGGGATCTGTGTTATCACCAGATGGATGGGAAGAAGGAGTGGTAATCCGCAGAGCCTGTGTGATCATTGGATGTTATGAACCAGTCATTGACATCGTGCAGAATGGCTGCAAGCCATTATGGCTAAGATTTGCTAAGCTACTGACTTGGGTCGAAGATAGAGGAGGGCCCATGCAGATAGTCCCATTGGAAAGTTCAAAGTTGTGCTTCAGAAATAATGGCACAAGAAAGGTTGGAGAGAATCAGAAATGTGGTTGAATCTTTGATGTTCTGGGAATGATACATGGTACAGCAACGATCATGGATCATTATTGGGCATGTGGAGCCAGAGCTTATATCAGATTGCCCAAAGACTGCAGAGGAATATGCACACTGGTGAATGTCCATGTTCCAGCATTGGTGATTCCAAAGAGTGATTTAAATCTTGACAGTTTCCCGAAAGCAGATGCTCACCTGAGGAATAAGAGATCTGTAGAGCTGATAAGAAGAATGAAGAGAGAGAACTATTTCTCAGCTAAGTCAATAGAAGCTTTTGATGCCATACCATATGAGCACAGGCTGTTTAGCCAGACCTCATCTGTGTTCACGTTGATCTTCATGCCAAGTATCCAGGTTGGAGCAAATACTAAGTGGTTACAAATAACCAGATGGGAATTGCTGCAGACAATTAACACTACCATAAAGGGATTCAATGCGATCAGAGAAGAGATGAGAGCCATAAGACTGATGACTCTTCAGAACAGATACGTCCTGGAAATGATTACAGCAATGGATGGAGGTGTTTGTGCAAAAGTCGGAGAATCATGTTGCACATTTATACCTTCTCATGTTGACGAGAATGGAACCTTGACAGAGGCCATAGACATGTTGACGAAACTCAATGGCCAGATGATAGATGAAGTGGAAGACATCGCTGATGACAGCTGGTTTGGATCACTCTTCTCTTGGGTTCCACAATGGATGGCAGACATGTTCAAGTTTCTTGGAACCCTAGTATGTCGCAGTTAAAAAGCAAATTGAATTACAAGTGAATCTCAGGCGACGAGGCGGGACGAGCCAAGAAGCCAAGGTCTTCTCAAACTGGAGTGAACTGACCTTGGATACAAAATCATGTGAAAGAACAAAACTCCTGTTCAGAAGGCATGAACATAACAAGGAAGACGTCAGAGGCCTATTAACCCCTTTAGTGCCAAGGACGAGCTATCTCGTCTTTGACATTACCTCCGTAGTGCCAAGGACGAGATAGCTTGTCCTTTTGAGCACTCTGTTTTGAGGGATCGCTTGAAACTGTAATCCACCTCCCGGTCTATGTGAGGGGGAGGTCCTTTAGGGAGGTCCTGAGGGGGAGGGCTGGATTACATTCAGTTTCACGTCAGCGTGTGTAAAGCACGCCGACGTGAAAGTGAAAGTAATTTTCACCGCAGCAGCCATTTCGGGCTGCTGCAGTGAAAACACAAGGTGAGTCTCCAAATTGCTCCCCCTCGAACTCTGGCTGTATTTCAAGCCGGAGATCGAGGGAGGTGTCGTTGGAAAGGGGAGATTCTCCCCTTTCCAACGACACTCTTTGTGACAGCATTGCTGCTCACGGATCGGGCACAGGGCGCTTGATCCTTGGGCAGCAATGTCACAGGACCAAAAGGGATCCGTTTGTGACGTGGGGGGAGGAGGGGTTGCTTATTAGGTAAGCTGCCTCCTCCCCGCGAGGCCCCAAAGCATGGGGGCACATATGTAAAGACCCCTGGGGGCAGATAGGTGACCATCTGCCCCCAGGGGTGGGGGCATAAAAAAAGGCCAAAAGAAAGGTTTGTAATGGGAGGGGGGTAGGAGGTTTGGGGGCCCTAGCCACCAGGGATTTTTTTTGGTAGAGGTGTCGTTGGGAAGTGGAGATTCTCCCCTTTCCAACGACACCATTTGTGACAGCGTTGCTGCTCCCGGATCGGGCGCAGGGCACTCGATCCGCGAGCAGCAATGGCCACTAGACTACCAGGGATGTGTTTACAGTGGGGGGAGGGGGCTGCTTACTAGGTAAGTGCCCTCCTCCCCCCTGTGGCCCCAAAGCATGGGACCACATGTATGGAGACCCCTGGGGGTGGATGGGTGACCATGGGGGACAAAAAAATTACAAAAAAAAGATTCAAGAGCAGCATGGGAAGGGGGAAGGGGGGTGGGGACCACTAGACACCAGGGACTTTTTTTGTGGAGGTGTACCTGGAAAGGGGAGAATCTCCCCTTTCCAACGACACACTGTTTGTAAGTATTGCTGCTCCCGGATCGGGTGCAGGGCGCTCGATCCGGGGGCAGCAATGGCCACTAGATACCAGGGATGTGTTACAGAGGTGGTGGAGGGGGCAGCTTACTAGGTAAGTGCCCACCTTCCCCCGTGGCACCAAAGCATGGGGCCACATGTATGTAAACCCCTAGGGGCAGATGGGTGACCATCTGCCCCCAGGTGTGGGGGGGAAAAATAAAAAGATAAACAATTATCATGGCTGGTGTTGGGGGGAGTGCCCCCCCACTGGACCACCAGGGAATTTTCTTTTTATGGAAAGGGGTTGTCCCCCCCACCCAAAATGGATTTGGGGTCATGTCATGCAGCTCTCCCTGGGGGCAGTTATCTGCTCTTAGGAAGGGGCATGTAACCCCAGGGACAGCTGCATGAGAACCCCCACCCCCTTTTATCTGCCCCCAGGGAGGGCTGAATGAGATGCCCTTCTCCTGCATTTGGTGTGGGGTCAACCCCCAGTACATTAGAAAATTACCTGGCAGTGTAGAGTGCCCCTCAGCCCCGCTAAAGGGCAGCCTGCCATTTTGAATTATTTTCTTTGTTTACCAAACTTGCCTTGGCGCAGAGGGGCACATTGGTGTGACAATCTGGCCCCGGGGTGCCCAAACATTACTGCCCCACCCACTGGGGTCCTGTTCCACAATTTTTGGGGGCCCTCCCCCCCACCCCAAATGGAGGGGGGGTGTACCTCACGCAGCTGTTTGTAGGAGGCCCAGGGAGGCCTGCATGAGGTGCCCCCGCCACCAATTTTGGGTGAGGGGGGAGAGGGCACCCAAAAATTGTGGGACAGGCCCCCCAGTGGGTGGGGCAGTAAGGTTTGGGCACCCCAGGTCCAGATTGGCACACCAATGTGCCCCTCTGCACCAAGGGGAGTTGGGTTACCAAAGGAAAAAAGTGAAAATGGTGGAACGCATTTTAGGGGGGGCCGTGGGGTACCCAAAAGGGACGGGGAATTTTCTAATAGGATGGGGCGTTGACCCCACCACCCGCAATGGAGTGGGTGCCATGTCATGCAGCCCTCCCTGGGAAAAGACATCTGCTCCTAGGAAGGGACGCCTGAGCCCAGGGAGGAGTGCAGGACAGCCCCAGCCCCTTATCTGCCCCCGGGGAGGGCTACATGAGATGCGCTGCCCCTCCAATTGGGGGTGGGGGTGGAGAGGTGTACCCCCCTTCACATTAGAAAATTCCCCGGCGGTGTAGGGTGCCCCTCAGCCCCCGCTAAAGGGCAGCCTGCCATTTTGAATTATTTTCTTTGTTTACTAAACTTGCCTTGGCGCAGAGGGGCACATTGGTGTGTCAATCTGGCCCCGGGGTGACCAAACCTTACTGCCTCACCCACTGGGGGGCCTGCTCCACAATTTTTGGGGGCCCTCCCCCCCACCCCAAATGGGTGGCAGGGGCCCCTCATGCAGGCCTCATCGGGGGCAGATATCTGCCCGTAGGAAGGGGCAAATGGGTATTCACTGGGGGTGAGGTTCAGTAGACCACCAGGGATGGCTTGCAAGGAGGGGGGGGCATGCTTGCAAAGTATTTGTTTGTTTTTGCTGGTGTGACCGTAGGTAACACATGTTTTTTGTTTTGTGTACAGCTTTTTCTACGCCTGCAGCTGCAACGTTATGTGAGTATTGTTTTTTTATTATTCTATGGTTAGGGCCCACTGTCAGTGGGGTGGGTGAGACTGTGGCTGAATTGTTGGTGGTGTGGGTGGGAATGGGCCGTCTGGGCAGATATGTTGATGGGCTGGGACCAATTGCAGGGGCAGGCCACAAATTGCCCCCCATGCCAGAAGAACATTGGTGTTTCCCTGGGAGTTGATCCCTCCCATGTGGGTTGTCCGTCTGCAAGCCCAGGCTCCACCTCTGGCTGTGCTACGTTACAGATGTTACCTCCGGGGAGGAATGGAGATCCTGCCGGGGCTCCCTGGAGCTGCTGCTGTGCTTAGAGGACGGTACACTCACATGGTACATGGATGTCCAAGGCCAGGGACATCACCTCCAACCGTCCTGGAGTTGCGGGTGGGCTGCATTACAGCTTTTCCCTTTGGGGAGGTATTTGCACACTGCCGGGACTCCCTGGTGGGGAGAAGCTGTAACGCAGGCCAGCCAGGGCTCCAGCAAAGTCGTCTGTAATATCCCTGGCCTTGGGCACCCTTCTCCCATGTGGGTCTTTGCCCGGAATTCTGGGTAATAGATTCTGGGCCGATATGCGTAAAGTCAGACCCCTGTGGATTTCCACGGGTGTCCTCTTTTGGGAAATGCATAGGGTTCCCTGTTTTCCTTGCTGGCTTCGACACCCTAGGCCCAAATCTGTAGGTTGCCCACATGCACAAAATGTGCTGTGCCGAAAGGCTTGGGGTTACCAAATGGTTACCCTTTTCCTTTTGCGCCCCCGGAAGGTGCACCCACACATGCGAGGTACCGATTTCTTCGGGACATGTGTAGGGATGCGGAAAGATAGGCCATGTGCTGTTGGCGATGTGTTTGGGTGGGTGGTCAGAGCGAAATGTCTGAGACTTGTCTTCGTTTCCAGCCAATTTCAGAGACATTTCCCTCTGTCCACTCACTGGAACATGTCGCCAACAACAGATGTCCTACCTACCTGCGTTGCCTCAGATGTCCTTATGAAAACGGTACTGCACATGTGTGGGTGAACCTACCTGGGGCGCAAAAGGAAAAGGGTAACCTACTGGTACCCCAAGCCTTTCAGCACTGCACATTTTGTTCACGTGGGCAACCTACAGATCTGGGCCTAGGGTGTCGAAGCCAGCAAGGAAAACAGGGAACCCCATGCATTTCTGAAAAGAGGACACCTGTGGGAATCCACAGAGTTCTGGCTTGCGCAAATCGGCCCAGAATTTATTACCCAGAAATCTGGCAAAACAAACGCATTTTCCGCACATTTAATTCGGCTCACCAACCGAAACACGCTGCCAACAACACATGGCCTACCGTCCCGCATTCCCACAGGTGTCCCGATGAAAACGGTACCTCACATGTGTAGGTGCACCTACCTGGGCGCCCAGGGGAAAGCCTAAAACACTGGTAACCCCAACTCTTTTCGCACAGCTGGATTGCAGGATTTTGACTAATGTGCACACCATACAGATTTGGGCCTAGGGTGTCCAAGCCACCAAGGAAAACTCACAACACCATGCATTTCTGAAAAGAGGACACCCGTGGGAATGCACTGAGGTCTGACTTGCGGGAAGCAGCCCAGAATTTATTAGCCACAATCCCTGACGAAGTGTGATGTTTGGTGTGGAAAAAACAACTTTTTCACTTTGTCTGGGATTCTGGGTAATAAATTCTGGGCCGATTTGCCCAAGTCAGACCTCTGCGGATTCCTACGGGTGTCCTCTTTTCGGAAATACATGGGGTTCCTTGTTTTCCTTGGTGGCTTAGACACCCGAGGCCCATATCTGTATGGTGTGCCCGTTTGGAAAAAGTGTGAAATTCAGCTGTCAGAACAGACTTGGGGGTATGGGTCTTTTAGGCTTTCCCCTTGGCGCCCAGGTAGGTGCACCCACACATGTGAGGTACCGTTTTCATCAGGACACCTGTGGAAATGCAGGAAGGTATAACATTTGTTGTGTTTGTGTGTTTTTCATAACGTTTTGACCCATTTGCTGGTGCCCTTTGTCCCACAACCCTTTCATTTCCCAAATGTGCCCTACATTTAGTCGCTGCTTTAGGCACCATACACTTTTGTAACCTGCACAAGTCACCTACCCTTGAAAAAGTCTACCTGTGCTCTTTCAAAAAAATGCATGTTTGCCGTTCCTCACCACATTTTCCTGATTTACACATGCTCAGTACGTCTTTTCAGGCTCTAAGCATAAAACTCCTGTGTACCATGGCTCAGTGTTTGGCTTGTGGTATTGCTTGTTTTGTGAAACACTACAAAACATGTGTGCTTTCCTAACTGCAAGATTTGGGGGAATGTAGCGGAGTTATTGCTTTTCTCAAAATTCATAGAAGCCATTGCCGTACCAAGCCAACCATGTCCACCACATACCTTTCTTTTCGGTAATTTTCCCGCTTTTTCCCCAATCTATGGCGTTTTCCCCTACCTAGTTGGTACCCGACCTACGCAAATAAACCCTTCCTAAACTTGGAATTTTGTCTACTTTTCAGAAATGTATGCCTTTCTGTCCTCCAATTCGGCTTTCCTACACTTTTCTTCCATTCCGTCCATGCATGTCCAATTGGCAAAAATGGCCAAAATCGCCTACCTCTCACAAAACGGTTGATAACCACATCAAAATGATTTCTTTTCATTTCCACTCAACCTGTTCTTGAAAGCCAGGAAATTGGGGAATTCAGCACAGCAACCATTTGTTCCTAGCTCTTACAAGGAAGAAACCACAGGCTTCTTTGTGCATCATTTTCTTGGCATTTTTTGAAAAAACCCAACATTGTCGCCCTTTTTGCTTATTATCTCTCACCCCCCTAGAGCAACCTAGGATTCCTGGGTGGCGTTACGACCGCCTACATGTGGGAAAAAAAAGGGGCCACATTTGTCCGAGATAAGGCATTGAATGGCCACATACCGAAATCACCAAAAAAGGCCTTGGCACTTCAGGGAAATACCCATGACACTTATAGGGTTAAAAATAGTATTAAATGCACGAAAAGGCTCGATTCCATGGTCTCCAGTCACGTGTCATCATTAAGTTGGACGAACGAGATGGTCATACCTACGCAGAGAGGCAGACCGTGCTTCTCACTCCCTAAAATTCTCAGAGCTAAGAACACTCTGAAGGGCGAGCTTCAAAGCCTAATTGGCAGTGGACCACTGAGGTGATGATAGATTGATATGTTAGTTGGTGGAAAATGTTAAAATGATCTCACCAGCACCTGGATGGCCAGCCTGCAGGCTGCTAGACGTAGGTGAAAAAGTACTGATGGAGGTTAGAGTGCCAACCAATTGTAGAGGACCATGTAATTAAGGGTCCTAAAGTGTGTAAACCAATGGGACTTTGTGTATTTAGTGACGTTCATAGGGGAGGACTTAGTTGCCCATCCTGATGTTAAGTAAACAATCACATAGTTACACTTTTTTAGACTAGTGTGGACCGTATACTTAGATGTTCACTCAGAACCAATCGCCCATGTGTATAGGTTTTTGTAGTTTGCAATGTAGGATGACGTTAGTACATTGATGCCGAATATTGCTTATAAAACCTCTGTTTTTTCTTAAATGCATTGAGTAAGAGGATCAAACGATTTCGTTTATGTTCGTTATGCTCCCTGTTTTAGATAATTGATATTAAAACAGTCTTCCTTTTGTCAACTTCCTGAGTCGGCTCTATTATTGATATATGAATAAAGTCTGCATCCCCATCCATCTCCAGGGTAATTGCTACTCATCAAAGGGGCCTGTTTATCCAGTTCAGAAGAACAAACATGGAAATAGTTCTTATAGTATCGTTACTGGCATTATGTGCAAGGAAAACATGAGTATGTTCTTATATGAGAATACTAGGGTATATGGGTGCAGTCAGCATGGAAATGTATGGGTATAGCCAGTGGGAAATTGTTTTATACTGGCACATATTGTGGGCAAAAGCATCATAAAAATGTGTTGGAGAAATGCTCATGTGCACTGTTGGTGACTTGCATATCTTGGGGTTGATTGGCTTTTTACCCAATTTCTTAAAGAAATGTGCTCTAAAATGCACCATTTATCCCATTATTTTAAAATGTCTAGAGAAGAACCCAGCCAAACTCCTCTTGATTGGTTCGGCCTCTCTTGCTACGCTTGGTCACCCTGGCATATCAGGGAGAATGTATGCCCCACCACTTTAAAAATTCACGAGCTGCCACTGTTCCCTCTCTCTATGGGATTAAGACCAATCATTCAACCTTCCAAAAATGGGACGGGGTCAGTGCTGCTGATGGGTGGTGAGACAGAAAGTTGGTCTCCTTCCCTTCCGAGAAACAGCTTGCTCTCCCTGTGCTGCTGAGCTGCGAGGAAACAGAAGGCAGATTCTGAGAGAGATTCTTTGCCTCTGTGGAGACCATGGTCTCCATGCAGGTGTGAACTGAACCGTAGGAAAGCCTGCTGCCTTCTGTTCATGGGTGGGAAATCTTCCTCCCGTCAGTGGCCAACACCATTGAGCTGATCCGGCTCTAGAGCTGATCGGGCTCTAGCCCCCGCCAACCCTGAAATTTTGGGTTATGTTGACTTGACCTGGCTGCTCTACAGAGTCGTGGCCGGACAGAAAAGGACACATATGTTAAACATGCATGGGCCTCTCTAATAACAAAGGCCCTGCAATTATTAACATTACACATTTCACTATTTCACTGCTAGCACCTGCATTCATATGCACACATTTTTAGGCAATTGAAATTGTGATGTGGTTAGTACTTGCATGTCAGCAGAGTGGTTAGAAGGGGAGGGGGAGCAGGATACTGCTCATTCTCACAGCAGTCCTTAAGTGGATGATGTCAGACGTGAAGGAGAGTTAACTGCCTGTAACAATGAAGCTGCACTAGACTAGTTTCATTAGAATGCGTAAAGAAATTAGATGGCCCCACAGAAGTAAGCTTGCTCTTCCCCACAGTCTCTTAATTTAGGGCCTCTCCTAACATTTGAAGGGTTAACCCCACCCCCAATTTTAGCCTAGGTGCACCCCTGATGGGGCTAATGCGCGCACCGGCTTTTTGTTAAGCAGAGTGGTGAGGGAAGCCTTTCCAGAAACTTGCATCGTTAAGGTTTTACTGTGTTTGTGCAGAAAAATGTATTTGCACAAACGCAGCAAAGCTTTAAAGCTGCTAGTTTAAAGGAAGGACTTTCCTCACCTCTCTGCCTAACAAAAATCAAATGATATGATATGATAAGTCATTTATAACACACCTGTACACAAGTGCTTCTAGGCATGACAAGACAAGGAAGGGTAAGACAAAGGGGACAAAACAAACCATCTTACTAGGCCTTGTTTCATTCAGATCATGCAAGTTCAAGGGGAAGGGAGGAGAGAAGTGCCAGGGGGAGGGAAGGGGACAGTGCCATAAGCAAGCTCAAGCAAGTGCTGCTGTGGTGGCCGGTTCTAAGTAAGTGCAAGGAGGTAGGGACTGTAGGGTTGCAGATACAGTCCGTAGTGTGTGGTAGGCCCGGAGGACGTGCATGGGGTTACTGGTTGTGAAGGAGCCTGAGCACCATAAGGTTCAGAGGGAGGCCAGATAACCAGTTAGCAGAGTAGAACAAGAACACCAGCAGAGGAGAGAGAGCGTAAGAGAGAGAAAGGGAGAGAGAGAGAGATAGAGAAAAAGAGAGAGAGAGAGAGAGAGAGAGAGAGAGAGAGAGAGAGAGCAGAAGAGAAAAGAAAGGTCTTGCGTTGCTTCCGGAACATAAGGTGGTCCTGCTCAACAATGAGACAGGCACGGAAGCTGTTCCAGAAGGAGGCACCGGCCGAGGAGAGAGATCTACCGCCCACTCTCTGCCTGGAGAAGTGTCTGACCCTCAGAGAGTTGGAGGTGGATGAGTGAAGGGCTTAAGAAGGAAAATGCTTAGGAAGAGAGAGTTGGATGTAGTGTGGCCCCTGCCCCAGAATGCCTTGTGGACAATGCACAGGGTCTTGAACTTGATCCTTGCAGCCACTGGGAGCCAGTGGAGAGGTTTCAGGGCTGGAGAGATACGATCCCTGGGCTTGAGGCCAAGAACATGTCTTGCGGTCCTGTTCTGGATTAGTTGCAGAGGGCGAAGAGTAGAGGCAGGAAGATTTAGAAAGAGGCTGTTGCAGTAGTCCAGCCTCGAGAGAACCAGGGCTCTGGAGACCGTGAGCTTCTTGGGGAAAGTGAGTAAAGGAAGAATACCTCTATGGTGGTGCAGCTGGTAGTGGGATTTCTTAGAGACGTCTGTGATGTGAGGGGAGAAGGAGAGGAAGGTCAACCAGGCTAGGGCCTGATCCGTGATGCCCATGTTATTACGGAGACGATTGATCAGGATGGCGTAGTTGACCATGTCGAAAGCAGAAGAAAGGTCAAGGAGGACGAGGACAGAGGGAAGGATAGAGTCTAGATTAGAGATCAGGTCTTCACGGGTGTTCAGGAGAGCAGTTTCCGTACTTCTGGCTGCTCTAAAGCCAGACTGATGGTCATGGAGACAACCAACATTTTCAGCATGGAGAGTAAGCTCTGAGATAGCCAGCTTTTCCAGGGGTTTGCCCAGGAAAGGAGTGATAGAGATTGGGTGGTAGTTTGCTGGAGAGGAAGGGTCAGCAGAAGGCCTCTTAAGGAGGGGTGCACAAGAGAGTGCTTTAGGGCAGAGGGGAAAAGAGTGATTGCAGAAATCGGCCAAGGCTGGAGCGAGGGTGTCGATGTGGTCCTTGATGGTTGAGGAGGAGCAGGGGACCACCTGCTTGGACGACTCATTCATAGATCGGACTTGTCTAGAAACATCCTCAGGAGTGAACAAGGGGAAAGAGGAGAAAGGAGGGGGAGAGGCAGAGGCGGCCAGAGCGGGGCAGAGAGAGGGAGAGGAAGAAGAGAGAGAGGACATGATGTCCTGAGTTTTAAAGGTGAAGTGAGAAGCCAGTGCCATGTAACAGGCCTGGGAGGGAACAGGAGAAGTGGAGAGTGCAGCAGGATTGGCCAGCTCCTTGCAGATTCAGCCAGGTTTTTAGAGGCCACAGAGACGCTGTTTGGATGTGGGCTCTCTTCTTGGACAGGACCAAGAGTCTGTATTGCCTTTGGAGATGGCAGCAGGCCAGTTTGTCAGAGGATGCGCCTGATGCCCTCCACTTCCTCTCAGCCACCCTACACTTGCATTTAAGGGTGGCGAGGTCGGAGCCATACCAAGAGTTGTACTTGGAGGTGGGCTTCACACGGATCCTCATGACAGGGGCAAGGACATCCAGAGTGTTAGAGAGAGAGAGAGAGAGATGCAGGTTAGAGAGGGCTGTGTCAGAGTGTGAGTCAGCCACGGGAAGCAGAGAGAAAGTGGCAGCAAAGGCCTCCACTGAGCCACGTTTCATGGGCTGGATGACTGAGAAGGTGGGTGGCAGTGCTGGGGTTGGCTTCACCTGGGGGACAGAGAGCATCAGGTGGGAGGAGAGAAGAAATTGATCAGTCCAAGAGAGAGAAGTAGTGAGAGGGTTAGAGAGGGGGATCTCAGAAGAGATGAGAACATCCAGGGTGTTCCCGGCAGAGTGTAACGGGTCAGAGGATAAAATAGAAAGAGAGAGCGAGAGTCGCAGAGATTGTGAAAGAGCCCAGAGGAGGGGTTAGAAGCATCCAGGTGGATGTTGAAATCTCAGAGGAGGAGGAGCTGAGAGGTAAGGGCAAGAAAAGAAGAGGAGAGGTCGACCCACTCAGAGAGGAAGAGGGTGACTGGGCCAGGTGGCCTGTAAGTGCTGGCCACAGTAAGAGAGAGGCCAGGAGAGATAGAGAGCCTGCAGACCAGGCATTCAAAGGAGGAGTAGGCCTGTGTAGGAATGACAGAGGCAGGGATTCACTGAGGGAAGCTCAGGGCTACTCCACCTCCTACTACACCTCCTGGATGGTTAGTTCTGGGTTTGGAGAGGGCCTTGTAGCCATCAGCGAGGAGAGTGTCAAAACACATGACAGAGCTGTCCGAAAACCATGTCTTGGTGAGAACGAGGTCATCCAGATCAAGTTCTTCGAGGAGTCGGCAGATGTCGGAATGGGTGATTGACAGCAGAGCGAGAGTTGAGAGTAGCGACGTTGAGCAGATTGTCACATTTGAAAGACTTCCGTGGAGGAGTGCAGGCATGAGGTATTCCCTGCGTAGGTGGTAGAGTGGCCCAAGAGTGGATAGAGGAGGAAGAAGGAGATGGCAGTGTAGGCAGAGAGGATGAGGCGGGTGCCAGCGGGGTGACAGAAGAGGGAGGTGGTCGGAGGAGGCAGAGGGGTGTAGGTAGGAGTAGCAGGCGAAGGAGGAAGTAGATAAGACATGGAAAACACCTATCGAAAAGGAGGAGATTCAGCTGAGGGCCCTGGACTAAGATGGTCCCATTCAGATAGACATTAATGATGGTCTTGTGGAGTGGAATGGGGGCAGGAAGGCCTCCCACCTCGGGCCACCTTTAAATGCACACATCAGCCCCCTCCCCCAGATGGGAGCCAACATATAACAACATTATGAGGTGTGAGAAGCATTGTTGCATGTTAGCTCATTTGTGTTCAAGGAGTATGTGTATGTATTATGTAATGTGTGTGTGCGAAGGAGTGCATGATGAATTGGGGACTGGGTGCGCATGTGAATTAGCGAGTGTACAGTGAATGGGGGGTGCGAGTGAACAGAGGGGGCAGAGCCTCCAAGTTTGCCGCACCTAGTTCCTAAAGTGGCCGCTCCCATCACCAGTTAGCGCCCCCTGAAATTTAGATTTCGTTGAATCCCTGCCTCCAGTGTAAGGGCTAGAGGGAGAATGGTAGGTACCGTAGCAGTGGCTTTACCTAGGAAACTGTTGTAGAATGTCAAGAAAAGGTGCCGGCTGCTGGAGCTTGGACTTTTATTGGTTCCAGGTTGTTTATGATGTCACCTGGTTAGGATTATTAGGTGCCTGTTAAATTGATGTCATGCTACTAAAGAGGTAGTATTAAAGGAGAAACGCAAAAAATTGAATTCTTGACACATTTGTAAAAGAGATGCTATTAGGTTTAGCCAAGAGATGGCAGCAAAACGTCAATAAAAATCTGAATTTAGGTAAATATCGGTATGCCCTGCTTTGGTGTGAGTCTTTCGGCGTGAGTCATTTGGACACACCACTGTGGTCGTTTATCACTTTTCATTGCGGCCACAGTGGTATGACAGCTCATGTGGCATGAGGGTGATTTGTAGGTATTACCCTAAAGAATCGTGAATAAAAAGCTGAATGCGCATTTTGGATGCATTCGGCATGGTAAAAAAGCCGAAACTCATAATATAAAACAAGGGGAGCAGGAATTGCAGGGGTGTCCCCCGCTCCTCTAGTTCGGAATTATGGGCGTACATTAAATGTATAGAGCGGGACAAAAAGCAAAATCCCAAAAGCTCGAGTTGAAAAAAGGGTACAAGTGGGATTCGCAATTTTGAAATTCAAGATTTTGGGATTCGGTATTACAACATAGATCCGATTTTAACAGCTGACATTTCCGTCTATTTGTAAATCACCATCCCAACTAATCACCAACGAATTAACAATTGCTGCAGATAACTGTCTATATAGCCGTCCCTCACAGGTGAGAGGGAGATGTTCAAATAAGCTGTAATGTCATCTGCTAAACAGGAGTAGAGCCAGACACAACATTTTCGGTAGGTGAATGGCTTTTTTGAAAGCTGGTAGTGAGTGGGGCCATTAAACCTATTGCGCTGTTGATCTCCACCCGGAGCCCAGGAAGTTGACTAGGTATTATGCCTTCCTTTGGCCCATTAATCTTTCACCCCAACTCACCAGAGGCATAGCCAGGGTTGTGCAACAAGTGGGGCCTGGACCTAATGAAGAAGGGTTCACCCTAAGGGGAGCCTGAAGATGGAATTGGGCTTATTCTGTTGCAGGAACGACCAAGCGTAGCGAGAGGGTGTATACCAATCAAGGTGGGTGCAGAGGGGTTATCCCCTGAAAATAGTAGTTAAATAAGAGTCTTAAATGGTGCATTTTACAGTAGACTTTCTGTGATACATTAGGTAAAAAGCTACACAGATTACAATCAGTTTGTAGGATAAGACTAAGACATGCAATTAGATGCCAAGTTACCAGGAGCATTTTCAAACATATTTTCACAGTGGCGTTGCCCATTGTATGGCAGTACTCTGCAAGTGTAAAAAAACATGTTTATAATAATTGTGCTCAGACATGTCCATTCTAGTGCTACACGCACACACACACACTTAAAGTCATTCACAGGAGCACCCAGAACATTCACACTGCATTCTCATTCAAATGCGCACTGGCACCCATGTACACCATTCACACTGCATTGATTCTTAAGCATGCACTTCCTGACACCCCCTCGCATACAAACATAGATATATGCACTTACATGCATGCATGCATACATGCATAGAATCCTTGTATACACACAAATTAAACCGCTTTTGTTTCTTACCTGTTATCCTCTGGACCAGCTCAGGCCCTACCTTTTCTACGCCTTTGCATCTCACATGCTATTTAGTTCAACAAAGCAATGCTAATCATTGGGGCAATGGGCCAACTAAAATCTGAGCCCAGTAGTTAAGCCTTTAGCTTCCACATAGGGGGTATGTTGTTATCATCGCCTGGGCAGGTTTTTGCCCTCTGCACTTTCGTGTACCCTTGGCTTGCTGGGCCCAGGGGTTATGAGTTGTGCATGCAGCGTGTGAAATGCACGCCAATAAAGCTGACCCACGAGCTGAGGGAAACATGTCTTTATTTAGCTTCCTCTTACACACTGCCGTGTAACGCAGCAGTCCCTGTCCTGTACATGCGCGTTGACTCTCCTCTCGTTAGCTCTGCCTCTGAATCGTTAACTGTGTCGTGGCCTGACGCAACATGCATGTTTACTGATGCTGCCGTCACAAATACCCTGCTCTGCGAGGTGGGAAATGTGACAGCTTCTTGCTGTCTGACCTTAGCGGGGAGATCCCTATTGGACACCCCCACCTCCTTTGGTCAGTACAATAAACGGTGAAATGATTACACAGACAACTCCTTTAAAGTTTGGAAAAACACACGGCCACAGTTTATTAGGAGCAAGACAACTTGGGACGGTCCCAGCCACATTACAAACAGTCAGATACGGGTGACACTGTCACCTCTTTAGCCACTTGCCAAACTGACAAACTGCTGGTTACTTCCAGCTACACTGGTACACCAGTGAGACACTCAGGGGCATTAACCAGGAGATTGTTGGCCTATCGCCCTAAGGAAGGAAGTCAGTGCCCGTCGAGGGATCGGCTCGAGCCTGGCCAATCCCGAGCCGCTGCAGCTGCAGCGTGAAATTCCTCATAGGCTAGGACCGCCCCGATACTCCGCCTGTAACAAAACAATAGGAATTAAAAACAAATCATACAACACATTAAACTTATCTTCAATACTCATGCTATATACACTTCAAACTCAAAACAACACAAAACAACAAAAGATTTGATGATACGACCACATCATCCTGGTCCTATCTTTACTACAGGTCTTAGCACCCTAAACTCCTGAACGACCTTCTACATGCATGCCCATGATTCTATACTTCGGTGTGGGTGGGTGGGAATTCACACCAGGCGGGAGCTGCTGGAACAAGGACTGATGGCCAGCAGCTCCCCCCCTTATAAGTGCCCCCAGGGTGACCTGGCCGGAAGACAGGTGTCGCAAAAAGACCCCCCCCTTTCTGCCTCCCCGAAAAGGGGGAGGGGGAGGAAGAAGAGAGGCATGACCTGCGCCCGGAAAGGGGTGGCCAGAGGGGACAGCCCGCTATGTAGGCTGTCCCTCTAGCGTCCCCTGTGGGGGCCGGTCAGCCTCTTAGCGGGGAGATCCCCATTGGACACCCCCACCTCCTTTGGTCAGTACAATAAACGGTGAAATGATTACACAGACAACTCCTTTAAAGTTTGGAAAAACACACGGTCACAGTTTATTAGGAGCAAGACAACTTGGGACGGTCCCAGCCACATTACAAACAGTCAGATACGGGTGACACTGTCACCTCTTTAGCCACTGGCCAAACTGACAAACTGCTGGTTACTTCCAGCTACACTGGTACACCAGTGAGACACTCAGGGGCACTGACCAGGAGATTGTTGGCCTATCGCTCTAAGGAAGGAAGTCAGTGCCCGTCGAGGTATCGGCTCGAGCCCGGCCAATCCCGAGCCGCTGCAGCGTGAAATTCCTCATAGGCTAGGACCGCCCGATACTCCGCCACGCTTTGATGGTGGTTCACGCTGCCATCAATGCCCCCAAACCCTAGGCCCTTTACTTTTCTTGTGACCTCCTTCTTGTTACCATACTCACCATTATTCATCTGCATCCAGCCCTCTTCAGCTCACCCAATATCGCCGTAAGGAAAACATTGTTGCCTTTGTCGGATAAGTGGACCCCATCCGCATCAAAATGAGAAGGCAAGGAGCTCAAGCAGGAATGCCCTACAAACCCCAGGCCCTCTGCCTTGGTGAATTTCGCAACACTTCTGTTGAGGCGCTGTCATGATCTCTGCTTCCAAAAGGTCAGGATTTACCCAACTCCCTTGGAAGCAGACCCATAACCCAGGTTCCGAGTGCCAACCAGTCCCAATTGGGACCTTTTGGATCCTGTCCTGGCGCCAGTGGCACCAGGCTCATAAATATGCCCAGTCCGAGCGCTGGAAGCGCCGGGCTCATAATGCTTGGGTGGACTTACCTGCAGCAGACCATGCTGCTTACTTACCTGCCAGTTGAGCCTCTAATCCTCTTCTGTTTGGGACTACTTTTCCTGTTGGGTGGGGCAGGAGCCACTCCCTAGATTCAGAACACTGGAACTCTTCTGGAAAGCAGGAACTCTTTTCTTACCTAGGCGAGGCTGTGGAAGGAGACACCTAAGCACTACAGGAGGCTATTTAAACCACACCCGATGGATGAATCTTGCTTTGCGTTATTCTGCATCCTCTGCAGCAGAACGCTCATCGTGTCTTCTGCATCTGATCCTGGGCCTAAGGGAAAAAGGCTTACCATCCTGAATCCAGTCTTCAGCAACACCTATAAAGACAAGAAAGAACAGGTTAGCACTACGGTCTTCAGTGACATTGCTTCTCTTACCTGGTCCATCGGCTGTCACCAACGCCTCGCGCTGCATTCCGGCATCTGAAAGACAAAGGCTTACCTACTCTTCGCGTGCTCCGGAGGTCTTCGCACTGCATTCCGGCATCTGAAAGACAAAAGCTTACCAACTCTTAGCACGCTCCGGAGGCCTTTGGCGCTGCATCCCGCATCTGAAAGACAAAAGAAGGTGCGTTTAAAGACATTGGGTAACTTTGTACTCACGTGCCATTACTCCTTCCCACGCCGAACCCAGTGGGTATTCCGGCACCCTACAGCAGCTCCGAACTTGTACCTGCAAGATAAAAGGACAGTTAGTGCGCATCGTGAAGCAGGCAACAAGCGCTTACTTACGTGCTTCCAGGCGCTTCTATTCCTCACACGGGTTCCATCCTCAACTCACTTCAGCCCGTCATCCGCCATCGCCGGAACCCTGCAAAACAAGAGACATCATTACAAAAGACTTTTAAAGACATTTGAAATACTCGGAACTTACCGTTCGTGCAGTAAACGACGGACAGCAGTCCTCTGAGGTCAAGAGGCCTGCACCCTTATCCAGTGAAGAAACTGGTTACGGCACCCTGCCCCGAGGCAGATGGAGAGCTCGGCGTTCACTTACCTAAGGTGAGAGCGTTAACCTTTGGGGTTCTACAGGAGAAGAGAAAGGGAAGAAGAGAGAGACACCCAATAACCCCAGTTCATTAATCCCATATTTTCTATCTGCAGACATCTTACTCTTCGAGTCAGACATACAGTGCACAGAGGTCCAGCCCAAAGAGCCAACTGTGTGTTACACATCACCTTTGAACAAGGACTGATGGCCAGCAGCTCCCGCCCTTATAAGTGCCCCCAGGGTGACCTGGCCGGAAGCCAGGTGTCGCAAAAAGACCCCCCCTTTCCGCCTCCCCGAAAAGGGGGAGGGGGAGGGAGAAGAGAGGCATGACCTGCGACCGGAAAGGGGTGGTCAGAGGGGACAGCCCGCTATGTAGGCTGTCCCTCTAGCGCCCCCTGCGGGGGCCGGTCAGCCTCTGAGTCTCTGTGTCACAGCAGAGGACTCAAAGTAGGAGGGCTCTAGCCCTCCCAAGTCCAAGCCTGGCGCAACCCACGCTGCTAAAGGCTGACTTTTAGCAGCTGCTCCCAATTCGCCCTTGCAGCGAATGAGCCCCAAAATATGCCGCCACCCATTGGTCCTTGTGCCCGGCTGCTGGACATAGTGAATGAGCAGCGGCATGGAGCCAAAACATCTCGTGCCCAAGGAGCCACGCCTAAACATCCTGCTTCAGGTAAATATTACATTAATCACGTTTGCCGAATGACAGACCACCACGTGACATTCAGAGAACAAAAACAGCCCGTCTGTGTGACTTCCTGTTTAATAAACATCTGCTTTGAATATGGGGGGCCTTAATGGAAGAACCAAGAAAATACCACAGCATGAGAAACATCTAACTTTTTTTCTATTTATGATCTGTATAATTTAAGGAACCAAGAACTGACTGTAATACTGATAGCAATACTCAATTACCCTAATTATAACATATGTTATAAATAAACCTGTTACGTATGCTAGGGGGTATTCCATTCCTTATAATGTATTTATTTATTTAATTAAGCATTTATGAAAGCCCACCAAGCCCTTGGGCATCTAGGCGCAGGGTACAGTCATAAACAGATATAAACAGCATACGGTAAATGAATGCAGAGGTGGAGGAAAGTCAGTTAAAGAGGTGGGGTTTCAGCTTCTTCCTGAAGCTGTTGTAGGATGGTTCATCTCGAAGGGGAGGGGGTGGGGGGAGGTCGTCCAGGGAGTGGAGGCATTGACCTGGAAGCTGCCCCCTCCCCCTGGATCTTTTGAGGTTGAATCTCAGGGTGATGAGGCAATGTTTGTAGGGAGTTCTCGATGGTCTTGCGCGGGTGTCTTTTTTTAGTTTTTGAACAAGGTAGGGTGGGGTGTTGTTGGTCAGACAGCGATGAGTGAGGGATAAGATCTTGAAGTTGATTCTGTCCTTGACCGGGGGCCAGTGGGCGGCTTTCCTTGCCTCATTGATGTTTTCACGCTTCCCAATGTCTAGGGCCGCTCGCAGTGCTTGTTTTTATTCAGAACAGTTTGGAGTTTGCAAAGGTGCTTGGCAGTGGTGCCGCAGAGCAGTGAGTTACAATGGTCAAATTTTGAGCAAATAAGGGCTCATGCAACTTTGAGCCGGTGCTGAGTGGACAAAAGAGGTTTGCTGTCAGTGATGAGCTTAGTGGGTACATAATGTCATCCCCTTTAATACCGGTCTCTTGTTTACTCGAATGTAAATTGGCATCCAACTACTGATACATGTAATCAATGTAGAATCTGTATGGATTATATAACACCAAATATGTACTTTATTAAAAAAAATAATGTCCTCAGGGTAATACAATGCATCCTAATCACGTTTTGTCCTTTAAAATAAGCAATTACCTGCAGAGTTTTGCTCTCATGGGTTGAAGTCCAGCAGTGCAAAAAATAAATATACTGCCATAAACAGTTTCCTATTCATGAATGACAGTAAAGTGTCACAGAAGGCTATTTTAAAGGTGTCCAGTCATTATTTCGAATACAAAAGGGTCGACTACAATACATTCGAACCAAAAGAATCGAAAAAACAAAAGTTCAAATGCTTTTTTTTTAATGTATTTTTTTTTTGGGTTTGGTATGGGAAAAATTAGGGTTTTTTTCCCCCAAAGAACAGGGGTTTGGAGGGGACCCCCCCCCAAAAAAAACGTGCATTCCATTGTTTTTCCCGATCCTTTTGGTTCGAATGTATTTTAGTTCGAAACTGTGTATTCAAAGATTTGACTATAAACCATTTTAAAAGCTTGCCGTGACTTTAAGTGCTCCAGTGGCAGCTGGAATTCGGTTCTGTGCTGGGTCAAGCAGCAAGCCTTTTGAGGTCACAACTCAGCTGAAATATTTGATTGATTTCTGTCACTACTAGACTGTACAAAGAAACATATTTACTGTCTTTTACGTGGATATTGCAGGCTACCAGGCAATATAATGATGATTATAACAATGATAATAATCATAAAATATCAATAATCTTAAAGCAGCTGTTTATAAATAGGTCTTAATGCCAAAGTCACTGTACTCATACTGACTTTGATGCACAGTGCCAAGATCCTTTAACCTACAAGATCGGTAAAGAGACAAGGTCGGTAAAGGGACCTCTTCAAACACCACCAACGGTGGCTCTTTAATAATCTCTCCATCATGATCGAGTTTTCTGCTCCTACCCACAATCACTTCAGGTAAGTCCCCGGTAACACACCCCTACAGTTTCCATTTTTAAGTACAGTTTCTTTGACACATTAGACAGTAAGTTCCATATCTCTGTATAGTATTTGTAGGTTGTAGCCCTCACGCTTCGCATTGAGCAGTTGTACAGTTATAAAGTGGTTGAGGTAGGACTCTATGTCATCCCTATTCCATCTATCTTTGGTGACCGCTTTAGGTCAGCCACATATATTAACTTTTCTCTCCTCTGTTACAGATCTGATGGAGAAACACCATGGATAGGGGTACCCTAGTAACATCCCAACTACATTTAGATATTAGTTAATTACAGATATCAGTTCCTGCCTTTGATGATCACTTAGTTTAAGCTTGATGACTCATGATGTATCCTTTTTCAGTTTTCTCTCCTTGTTTGTTTTTAATTTTACATGTGGGTTATTATTACACTTTGCCATATTGCCTGGTGTGTTACTGTTTTGATGGTTCACATTTATGTGCTTGACTGTGTTGATATTTGGTTTTCGTTCAACATTGACATGTTAGATATTTTGTGCAGTCCATGTGATGTTACCAAATCAAATTTTACTGAATCAAATTTTACTGAAAAAAGGAAATACCGAAATCCCCCGACCCCTCATTTTACCAAATTTGTAACCCCACCCTGAACCCCCACCAACCCCTTTTAACCGCTCACGCCACCCCATCGGTATTTTTTCAGCAACATCACGTGATTCCATTTTGTCCTGCCTGAGGATGTACCAGGTGTCCGAAATGCATTGGCGACATTAGACAAGAGGTGTCTGTTCCCTCTTAATAGATGGATTAAAGGAGGCTCTGACCACATTTAGAATGATTGTGTTTATATTTAATATATTTTGTGTTTTGTAATAGAAGCAGACTTGGATAGCCATATTGTGAGCACGCAGCTCTCTGGAATAGTTTTTCGGGGTTTCTTTCATGCATGTCGGTTTTGCCCAATGTGTTAAAGGCATTTCACTGTTGTGCCCCTGAAAGTTTGACATTATATATGTGCTTTTTTAAAGCGTCATAATAACTAGGTGGTGTCCGCCCTTCCTATTTCCTTGGCTCTTTAATTTAATGAACTGGGCTCGAGCTGTAGCCTTTGAGGTGCCCTTATTATATGTGACTGTGTGATGAGGTTATTGGAAGCTTGTCTGATGCACTTGGTAATTTCTCATGTAATACCTGTATTGAACACTCTTGTGTGGATTTAAATCTGGTATTCCCGTTTGGTCAGCGCTTTTAAATTTCCTTTTGACAAGGTTGATACCTAAGAAAAGTGTCTACAAAGACAGGGGTATTTGTATTTGTATTTATTTTATTTGTATAGCGCAAACCAGGCCCGGAGGCTACCGGGCGCATATCTTGAAAGCAAAGGTTACATAAGTTGCATACAGTGATTATCTATCAATCAATAAATATAGCATAGGAATAGGCATGGATAAGTACCACGACGCAAGGTTTGTCGAATAGTACATCCAAATAAAGGATATCGCATCATGTTTTCAGAGTGTAGTTTGGGCATTGGAGGTGACTAACCAACCTTTGGCTTTGTGTTTGAATAGGTTGAGGGAAGGGAGGTTTCTGATAGTCAAAGGGACAGCGTTCCACAATTTGGCTGCCAGGACTGGGAAGCTGGATCCGCCAGCTGTTTGGAGCTTGTATCTAGGTATCCGTAAGCTCTGGTTCAGGGTAGATCTAAGTGAGCGAGCTGGGGTGTACAGTGTGAATCGTGAGGAGAGATAAATGGGGGCCTGGTTGTTCATGCATTTGTAGGTTAGTGCAAGCGATTTTAGTGAGATCCTTTGGGTGACTGACAACCAATGGAGGTTCTTCCTGGTATCCGCAATATGTGCAGATCTGGGGCTGTTGAGGGCTGCCCTAATGGCGTTGTTTTGTATGATCTGGAGCTTGTCTAGGTTACCCTGATTAGTGCCCTGGTACAATGCATTGCAGTAGTCCAGTTTGGACATGACCAGGGTCCTGGAGAGGGTAATGCAGTTGTGTGTGGAAAGAAAAGGTCGACAGGCTGTGATCAGCTTGCAGGTATAGGCGGCGGCGGACGCAACTGCATTTGTTTGTCTGTGAAGGGAGAGGGTGGAATCGAGGTAGATTCCAAGTGTTTTGGTATCTTTGGAGACTTTTATAAGATTTCCATCGATGTTAAAGGAACTAAACAAAGGGTTCAACTTGTTTAGTCTTTGCTGGGTACCTAGGATGAGGAGCTCTGTTTTATCATCATTGAGACAGAGCTCATGTTGGGCCATCCATGTTTGAATGACATGGTAAACGTCATTTAGGGCTTTTGAATCTACTGTGTAATCACCCGTGATGGGGATGAGTATCTGAGTGTCATCAGCATAATTCGTGTAAGTGACACCCAGATAGTCAAGCACATCAAATAAGGGTTTAGTAAATACATTATAGAGGGTAGGGGATACACACAAACCTTGGGGGACTCCGCAGGGGACTGGTGCAGGGTCAGCAGAGGAGGTGGGCGAAAATACCCTCATCTGTCTGTTATCCAGGAAGGATTGAATCCAGTTTGTGGCCATGTCAGAGAAATGAGCTGCGGATTTCAGGTGGTGACAGAGGATTTGGTGATTAACCAGATCAAAGGCAGCAGATAAATCTAATAGTAGTAACAGGGCTAGTTTACCTTTGTCTTTGAGATCCTCAATTTGGGTTTTGAGATCGAGGAGGGCTGTCTCCGTACCGTGCTTAGGTCTGAAGCCAGATTGTCTCGTGCCTAATAGGTTGTTTGATTCCAGGTAGTTCTGTATCTGGAGATAAGCTGCTCTAACTAGGATTTTTAGCAGAAATGGGACCGTTGTGATGGGCCTGTAATTGGTTGGAACCTCTGGGTCTAAGGTGTTTTTTTTTAGGAGAGGGATAACCCAGGCATCCTTCAAGTTATTGGGGACCACTCCCGATTGAAAGGAGGCGTTAATAAAAGTGGTGATAAAAGGAGCGAGGTCATGAGCCGAATCCTTAATGATCTGGGCTGGACAAGCGTCCCCTTGGCAGTTCGAAGGTTTTAGATTACAGATAATTTTTTCAACCTCAGGAACGGTGAGTGGTGAGAAGCTGAACGGCACCGGTGAGTCTGGGGTAATTATTTTAGGTGGCCTGGTGACGCTAAATATAGGGGTGTGGAGGGTGTTTTGTTTGGCATTGATTTTAGATTGCAAGGTGGATATTTTGGTAAGAAGGGCATTTTGTATATTGTTACACCAGGTGCTGTCCTTGGTGCACGTATCCGGGGCAGGTGAGGGAGATTCTAGCTCTTTGAGGATTTTGAATAATTCTCTAGTGTTAGATTCTGCCAGGGATATGCGTGTATTGTAGGTCTCCTTTTTGGCTTGTAATATGGCCTCCTTATAATTAAGAGAGGTGATCAGAAGGGAGGCTTTATTAGCTGCGCTGGGGTGACTTTTCCACAGGGCTTCGGCCTTACGTTTTTCTTTGCGCAGAGCGTGGAGCTGCGGGGTGAACCAAGAGTTCAGGTGGGACTGTTGTTTAGCTTTGCAGATCTTTAGTGGGGCTGTACTCTCAATGGCATTGGACATTAGGCTGTTAAAGGTGTCTACTAGGATAGTGGGGTCCTTATCCTTGTGCTGTGATGCGAGAGTGTTCAAACAAGGGAGGATAAGAGGAAGCAGTTTCTCCCGGTGATATCTTTTTTGTTTCTGGTAGGTATAGCAGGGGCTATGCTAGGTGAGGGCTGGGGGTTGGTGGCTGGCAGGAGGAAGGTAATGACATGATGGTCGGACCATGCGCAGGCCTCGTTAGAGATGACATTGGTGTTACAATTAAGGTCAGCTAGCCAGTCGAGCGTTCTGCCTTTGATGTGTGTAGGGTCACAAATGCGCTGTTGGAAGCCTAGGTTGGAGAGGGTGGTGTCTACTTCCGTGGCCATGTGGGGCTAGGAGGGTAACCAACAAGTTTGGGGGTTAGTATCTGTGCTTTTCTTTTCTTTTGTCAGGTGCTGCTGGTGAGCAGAGCGTTGCCTTCTCGTCTTTCTTCCTGACGTGAGCAGTGACATCACTGCATTGCATTGGCCAGCTGCTGGCACTGTGGTTACATATGCTCACCACAAGGAGCAGTGCTAGTTGAGAGGCAGTATATACCTTGGAAAGAGCCTGTGTGAGTGGCATTGTAGAAAGCAAATCACAGGTGTGTTTGGACAGATTTTACACTTGGGCCTGTGAGAGAAATCTCAGTTGCAATAGGAGAGGTGGAAATTGGTCAATGGAATTTGGGGTTCAGAGATTCTGGTGAGGGGAACTCACATTATGACCTAGTACTAGATGTTTTCCTTGCCCACTACACTGGAATGCTCTCCGCCATGCCATCAAAGCCATCTATTCAGTGGCACTCTTCAGAATGCAGTTCAAACTCCACCTGCTCGTGATTAAAGGACCCCCCCAAACCCTTTCACCCTCCTGTAAAATCACACCTCCTGACCCACCTCTCCTACATTCTCCCCAGGACCAGTCTATGTAATGTCTTAATGTGCAAATAGTGCCCTCAGGCTCTCACTGTTGAAAAGTATTGTTATGTCCCCCAGACCCACATCTGGAATCGAACTCATGCGAACGCTAAGTACTCCTGATTTAGCATTCTGTTTATTAGGGGACTATATATATGTGGGACCAAGAGAACCGGAAGTTTCCAAGAGAATATAATAACGAAAATAATAACAACAGCCAGGGGATGGTCTTCCCCCAAAGCAAACGTTTTTCTGGACACAAGTAGCTAGACCCCCAGGCCCTTAAAACCAAATTTTGAGTCTGCACAGTCCCTGGGAGGTTTGTACACCCCCTGCTTCTGTCGTTGCGAGTTTGTGGGTGTCCCAAACCCTCTAACTTCCTCTGTCTAGTTGCAGGCATTCTGGGATACAGCGCCCTCACACTCTTTCTGACACTAAGTCCTGCAAGTGGAAAGGTCTGTGTTTTTGGTTGCCAAGGAGAGGTGGAGAGGGGCTATTACCTACTCCCTGGTCTCTGTCATCTTCTCCTTCAGTCTTTGTCTTTTGCCTTTCTCGCTTTCCTCCTACACTCCTCTGTGGTGCTGTAGTCAGCTGAGGTGGTTGGGTGTCACTCCCAGGCCCTTGTATGGATAATACAAGCTTGTCCCTAGGATCCGCCACCTCCTCTTTGTCTCTCTCTTCAACCACTCTGTATGTAGGTTGTCCCTTCTTCCTTAACCCGGCCCTGTCCTACCTCTGTTGTTACGACCTCAGCCTAGACTTCTCTGACTGCTGTTACCTGCTTCAGTCGCCTCTTGGCTTCTGGTTTTACCTTGTCTCCTTGTGTTGAGTCTCCACTCCTGGTTTTATCTAGCGTTATCAGACGGCCCGGTTTTGCCCAGACTGTCCTGGAATTCGCCCCACCGTCCCAGTGTCCAAAGGCTTTTTTACTTTACTTGACAAATATGAGATTGGGTCGTCTACCCCTCTAGCCTAAACAGACCTCATTATATTTTCACAGTTTTTCCATCTGAGTATGGACTTGAACAGTCAACCTTTCAAGTACGACCAACATGCATTTACTGCCTTTGCATAGAGACTGGCTGAGAAACCAGTAACTATAGTGAGGCATGTAATGTCCAATGGAGCAACAGCTCCTTTGTTATTAACCTGTTTATATGCATATACAAAACAGCACAATTTATATACAGATACTTTGGAATGGTGGGGTGAGGTAGGTTGCGTTAACTGGGGGTGGAGGGAGTGGGGTAGTCCTTCTTTTGTGTTGATGGCCGTCCCGTTTTTTTGTCTTGGAAATCTGGTCACCCTATCTTATCCCTCACTTCTGGTCTGCTTCTACTACCACCAGCGCCTTCTCTGTCCTGTCCCCTCCAGGGTTATTGTGCAAAACTAGATTACTTTTACTGTTCTCTTCTTTCTCTGACCATGACGTAACCATGTCCTCTCGTGTCCCTCCTGCAACTACCACCCTCTTTCCTTCACTCTTCACCCTTGATGTAACCACCCCCATCTGGGTCATTCCAACCACTGTCCCGTCTCCTCAGTATCCACCTTTGATGTTGCCACATGCGTCCTCTCTCCACAGCCACCAGCTCTCTATCCTCCTGTGTCCCTCCAACCTCTGCTTCTTCCACTATCTTTATCCTGGGTGCTCATAGTATTTTAAAATCTTTTTTATTTCTTTTCATGGGAAAGCGTCTCCCCAAGACTTGCACATGACCAGTTTCCATAAAAAGAAACTCCAAAACAAAGTGGCTGCTGAGGAAATAGTAAAGGGACATTAGGCCTCATTCCGAGTCCGGCGGTAACCCTGCCGGTGCTACCAGCGGGTTGCTGCCAGACTCGGAATAATTTAACGGCACCTATCCTCCCGGTGTTACTGGCTCATTCCGAGTCCAGCGGACGGGAAGTCAGGCGCTGGTATATTTGTTAATCCCCATTCCCATAGAGATTGAAGAGGTCAAAATCCGGCTTTGTTTTCCCATCCGCAAAATACTCGAACCGGAAGAGGAACCAAAGATGATATGGCCGCTAATCGTACAAGCTTGCACCAACCCCCACTGCACCTACGATGGACAAGTACAGTGAAAGATACCCTCTCAGTCAACCTTACAACCCAAGAGCAGTACGAACATTACCCAAGGTGGACGAAAACCCACAGGATGGAACCAAAGACAACTCCATTGACAGTCTCGACTAAAAGCACCAAGAGGCCATGCATCCAGTCGTTAGAGACAACATGACATAGCAGCGTTAGACATGAAGCACACTTGTGATCTGCACATTGGGACACAATCATGCAACCCAAACACACAAAGAACACACGCATTCAGTTCTATAAGTTAGAGGACAGTAACATTTACATAATGTCTACATGTTTACTATTTTGTCATTAGCTTGTCACAGCAGCACAGAAACCGCAAGAAGCAAGAAGATCTTGCGTAAATGCTTGCAGATGCTCACATGCAAATAACCCTACAGAAAAACTGGAACACTTGACAAACTCGGCAGAGCCGGTACCCACTAACCTATGGATACTATGGGAAAGCACATACAGTAGAAATCAGGCTATGGCATAGGAAATCACAGTGTGCCACAACGATCTCAGAATGCTGAAGCTAAGCTGAAATGCAGCACGGACCAGAGAGCACTGCCATGTGTGGAACGGGACCACTGCCAAGGCCACATTGCTACAAGTGACATTCTTTCCCCTGAACTGAAGTAACACCAACGCGGCAGACACTGATAATTCTCCTTAAATTCAGAGCACCAGAAGCTCACAAACACAGTCTCTGAGCATGTGGTCCAGCAGAGCTGATGGTGAGCCAAGACCTGTAACGCTCACCTGGTATCCACAGGGACGCCACCCAATCTGGCTGGACTGCTTTCGACCTGGACCCTCAGGTTCTTGTTCTGCCGAGCACCTAGTCTGGAATACAGGAGTTTTGGTTTTAGCTTATAGTCTCTGTTTCTCTGAACCCAGCTCCCTTGTGGACCCAATGACCCCTTAGTGCTTTCCTCACCTTGGTTTTTGATATGGTGCGCCCTCCGTCCTGCTGTTCTGTGCAGGGGTGCGTCGGGGATGGGCGCATCGCAACCTAGTTGCTTCACTGGTGCGGGCCCTGTGAGTCCAGACCTGCTGCGACTCAGTTCTTCAGGTAAGTCTCTTCTTTTGACTGATTGTCCTTCATTGTAATTGCCCCTGTTAATGTCTTTCCTTCTCTCTTAGATGCGGAAGGAGTTTTGAAGATGCGTGCTGGCTGGGGCTGTGCTCTAGATGGTAAGTGAAAGCACAGAGCGCTGCGCTATGTGCTTTTCTTGTGGTGTGCTAAGCTGTGTTGTCCCTCTCTTGCAGGCCGCCGCAATGTTCCAGGTGATAAGCTGCCGAGAGGATGCGGAGCAGTGAGTAGATGTTGTTTGAATCACCTTCGAGTAATTATGCCTGTTAATCAGCCGTGCCCTTTTCTCTTGCAGGTTGTCGGAAGGCCGGAATGGGCATGCACCAACAGCAAGTTCAACTCAGGTAAGCGTGAGCCTTCCGAATGTTGTTTAAATGTTAGGGATAAATGCTTACTGATACTGCTTTTCTATTTTCCCCAGGTTGCGGCTTCCAGGAGAGAGAGTTAGCATTTGCCGAGATGCTGGATGTTCAGGACACTGGAGCGGATGACAGGAGCTGGGCTCGCTAACAGGTAAGAGTAACTAATGGTGTTCTTCTTCTTCTTGCAGGTGTCGGCTGAGGAAGATCCGACAAACCGTGGTGAACGTCACGCTGCGAGTGCAGAACAACGCGAGGCGTGTTCTCCCCGCTTGGGTGTGGCTTATATAGCCTGCAGGTATCCCAGGTGCCTTTAGGCCCGACCACACCCTAAATGCTAGACCGCATGGTTCAGTTCTCGAACTGAACCATTTGGGGGCATCCATGTTGTGATACTGCCATTGGGAGCTCCAGCTCTCCCTTCTGCCATATGAGCCTCGCGCCAAAGGCGCCAGGATTGACTCTAATAGAGTCTTGGGGGACATGATTGGGCCCTTGGGGCCATGAAGGGACACTGGTGTGGCCCAGGGGTCCCGACTGCCAGGGCCAGGGCCAGGGGCAGTGGTCATGACAAGAACTGGGAAGAGCAACAGTGTCACAAGCCAGACAGTGGCTGGCAGAAAAGTTGTTACAACCGGGGCCGAAGCTCTACGATGGGAAAGAAGCACTCTCATAATTATGGTGGTTCGCATGCAGTTATAATGCAGACACATAGTTGCACATATCACGTTGAACAGGTTAACTCTGAGCTGAGAACCACCTTGAGTCCTAGGCCTGGGAGCTAGCATCTCGACCAATCACAATTTATGGTCCTAGGGGTGGGTACCCGCGGCCACCAACCAATCATCAGGTCTGCATACTGTAACATTTAGAATAGCATTTTTCAGGGATGGTTCAGGCCTGAAAGGGAAGGACCAGTGAACTAACCCCTATAGGGTCCGCTATAAGGCAACTACCACTCAACACCCAATCACAGAAGGTGATAGGTTTCCTGGAGAAGGGCCCAGACAATGACGTCGTTGTGATGCAACTGGAAAAAATGCGACCTTCTGCACAGAGCCAAGCTGACAGAAGTTAAAAAGAATAACTATAATGATCGAATCACTAGTGCCTCAAATTCTACCAGCAAACTGTTTCAAATACTAAAATCCATCGAAAAGCCACCTACTCTTTCTTTGCCGTTCCAACCAACCATGATCGACTGTTAACTAGTCCAACAGCTTTCTCAAATAAAATCAAAAAAGCTAGAGATAACATAATTAACTGTAAAGTAATAGATTCATTACCCTTGCATCAACCTAATGAAGTGAATCTTGAGCCCAACATTCCCAAATTTATATTCTCGCCAGTTTCGGCGGAAGTCATGCTGGATGCTCTTTCATCCATGAACTGTACTACTTGTTATGAAAACATCTTACCTCCTAAACCCATCCTAGATAATGCAGAAATCTTTGTCCCCTTTCTATGTTGTATGACAAATGCTTCTTTTAGGGGTCGGAAAGTCCTGGTAGGAATAAAAACAGCCACTTCCCTGGTTAAAAATCCTGGACTGGACCAACAAGACCTGACAAATCTCAGGTCTATTACAAACTGTAACTTCCTATTAAAAGTACTCGATAAAATCGCTACAAAACAGTTACAAGAATACGTAGACCAGCATAGCCTTTTACACTCGCAACAATCAGGCTTTAGAAGTGCTCATAGCACCGAATCAGCACTGTTGGATTTGCAAACCAAAATGCTAGGTATCCTTGACAAAGGAAAGGCAGGTTTGCTAATCCTTTTGGTCCTCTCGGCTGCTTTCGATTTGTTAGATCACGGGAAGCTCCGAGAGGAACTAGGCACAGCTGGGAATTGTTCTCAAGATGCTATCGAATGGGTATCATCCTTTTTAGAGGATAGGAACTCTAAAATCACTTGGGGAGGTCACTTCACTAATCCTAAACCAGTGTATTGGGTGTTCCGCAGGGAGCCAGTTTTTCCCCACTGCTTTTCAATTTGTAAATCCGTTGTCTCCGCACCCTTCTCTCACAGCTTGGGATCTTTTTTACTAACTTTGCAGATGACACACAGCTCATTCTGGAGCTAAGTGGTAACCACATCTCCGACAATGACAGATTATCCGCCATTTACAAGACAATAGAAAACTGGATGATAACACATTGGATGTGCCTGAATAGCTCCAAGACGGAGCTTATGACATAGGGCACTGCAAAAGTCTTAAATAACCTAGGCCCAGACTACTCCTCATTCTGTATATACGACTCCTCCATCAGAGCATCAAACAAAGTCAAAACACTCGGCATCTACTTACAATCATCACTAGGAGCCGAAGCTCAAACCTCCTACCTGAAACAAAACTGTCAATATTATCAGAGGCTTCTCTGTCGCATCAGACCCCTACTAAATATCAAAAATAGTACCATAATCGCCAGGGCCACTATTCTATCACGTTTAGATTATGGCAACACTTTGATGCTTGGCGCCAACAGCAACTGCATAAAACAATGCCAAATCATTCAGAATAATGCAGTTCGGTCTATCACAAGAAAGTCCAAGCGTGATCACATTACAAAGGACAGAAACGACCTACACTGGCTAGCAGTGAAGGAACCTATTATTTTCAAATCGTTGACACTGGTTCATAGTTGTCTATACGGAACGGCCCCAGCATACCTGAAGAAGGAATTCAGCTGGTATGAGCCGAGCCGAAGCTTAATATCCGCAAAACAAGCACTACTTAAATCTAGCTACCCTAGTAAATCCACAGGCCTAGGTCGAGCATTTCCCAGCAAGGCCATTTTCCACTGAAATGAGTTTGTCATAAATCACCTAAGTATCTTATGAAAAAGGATACAGGTAACCATAAAGGATACAATTAGTAGGGCTCTTCTGGATCCTTGATGAATCACACGGCTTGACAGTAGTGAAGCCAAAAATAGACCTTCCAAATGATACAACTCTCTGACTAATAAACCGGCAGAGAGAGGGATCACTGGAAAGGGCGTGGGAACATCATTGGAAGTCAGCCTAGGATACAATAAAGTATAATGAGGAAGTGTCCCAACTTTATCTCTCACTAATAGCACAGCAATAGCACCTAGTACAACACTAACCTGTAGACTTAGAACTGGAGGCTCTGCCAAAAAGTCTCTGAAGAAATCCAGGAATTGAAACAACGACAAAAGGAGGGAAGGTTAGTTAGGGAAACTTATCCCGAACAGCACGAGGCTCACGCTAGATACCGGGATGGTGCACCACAGGATAGCGTCCAAAGTACTGTGCACAATCACCTTCAAATAAACAGTTGTCAGCAATACTTCCTTTCCCACGCAGAACAGAAATAATGAATTGAAGTTGACCTGTTATCTCATCACAGGTGCCAGGGATTAAATCCAAATCGAAGCACAACTTGCATGTGGAATTGCACATTTAAAGAGTTCAGAAAACCGCGTGCAGTTTTTACACGCGACCAATTTCCACGCAGCCAGGAAAGCCGCACGTTAAGAGTTCAAGAACCAGTGTGTGTTTTACACGCGACTGAAGTACACGCAGACAGGGATGCCAGAACTTGCGTGTGGAGGAAAAGCCGTCCGTTGGCCTATTAAACGATGGCTGCCCAAGGTAGAGTGTAGAAAGATACACGTGAACAAAAAAAGCTGCCGTAACTTCTTGAATGCAGCTCCAGGAGTTCGCGTGTGGAAGTAACACGCAGGAGTAAAGCCAAAGATGTAACTGAAGAGATGCGAGGACGCAGATCAAGGATTCAGTTACCAAACGCCATGTTGGTTCAATCCTAAGCAGTGAGTGACATCCCCACGCTGCTTATGAACGTAATGCAGTAACAGACATGACTACCCCTAATCACGTGAATTCAACAATGTGAATAATGCAAACGTCGTTTTCCAGGCAAGATATCAAACAACCTCCATTTAGAATAGAAAGGCTTAGCAGTTCTATGGGCATGACCGTTCTGATTGAAGACGGTTTTCCAGGTCCAGAGGTAATATATCTGCCATGCATGACAGTGCCACCCCCCAAAGGGGCAGCCACTCCCCTTTTCAAGTGAAATTTACATAAAGCGGGATCATGGATATTGGAAAGAGGTTCCCAGGATCTATCTTCAGGACCATACCCCTTCCAGTCCACCAGATGATATGGTTGACCAGAACAAAGTCTCACATCCAGTATTTCCTGTACCTCAAATTCATGTGAACCTTTCACTGAAACAGCAACAGGCCATATGGGCAATCTAGTAGCATCGGAGCATGGCTTGATGAGTGACACGTGAAATACTGGATGCACTCGCCATCGTTGTGGCAATGCCAGACAGACAGTAGCTGGGTTAATCATGTTGAGTACCTCATATGGCCCAATGTACTTAGGCAATAGTTTCTTTTTACCAGGTATCCGCAAGTTCTTAGTAGACAACCATACCTTCATTCCTGGTTTGTAAACCGGTGCAGGCACTCTACGAGCATCAGCATAGATCTTATCTCGTCTTTTTGCCTGCTCCAATTGTTTCACCTTTGCCTGTAAGGTTTTGAGATCTCTGATATTATGGCCTGCTGCAGGCGTACCCATAGACAAACCAGAATCCAAAGGAATGGATCTGGGGTGTTGCCCATACAAAGCATAGAAAGTAGAGGTACCTGTGGCACTATGGTAGGAATTATTGTAAGCAAATTCTGCGGCCGGGAGTACAGTTATCCAGTCTGTTTTGAACTGAAGACACAAACACTGCAGATATTGTTCCATAGTACTATTGACCCTCTTAGTCTGTCCGTCCGTTTGTGGGTGATAAGCACTGGACATCCTGTCATCGATAAGCAACACAGAGGTCAGTGCTCTCCAAAAACGAGATGCAAATTGTGAACCCCTGTCGGTAATTACCGCTGAAAGTAGACCAAAAAACCGAAACACATGCCGGATTAATAAATCAGCCAAGACAGAAGCTGTTGGTAACCCAATACAGGGAATAAAGAGAGGCAATTTCGTAAAGTAGTCCACCGCAACCCATATAGTATTGTAACCATTATTTCTTGGCAGTTCTACCACAAAATCCATTGATATTGTTGACGAGGAGAGGTAATTACTGACGGGCCCATGGGTCAGCACTCACCCTCGAAAACTTGTAATACAAGATAGCTGCACCGTGTGAGGACAGGGTGCAGGACTTACATACCCCAGTACAAATCAATGCTAGGGAATCAGTAAGTTGGCAAAGGGAAGTGCGTTTAATGATACATACATCAGCTTATGGAAATCTGCAGCATCGCGAACACCTGTCTCGCCCCGACTTCCTCGAACTTCAGTACAACAGCCTCTTTTATGGGCAAACTTCGTCATCAATGACGTACACTTCTATAAAAAAATCATCATGCAATATAATTGGTTGGGAAAGGTAACTTAAGTATAGGTGTTATATCTGTATATGAAAATAAGGCATACGGATTGGATAACTCTTATCGGGTGGGCGTCTATGCCCATCCCTCTACACCACACGTGATTGATGTCACTCCAAGTACGACGTCTCATTGGTTACAATGTCTATAGGACTCTAGATTACATGGTCCCTTGTGATTGGGCGAGTTACGCCCCTAAACATAAATCTCCACTTTTAATTAGCAGCATGCAGAATAGACACTCTGGTGCCTGGCGTCCCAAGATCACCCTGCCTCCCTTCCATCAATCAGTGGTTTAGGGCTATGTGTCAATTAGTTGGCTGGGTATGGCCTCGGATCTGTAGTCTCTTATCAGGAAAAGTTATGGCACCCTCTGGTTCTGAATGACATCAGGCGGTGGCACAGCTTTGCACCTCCCCTTCTCTGGTTGACCTCGATTTCCCCGGCATAAGCCATCCTTTGTTAAGTTTCAATCCCGCTCTTTTCCTCAGCTTGGACCTAGATGTGAAACTCAGCCAGTTGGGCCTGGTCCACCTGGGCTTTCTTCTGCTCAAACAAAATGGAGTTGCATGTGTACATTGTGCTGTATTGAGGTAGACATATATAGTTGGTGCATGCCGCTCTATTCTTCTACTTAAGCATTGCAGGCAGTATCGATTACTTAGCATCTTGCGTTTCAAGCTTATTTGGTACACGTTCAATAAGGCGGTTGCTTCCGTCTTATCTCATGGCACCATTCTCATACGTTTTCACAGTGTCTCTCCCCTTCGTCCATTACAATTCTCCTCACAATTGTCAATACTGTCATGCATAGCTTTCAGTAGCCACTTCTGGTTGTTCTCGGGGCTGCCTAGGCCCTTAGTCTATTTCCATTGGCCTTCCATTAAGGCCTTCGGGGTCTCCTCGTGGACAGTCTGTAAATACTCGTTGTTTCGTACCAATGGCAGGTACGGTTGTCTGATTGGGTACCGTGCTGCCCAGGGTTGCCTGGTTATGGGCATTTCAACAGGTATTGATCTTCTAATGTACACAGGGCAGCGGCCCATTGCCGCCCTTTGTTGGTTCAGCTGTTCCTCGTACGTCACATACCACAGCGAGTACCTTACTGGCAACTCGCACTGGGGGGCAGGGGTGCAGGTCATATCTGGGACCTCCTCTACACTCCCCCCTCTGGTCTGTTCATCGACCACTCCTACTTCCTCCTTTATATTCAGTTTCTTTGATACCTCAGCTTCTTGCTCATCGTCTCCTGGGTTTACACAAGAAGGCGTGAAAGTATGCAATTTTGGTGTCCATATCTTTATCACCCCTTTCAAGCATCCTGCTGTTTCCACATGCTCTTCTTTGTTCCAGGTCATCAACTGGCATTGTCCATTTGGACTGCAGTAAATCCATTTGCCTTCATACCTTCTTCGTTTATTGGGATAAGTGAATTTTGTTCCCTCTGGGGCAAATTCACTGGCCTTCACGAAGTCCTTTATTTCCTCATCTGTCAGGTCTCTGGGCTTCCAGCCTAGTTCGACGTCGACCATAATTTTCATCCCAATGGCCTTCTTTGCAGTTTTCTGGCACTGTGTGATGATTATTTTGATAACACAGAATCCTAGCAGCACCATTGCTAGCAAAGCTCCCAGGAACTTGAATATATCTGCCATCCATTGCGGGACCTATGAGAATAGGTTCCCAAACCAGCTGTCATCATCTACTTCATCTGTTTCCTCAGTCATCTGGTTTTTCAGGGCCGTTAACATGCTTATGGCCTCTGTGAGGGTTCCATTTTCTTCGTCGTGTGATGGTATAAATGTGCAACATGATTCTCCGATTTTTGCACAAACACCTCCATCCATTGCTGTGATCATGTCAAGCACATATCTGTTCTGGAGGGTCATCAGTCTAACCGCTCTGAGCTCTTCTTTGATCGCATTGAATCCTTTTATTGTGGCGTTGATTGTCTGCAGTAACTCCCATCTGGTTATCTGCAACCATTTAGCATTCACTCCAATTTGGATGTGTGGCAGGAGCATCGTGGTGAATACTGTTGAAGTGAGGCTGAACAGCCTGTATTTGTATGGAATCGCATAGAATGCTTCTTCTGATTTGGCAGAAAAGTAGTTTTCTCTCTTCATTCTGGATATCAGTTCTGCGGATCTCTTCCTTCTCAGATGAGCATCTGCTTTTGGGAAGCTGTCCAGATTCAGATCGTTTTTTGGAATCACCAGTGCGGGAACATGGACAGTGACCAATGTACATATGCCCCCCCAATTTCTTGGCAGTCTTCTGTACACTTTGGATCCACACGCCCAATAGCGGTCCATCAGGACTGCGGTTCCTTGTGCCATTCCTGGTGCCTCATATATTCGTCCACAGTTTTTATTTTCCCCCATTTTTCTTGTACCATTATTTCTGAAGCACAGTTTCGGGTTCTCTGAACGGTACTATTTTCAGGGGTCCTCCTCTGTCTTCGACCCATGTTAACAGCTTGGCCAATTTTGGCCATAGAGGTTTACATAACCTCTGTGAGTTTTCTACTGCTTCCTTGCAGGCTCCAAGGACCATCCAAGCTCGGCAGATTACTACTCCTTCTTCCCATCTGTCTGGGGAAACCACTGACCCCCAGATCTGCATTTGGCCTATGTTCTTCCAGATTTGAGCCTCTTCTGCAGTTTTTCCTTGGACGTTCAGTCTTGGGTTTATTTCCCATCTAATTCCTGATCCTTTGACGTCAGGGTTTTCATATCTAATAACGTGATTTTTGGTGTGCGCCCTGTTTCTTGTTTTGATGTCCTGGACAAAACCGTCTTCATCTGGGAAGTCTTTTTCGTTGGCCCATATCAGTGAGGCGTCTCTTCCCATAAACTGCCCTCTGGTGTTGCACCTTGCTACGTGTGACATGCAGTGTGCCATGGGGACGTCAACTTCTACTGCAACAAAGATTTATTTATTTATTTTTAAATTTGTTTATTGGCATTTTGGTTACAGTTACTTATTCCAAGGTGACCGATTTGGTCAGTGACATTCAATCTTTGCGGTTAAACAACAAACTTTACATAACAAGAACTTAAAAACATTAGAAACATTAACTATCTCCGATTTAGAGGTAGGTGATGACTGATTGGGTCGTAAGCGGAGGGGGAGTGGCCGGGCGACACGGACGCGGGTATGGGCTTTCCAAGAATGTTAATGCTGGAGGGGCTTGGTTTCGAGTGTCTTAGGCAATCATTCAGGTCCTGTGTTAGGGCCGGTGGATAATTCAGGGGGGTTTATCGTCAGAGGAGTGAAACAGTTTAGACATGGTGTCTTTCCATGCAGCAAGGGCCATACTCGACTCATCCGTGGATCTAGCCACGCTGTCCTCCCAAGCTCTTGTTTCGGCGGTCGCCCATCTTTCAAATTCTTTGCGCCATGCCCTGTGATTTGGTCCTGCCGGCCGTTTCCATGCCATGGCGATGGTCCTTTTGGCTGTTATGCATAGCAAGTCCATCAGCTTAACCGCATATTTGAGTTTGGCCAATCTGGGATAGCAGCCTAGGAGGCATTCAGCTGGGGTCCACTTATATCTGGTGACTTTTGCCTCTTCGCAGGTTTTTTTCACCGTTGACCAGAGGCTGCGGGTTTTGGTGCAATTCCATAGCATGTGGATTAGGTCTGCCCCCTCTGTCCCACACCAGGTGCACTGTGTCTGGGCGGTTTTGTTGAACTTCGCAATCCTGCTCGGGGTTAAGTAGGTGCGATAGAGTATATTTAATTGGATTAGCCGAAATCTCTGGTTTCTAGAGACCTCTTTCGGAAAGGATAGCGCTCTACTCCATTCCTCTTCGGATAACTCCTGTCCCATGTCTGATTCCCAGCGGGTCTTTAGTATATCACTGCGGGGATTAGGGATGTCGACAAGGAGTTTATAGATCTGAGATACTGCTCTCCCCTCTTCGCTCAGGGTATACATTAAAGACAGGAAGGGGGTGGCTTCTGGTTCCTCTGGCCAGGTGTCCTATCTAGTGCGTGCTATCTTGCGGATCTTTTGGTACCACAGGAATTGGCCAGCGTGAATGCCCTCCTCCTCTTGCAGCTGAGCGAAATCCCTGAATATGCCTTCGGAGTATAGATCGCCCCAGGTGTATACACCCTTTTCCTCCCAGTGCCTAATGGTGTGGAGGGTGGTGACAGATTTGTCAAGTCCTGAGAGTATTGGTACTTCTTGGAAGTATGGTTGCTTCAGGTGTAACATCGTCTCGGTTCTACACCATATTTTCCTGCCTAGGATTGCCAGAAAAGGCTGATCGTGTAGCAAAGTTTGAGGGGCCCAGAGCAATTCCCTCAGGCGAATTGGGGAGATCATGGCCTGTAGGAGGGGGGTCTCTGAAGTGGTCCCGTCCGCTAGCCATTTGGTTACATGGCTTAGCTGAGCCGCGAGGTAGTATTTCTCTAGGCTTGGTAACTGGATCCCTCCTTGGCTGTGTGGTAATACTAAGGTAGATAGTGCCACCCGATGTCTGCCCTTACCCCATAGAAACTCCTTAATTATTGTGTCTAGAAGCTGGAAGAAGGGTTTGGCGATATAAAAGTGCACATTCTGGAACCCATATAGGAATCTAGGGAGAATGATCATCTTGGTTATTGAGGCCCTGCCCAGCATGGATAATGGAAGCTTAGACCAGAAACTTATGGATTTGCGCAATTTGGGTATCGCAGCCATCGTGTTTCGTATATGCATTTGTTCTGGGGTGTGCATTATCTGGATCCCAAGGTAACGGAAAGATTTGGTCTCCCACTTTATGCCCACTGAGGGAAGCACTTCTGCAGGTTTATTTTTCAGGGATGCCAATGGAAACATGCAGGATTTCGTTTTGCTAAATTGTATACCCGAAACTTTGGCATAGTTATCAAGGATTTCCAGTATTGTCGGGACATTAAGATGAGGGTTGTTAACGTATATTAGGACATCGTCTGCATATAATGAAACAATATGGTCAGTCCCGCCCAGCCTAATTCCTGCATCAAAAAATTGCTGCCTGAGGAAGATTGCAATGGGTTCTAGGCCTAGGATGTAAAGCATGGGAGAGAGTGGACAGCCCTGCCTAGTGCCCCTGCGAATATCCCATGCGTCTGACACATATTTCCCGGATTTTATCCTGGCCCTTGGTTCATTATATAGGATCACTACCCATCTGATAAATCGTTGGCCGAGTCCAAACCCCTCCAGGACCGCTACCAGCCACTCCCAATAAATGGAATCAAATGCTTTAATAGCATCTAGGGAGAGTAGTGCGAGTTGTTTATCGCTTGTATTGGTTTCAGCTATAATGTGCTGAAGCCTGCGTAAGTTTAGGGACGTGTTGCGTCCAGGTATAAAGCCGTTCTGGTCTTCATGCACTATGTCGCCAATCACTTTGGATAGTCGCCTCGCTAGTATTGTCGTCAGTATTTTCACATCGTAGTTAAGCATGGCGAGCGGGCGATAGGAGTCGCATTTATCGGAGGGTTTATTGGGTTTGAGCATCGGGACCAGTAAGGTTTCCCTCATACTGTCGGGTAGGATACCAGTTTCAAATGTCTCAGAAAAGACCTGGTGTAGGAGGGGCGTCAGGGTGGGTTCGTATTCCTTGTAGAATTCTGGGGGGAGTCCATCGCATCCTGGGGTCTTACAAGTAGCGAGGGACCTGATAGCCTCTGTTATGTCTTCCGGTGTGATGTCGGAGTCTAGGGCTTCGGACTGCATTGGCGACAGTTTGGGCAGGCCAATCTCCTCCAGGGTATCTAATATCTGGTCTTGTGGGACCTTGTGTGTGTGGGAGTATAGTTGTGCATAGAAGCGCTGAAAGGTATTGTTTATGTCTTGTTGAGTCCTGTGTTCTATGCCTTGTTCGTCTTGTAGTGCTGTAGTAGCCTGCCTAGGGTGTTCTTTTTTGCAGAGCCAAGCTAGTAGTCGACCCGGTCTGTCGGCCTCTGCATGTGCTCTATTAGTTCTAACGCTAAAATCGAACTTAGCCAGCCTGTCCCATGCCTTGGAGCAGTCCTCTCTGAGAGAACTCAGTTCTTCCTCCCTCCCCAACGTGTCAATAGGGGTGGACTGTAGTTGTTGGACTTCCAACTCCTTCTGGTTCAGTTCCTGCCGTAGTGATTTCCTGATGCCCCCTGCTTTTGCAATTGCTTCTCCCCGTATTACTACCTTTAGGGCATCCCATAGCGTACCTATTTGGTCCACACTGCCTGTGTTTACCGCTATATAGTCTTCCAGGGACTCCTGGAGCTCATCCCTAAAGGTCGGATCTTTCAGGGCCTCAGCAGGCATTCTCCACATAGGGATGGGCGGTCTAGGGCTATTGTGTTGCCAGTCTAACAGGAGTGGGGAGTGGTCGGAGATGGTCCTCCCTAGGTATTGTGTGCTAGCCGTTTGAGGCATGTGTTCTCTGCTTATGAAAAAATAATCTAACCTCGTATGAAGTTTGTGTGGGGATGAGTAATATGAGTATGCCCTTTCACCCGGGTGGAGGTCCCGCCAAGCATCAATCAGATCAAGTTCATTGACCGTGACATTCAGGGATGAGGTGGCAGCGGGAAAGCCGCTTACCGGTGGATAAGACCTATCTAGTTCAGGATTGTAAACGCAATTAAAATCACCTCCCCACAAGAAGAGGCCATCCCGATACTGTGACATCTGGGCGCTGAGTACTTTTAAATGGGCTGGGATATTATTGTTGGGGAAGTATGAGTTTACTATACATATTTCTCTTTGTTCTACCGTTCCCCATATGATCAGATATCTACCTTCAGGGTCCTTCACCAACCTGCGCAGGAGAAACGGTACCTGGGGGTTGAACCAGATGAACACCCCTCTGTCGAATTTAGAGTAGGGGGCTCCATAGCCTTGTCCCCTCCAGTGTTCTCTGAGCTTCTCATCTGTTTCAGCGGTGCAATGAGTCTCTTGTAGGAGAGCAATGTCCACTCTCTTTCTTTGTAGGTAGGATTTAATCCTGTTCCTGCAGAGGTAGGTGCCCAGGCCCCTTACATTCCAAGTCAATAGTCTAATGTGTGTAGCCATCTTGTATTCGCAAAACACTTAGAGAGCCCCCACTTCCACCAGTAATGCAGATGGTGGCGACCGGCGTCGCCAATTCGGCACCGTTTTGTGCGGTCCTGCCCGTCCTGGCCCTCCAGCCAGTTCCCCCACCCGTCAGTTGTGACTTTGCCTTCGGAGATTTATCAACATTAACAACCTCCATCCCGTAGAATGGATCAACGAAGAAGAACAACAATAAACTGCCCCCAGCAGTTGTTACGAACTCGCAACGCTCGGGGGCTCCCGGGCCTTCCAGTCCTCTCCAGGGCTTCCGGCCCGGGTGATGTGTAGGCATTTTACCTGCACCGCTTTTTGGACTTGCCCATGCTATATGGCACGAGTGCACAGACGAAACATTCTCCTTCTGATTTACTTCGTCCAACTTCCTTCATGTGCTGGTACCATATGTTGTTTCCAAGATGGGCTGTGCTGTCCAGGTAGTTGTTTAGTTCAGTGTCCGCTTCATATGGGCTTCTCTTGATTCTTAACGTTTTTCTGTAGTTGGCCAACACTATGTCTCTGAATGTGTCTGTATTGCTCTTTCGTTCAGGCAGTCTCTCGGGCGTTATCCTTGGTGGGGCAGGTCTTACTTCCTGCACTGTCATAGTAGAGGAAGGGCTTGCATTTCTTTTCTTTCCCTCGTACACTCTGTTGTAGAACTCTTCTCACCACCATTGGCTCGTTATCTTCCCAACGCGTGGTGGCATTTTCGGCCTGTTGCTTATCTCTGGCGTTGGAGCAGACGTGCTCGTTATTACAGGTTCTGTGGTTTTCTTGCTCAACTCCTCATGTAGTTTCTTTGCTCTACGTATGAGCGGGAACACATACTTGACTACCGCATGCGTTTTCTCAGTGATTTCTTTTGCGGCTTCCTCTGTTTCATTGAGTGATTGTGCTATCTCACTTCGGTTCGGTTTCTCACTTTGCTCCCTGCTTTCTGGAGCTGCTTGTTCCACCGGGGATTTCTCCCTTTCAGTTAGTTTGGCCTGCGGTTTTGTAGCCATTGACACTTGCGCTTGTTTGTGTGCACTCAGTGTATGGCTGTGTGCCGTGGACAGTGCTATGTTATCATTCATTTCGTGCTGACCCTGTCTCCAGCCTTTCTCACCATTCATTACTTCAAGTGTGTATGTGTTGCTGCTAATTGCATTCAACTGTAAATCGTTTGTTTTATCATCAGTTTTTCTTGGAACAGGGATGACAATATAAGGTCTGGGTGCTTTTGTGGGCCCCAGATGTTCATTTCCTGGTGGAAGCACGGACATGGGGATGCTTCGTGAACCAATAAGAAAGGCAGTTCTGACAGAGACACAAATACTACAACAATCACTATGCATATACATATGATGGCCTTGAAAGACATCTTACAGCACCTCCTTCCAGGAAACCGGGGGCGCCACTCCACTGGTGGCACAACTAAATTACTGTTTTGGGCCCCCATCTCGAACAAGTCCATAGTCAATAGTTTATTTATTTTCTTATCTTGATTTTCGTTACTTAGAAGTTCAGCAAACACTAAAATGGCGGGTGCAGTTTAATAACCCCCCTCTTGCGAGTGATGACGGAAGTCTCTAGTTATGGAGTACAGATCCTTTGCTAGACTGTGGAAAAAGATTAGACTACCGTTTTTAGCACATCACATTCTTCCTGCATTTGTGTATACAACGCATTTCCAGGGCCCCTTCCCAATTCGTCTTGGCCCTGAGGACATGCAGGAATTTGTTCTCAGTGACACCATAAAAGGATGGCTTCGCTGCACATCACGCATAGATAAACCATTGAAAAAATAAAAACAAAAATAAAAATAACAGTGAACATATGAGAAGGTAGGAAAAAATAAGAAAAAGGTTGAAAAAAGTAAACACGGCAGTGAAGTTCATTGCTCTGCTCCTTTCGCTTGGTTCTTCGAGGTCGAGTTGCTGCAAAGTCTCTCCCTCCCCCATTTACTCCACTGCGGGATGATGATGAAAAACAGAGAAAAATAAGAAAAATAGGAAAAGAAGTTCAGGATGTAGTTATCCCCTTTTGATTCGTTCTACGTTGGAAGCATGAAGAACTGTGTCTTTGTTTTCTTGCTCTGCCCCCGGCTGGGGCTTCTAAAGGGTTTTATCTTGGATCGCTCCTTTCTAAGGCTCTTGTCAGCAGCGGATGTCCATGATTGCTTCTCAGCTGGTATGCAATAGCTCTTAAGAGTCTGTTGAGCTGTGCATTTTTTGCTGGATCACAGAGAAACGTGGGCACGTCCACAGTGATGGGTCTATCCATTAACTCTGGAAAGTTCTCGATGAGGTGAAAGAAGACTGTGAAGGCAATTCTGCTATCTTCAGGTGATAATGACATTTGCTCTGATTCTCTGTCTCTTAGGTCACCGGTCTTTTTGCAGTGTGATCATGTGATCACTGCTTGCCTTCTCGATCTGTCCCTCGCCGAATTTCTCAGAAATTCCCTCTGAAAGCTGGACAGTTCCATTTGTAGCTGTATGCTATAGAAGAGTGCTCCTATCTTTCTCGCGTTGGCAAGGTCTCTGAGGAAGGTGAGGGCGTCAACCTCGGCAGGTCTCCCTACCATTTCCGGAAAGACATTTACTAAGCCGAAGAGGATATTGTGGGCAAGTAGGCTGTCCTAAGGGGACAGGGACATTTATTTGTTTTGCAGAGTCTCAATCACAAGGTTTTTTTTTTGCTGTCGTGAACAGTTTCTTTGCTTATCTCCCCGATCATAGTCTGCAACAAGTCTAATTAGAACATTGTGGGCTAGCTGCGTGTCTGCAGGGGACAGTGGCATTTGCTTTGCCTTGCTGGGCCCCGATCACACGCCTCGCTTTTGCTTTGAGCAGTCTTTGCACTTGCCTGCTGCGTGGAGGGCTACCACATTAGTTAGTCTACTCCATATCTGGTTTAGAAAATGATTGTTTCGGGGATCTCTGATGAATGTCAGTGTATCTGTGGTCCTCCCGACAAGTTCTGGGCACTCCTCAATGATTCAAAAGAATAACGTGTAAGTCACTTCGTCAATGACTGCTTGAGGCGGGAGCATTGGTCTTTGAGTCACTGTGCTCAGGCAATTCGACAAAGACCTCTGCGATGACAGTCAATAGTTGCCTGATTACCTTCTTATTTTCTGGATCTTGGATGAATTCTGTGACACTTGTTTCTCTCCCTATGAGTGATGGATAAGTCAATGTCATTAATTGGAAGTAGGTGAGTACATCCCACTTAAGGCTTCTGCTGGGGTGTACCATAGGTTTGTGAACAAAGTCTTTATGCTGGGTCCTTCATGATAACAGTTTCAGTTCTCAGGAATATCCGGTTCTGTTGCTTACCAGAGTCTTAAGAGTTCTTTGTCCACTACTCTGTGGCTCTACATGTTTAAGTTACCAGTGTCGCTGCAGGTTCAAAGAATGCAACTTTTTCCTTTGCCCTGCGACTTCAGCTGCACATTGCGTTTGTTTGAAAAGTCTTGTATCTCATTCAGTGCTTTGAGAAAAGTTATAGCCACAGTTTTCACAGCGAGCTCTTCAGTTTGTCTTTCTGCTTGTGCGTCCTTCTTCCTCACCCTAGACCTTGTCTGCACGTGCTGTGGTCCTTCCCCGTTGTCTGTAGCGTCCACGGTGGATGCAGTAGGAGCGCCTTCTCCTATAAAGGGCTTGACGTCATTCAGGAAGATCCAGGCTCTTCTTCCTTGGAGCTTGACAGAGGACGGGGTGCAGTCCTCTACGATGAAAGGGCCATTAAATCGTGGTTCGTCCCATTTCTTCCTCGTAAAGTTCTTCACTAGAACTCTGTCCCCCTGGAAGACAAGGGGTGCGCCTAGGCTGAGAGTTGCGCCTGCATCAGCATTGTCTGTTGTGGTTTGTGCTGTGCTGTCCCCTTTCCGCCGTTGCTGCAGCTGGCCTGAAATGACAGATGTACTAGAGGTAAGACAGTCAAGGTAATTCTTCATTTCTGCTCCCAGAACTTCCCTAGCGGGCTGGGCATCACATCTAGCTCTATCTCGGGGGGTAAGAGGGGTTCTCATCCTTCTACCAGTGATAATCTTGTGTGGCGTGAGGTGATGGTCGGAGCCTGGCTGGTTCCGAAGCGCATATAATGCCAGTGGTAGGCAGTGCAGCCATCCCTTCTTTAATGTGAGCTTCAGTTTGGCTATCCTCTCTTTCAGCAGGCCGTTGAGGCGTTCACATATGCCATTTCCTTCTGGGTGATACGCCGGCGAGAACTTGTGCTTTATACTAAGCAACAAGCTAATCCGCTCAAATACTGAGTTTACGAAATGGGGCCCGTTGTCTGACCTCATAACCTCACACAACCCCCACCTGGGGAAAACCTCCCTCACCAGGAACTTTGCAGCACAGGCAGCATCAGGCTGTGGACAGGTCCCCACTTCTATCCATCTAGAGAATGGACACACCACAACAATTAAATACCTGTACCCATTACAAACCTGAATCATATCGACATAGTCGATATGCAGGTGCTGGAAAGGCCCTTCAGGTCTGGGAATGATTCCTCTCATCACTCTCAATGTGTGCCCAGAGGTGAATTGCTGGCAAATTATGCAATTGACCATAAAGAATGCAACATGCTCCGCTAAATTCGGCGCGAACCAGTCTTCTGAGAGTGTTGCAGCAAGATTTTCTTTTGACATATGGAAAGGGTAGTGGAGCTGTTCTAACGCTACCTTTAGGAGGGTGACAGGCATTACTGGTTTACCAGTGTTGTCCTGCCTCCATAACCCATCAGAGGGGTTTAAAGAACACCCTCAACGCTTCCATAAATTCTTCTCATCCTTAGGTGCATCCCCCTGGAGTTCCATTAACTGTGTCTGCCCCATATTGCTATAGGCTTCTGGAGTGGCTCGGGCTATCATCGTTCGCTCATGGGTACGTGCCACCTCCACGTCCATGATTGTCTCACCCTTGGATGCCATGCGCTTGGCTTCCGTGTCCGCTTCATGGTTTCTACGTGACACGAAATCTGTTCCCTTGGTGTGAGTGGCGCACTTGACGACTTCTATGCACACTGGGAGCTGTAGTGCTTTCATCAGCCCGTCCAACAAGGCTGTATGTTGCACTGGCGTGCCGTCCGCTCGGAGGCCATCGTGCCAGGCCTGCGTGCACAGCGGATGTCACATAGGCAGAGTCACTGTACACTGTTACTTCCTGGTCTGTGTGATTCTCGATGGCAAGTATCAATGCCACTAGTTCTGCAGCCTGTGCCGAATAGTGGGATGGTATTCGTGCACTGACAAGTACTTGGAACTCTCCATTTGCCAAGTGTTTGATCACGGCCACGCCTGTGTATCTTTGCCTGTCTTCTTGGTCAATTCTCGATGACCCGTCAATGAAGACGACTTCTCCGCTTGGCAGAGCATTCTCTCTTATCCTGGGGATTTCATCATAAAACTCTTCATAATTGGCACAGTCATGCACAGGTTCTCCCTCTGTGACTGGCTCAGCAATGAACATAGCAGGGTTCACAGTTTTGCATCGCACTATTTTGATCGATGGATTTGAGATAATCACCTCATATGCGGATGCTTTCTGTGACGTCAAGGTGCCCTTTGGCTTCTCCAATATGGCAAATAATGAGTGCTCAACATATAATGTCATGGAGCATCCCATCACAATGGATGATGCTTTCTCGATGGCAAACGCGGCGGCTGCTATATTTGGCTCGCATGGGAAGTGGCCCCTCATGACCGGGTCCAAGCTCCCAATATAATACGCTCGGGGCTTGTACCCCAGCAATGTTCGCTGAGCGAGCACTGCCGTCATAAAATTGCCATCGGTATGAGAGAAGAGATAGAATTCCTCTGCATAATTGGGGATCCAGAGAACTGGGGCCTTACAAATTGCCCCCTTTAGTTCTGCAAACCCCTTTTCCATTTCTTCAGACCATTCAATGTTTCCCTCTGTTGCCTGGGCTTTCTTTAAGGCCTGGAGCAAGGGCTTGATGTATGAGCTGTAATCGAAGACCCATGTTCTGACATAATTGCATAGGCCTAAGAAGCTCTGCATTTGTTTTACTGTGAGCGGCTTAGCTGTGTTCACGATAGCTTCAGCCCTCTCTGGTGTTACCTTTTTCCCTTCATGTGAGATTAGTTGCCCTATGTACAACACCTCCTGTTGGCAGTATTGCAACTTGTCCTCGTCCACCTTGTATCCCTTCTCAGCTAATATGGTCAATAGCTGAACAGAGTCGTGTCGGCATTGCTTTTCAGTGGTGCTGCAGATCAGAATGTCATCTACATACTGCAAAACAACACTGTCTACCGCAATGTTACTTAGGTCCTTTTGCAGGACTCGGTTAAAAATGGAGGGAGATTCACAATACCCCTGTAGCAGCCTTGTACTTTTCAGGTGCATTTGTCTGAAAGTAAATGATGTCAGGTCTTGTGAATCACGGTGCAATGGGATCGAGAAAAATGCATTCTTCAAATCGATCACAGTGAAATATTTTGCCTCCGTGGGTATGTTGCACAAAATAGTGGATGGATTAGAGACTAGAGGGAACTCGGCTTCTACTATGTCGTTCAATGCTCGTAAATCCTGGATTAAACACCAAGACCCTCCCTTCGATTTCTTGACAGGATAGATCACTGTGTTTCAAGGTGATTCTGACGTTACCAGAATGCCCTGCTCCATCATGGCAGAGATTGTCTTCGCAATCCCCTCGTCCGCTTCTCTGGACATGGGGTATTGTTGCGCTCTTGGTAGAATCGCTCCAGGCTTGAGTTTATTCTTCACCTCTCCTGCCCCCTTCAGGAGTCCTACGTGATAAGGCCCTTTTGTCCATACTGTGACTGGCACCTGGGCCATGTCCTCCTCAAAGTATTCTGGTCGTGCCATCACTAGCATCATTCGCTGTGGCACTTCTCGTTTGATCATTTTGACCCAGAATATGAGACTTACTTCCACTCGCGTCTCCTCTAAGTCAGGGTGCTCTTCGAACAGATCATCATCTGTGACATCAGTCACTCGATACCCTTCTTCAATGGCGATAACTGCGCACCATTGCCTTCCTTCATCATCGTATCTTTCTACTAAAACCACCTTCCCCTTTACTGCGGCAAACTGTATTACCAAAGGAAATATTTGTCCCTCTTCTTCATGCGTGGGTATCCTTGGTCTAAAAAGAAACTCATCAGGGGTCCTCATAGTTTTGCCTGCGAGGCCCGGCAATCCCGCCATGAGCACTCGCACGCCATATTCGAAGACCTCCGGCTCCAGCGGTAAAGCTCTCATAGCTGTACGTCCCGAGTATGCTCTGATCATTTCGCATACATTGGAATAATGCATTCCTAGCGTGGAGCACACTATACCATCCTCAGTGAATGAGATTGACATATTCAGCTTTGTCATTAGATCTTGACCCAAGATGTTTACTGGGGACTGACGTGAGTACAGTAAAGGCACAAGGCACATTCATTTCATGTTCTCCGACGGAGACCGGGAGAGCGTCTGTGAAGGGAACTCTACTATGAGCTCCAGTGAGTGCGTGTCTATTGCCTCGCCGGACAAGGAAAACTTGCGTCCGTGTCAACTAAGAAGGAATACTCTTTTCCTCCTATGGTGACATTTATCCTTGGTTCCCCATTAGGGTCTGGTGTCACTGATAGGATAGAACACATCCGAGTTTCCCGTGAGCTATCCTATTTTATGTATAGGTTCGGCCCACTAAAAGTTTGCGGGACACCCCCATTGTTCATCCCTTGTGGTACCGGCGGCGGTGCCTGCTGGGGTTGCCCTTGTTGCAAGTTCTCCAAGTTCGAGGGTTGAAAACCTTGCTGTGCACCTTGCTGCAAGCCAGCTGCCTGCTGCTGCACAGTATAGTTTTGTGCATTGCCCTGTTGTGGGGTAGCCGGTTGATTTACCGTGCCTACCCCATCCCTTGATTGTTCTGCCACATGCCTTGGCTACTGTCACTCCATACAGCCAACACACTGGCGGTGGTCGGGCCATCTGTCCATCCGGCATAGCTGGACTGCCCATTGGTGTGCTCTGGTTACCACCTTGAACATTTTGAAAACCTCCTTGGGTACCTCTAAAGTCTCCCTGATTACTCTGCTATCCTCTTCCTCCAAATCCCCTTCCTCTCGGATAATATCCCGCGTTACCCTGATGGTTCTGCGGCGGGTTAGTGGCACATCGTGCACTCGAATCGGCTGGGCTTGTTAGCATGGCTCCCTCGAGCGCATACTTTGTGAGCTTCCTTTGCACCAGCTTCGCCTCTTCTCCCTTACGCGTTGCCTCTTTCTTTCGATTCTTTTCTTGCAACAGCCTACAATAATGGGCAATTGTCAACTGGATTTCGGCCCATGGTTTAGCTTCTATTCCTACCAATTTTTTAGTTGTTTTTGCACCGGTTCTGGTAACCTTTGGCACAGTATATGATAGAATACAGGGATAGATTTTGTCAAAGACTCATGTGTTTCAAGCACCCACGCGTCTTGAAAATTCTGGATATAAATCAACGGATCCTCTGACTCTTTCATCTTCCGAGTCATAATGGCATCTATGTCTGATGTGTCAGGGTATAGCGTTTGCAGCGCTTTCCACACTGCGGCTCTACAATTATTAAATGGCGCTCCGTCATGAGAGGTGTTAGTTATGGTTACCCTAGGGTAGCCTGCCCTCTTCCACACATCGTCTGCTCTTTCTCTGAGTATAGCAATTAGGAGACCCTTGATGTCCCCTATGGCTAGAGTGACTCCCCCCGTCATTTTTTCTAGCTCATGTATCCACTTCCCGGCTCCCGATGTCAACATTGGAAGCTTATTCTTTAAATTTTCCCGATCCATGTGTGGCCATGGAATATATTGCGGTCTTACTCCCCCTTTCTCTAGCAGTGGGAATTGGAATGCGCAATCCTCCTTTCCCTTTTCTTTACCTCCTCGGTCTTTTGCTGGGGTGGCATTCCCACCTTGCTTTCTACCTGGCAGCGCCCTTAACCTATTAGTATAGGCAGGTGCCGACGCCCCCCTCTGACCGTGGGGTGTTTCCTCATGTCGGCTGGACTGCCCAGCGGACTTTGATGTCCTACTTACGGACTCGCCAGCCTCTGACCATTGTACCCCTCGGTTCCCTGGGAGCCGCCTTTCGCGCCGTCTCCCTTCGTCATACATCGCTTCTTCCGCGTCCCCATCGGAGTCAGACTCCGAATACTCCCAGTTTTCACAACTTCTTGCATCATCTTAATTCTGCCTATCTTCTAGTCTATCTAGGGAACGTCCCCTACTCTCACTACTTTGGGTGACATCTTCAGTGTCAAATAACTGAGTGCTCTCTAAGCGCTCATCTTCCCTTCCCTCTTGGGAGATTCGTTCCAGTCCCATTTCATCATATATTTTATCAATCTCTTCCCTGATGCTTCTGGTTTTGAAGTGATCATCGATAATTGTCCTGCTTGTGCCTGGTACTGCATCACTTGCTGGAAAGAACTCTTCTATGTCTTCCCAGTCTACAACAAGATTGGGTTTTTTCACTTCCCGCTGCAAATATTCTAAGTCTCGCGCCCTTTGTCTATGTTTTCGTTCTATTTCCTCATCTGTTTCCTTGCGTTTCCTTGCGTCCTCTCTAATCTTATCTACTTCCCGCATCCTTTCGTCTCTACGTTCCTTTGCCTTTCTAATCTCTTCCTTCCTTTCATGCACCCTACGTCCTTCCTCTAACTTCAACTTATTCAGTCTGTATTTTTCGTAGGCTGCATACTGGGTGCGACTGAGTGGTATTTCTTGATCTTTGCGATAAAGTTGTTCTCGCCTCAGCCTGTCATTCTTTCTATTTCTTTCATCCCTTGTCTCCCTATCCTTTTCCCTTCTCTGCTTTTCGTCAGGCCTTCCTCGTGGCCTTGCATCATCACTCCCCTTTCCATCTAATTTTAACAGTATCTGTCCTCCCATCCATTCGTCTTTTGCGAATGTCATCTCATCACTCTCTCTCCGCTTCTTTCCCTCTCTCTCCTTATCGAGAGGTGCACTAGTGATCCTTTCGTCCATCTCCGTGCCTCTCCTTGTCCCTCGGGATGGCGGGGGCTGGAACGGTTTCCCGCTCCTTCTCATTAGTTTTGTCATTACTGCATGCAGGTGACTCATACGCAGGGTTGCTTTACCCCGTGGCTGCTTTGAGCTCTCGTAGCGGGTAAAGACCCTCTGACCTGCTTCCCTCAATGACTGGTTCCGGCGGGGCCGGTGGCACAGTAGGCGTCTCACCCCCCCTCTGTACATATGTTTAATATCCAGTCTGCAGGTGGTTCTTCTTCCTTTGTTTGTTCAATCATCTTCCATAACTCGAGAACGGCAAGGCGTTTCTCGAGTTTCTTCCCGCTATATGTGGCATGTAGGAACGTGGTCATGTGCTGTTAGACAGCCTTAGACAATGACCCATTCTGGGGCCACGGCATAAACATTTTATTTGCGGTGCCCTTAACCCACTCCTTGCTGTATTTCTTCAGCTTTGCTGCATGTTTTGGCAATTGCTTACAGAGATGCATAAGCGGGGTGACCTCCTCCATCTTTTCACTTCAATACCCACAATGTTTACACAATAACTTAAGTTTCTCCACCAATATGAGCGAGCACCACAACCGCAAGCTCCAATCCACTTTTTCCGCCAAAATGTATACCATCAATTTACTCAACAGAAACCATCAGTGGCGATCCCCTCTCAGTTACAGAATCGAAAAAAACAAAATGCATTTCACTGAAGCATAAACACATTTTTTGCATCAATACATTTATTGTGCATTCACATATAGCAAGACACTTATAACAGACGCTTCACAGACTAGACAGACACCAGCTGGTCAACATATACCTGCCTTCTAATTATTACCTCATCATGGGATTTGAACTACCCCTTTATGACGTCTTTAAACGTCATCGTATCCTAGCGTTCCCCTCTCTGTGAGCTCTGGGTTCAAGTTCCTTCTGACCACGCTTTAAAGCGCAGGAACAAGGCGAATTTACAGTTTTCTCTCGGGTGCCCCTCCCGGTATTCCTTACCGTTTTTAATCTCGGGTGCCCCCCCGGTATACTTTTACGTTTTTACCTTTCCCAGGTGCCCCCCCTGGTATTCTATTATGTTTTAGCTCCGGTGGCCCCCTGGAATCCTATTATATATGTCTTCCTTTTATTTTACCTTTCTCCGCCACCCTCCGTTACCTTTCCCCCACTTGCTCTAATGCCTATGAGTCATTTGCCAAGGTAACGAGTTTCGTTGTTTCACTCACCGATTGTCCCTTTTTCTCTCTGGATCTCCGGGATCACCGCCCCTTCCTCTTCCCGCTTTATGGTTTTCGTCCGATCCGCTTCCCGTGGGAATGAAAAGGGTTATGCTTGGAAAAGCGAGTTCCTTCAGACCCACTGCAGATTTTTTGGGAGTATATACACTATCACTGTCCACGGGAAGCTTCTCGGCCTACTCAGCCGGAATAGCGAATAGGAATAGCGAAAGGACTCGCGATGTAACCGAAGATCCAGAGTTACTTCGCGCCGTCGGTTTAAAGGTGTCTTGTGACTATATTAATCGATTATCAAAAATCGATGGCCGAAACCATCCTCTGCTACCAAGTTTTGACGAGGAGAGGTATTTACTGACGGGCCCAATGGTCAGCACTCACCCTCGAAAACTTGTAATACAAGATAGCTGCACCGTGTGAGGACAGGGTGCAGGACTTACATACTCCAGCACAAATCAATACTAGGGACTCAGTAAGTTGGCAAAGGGAAGTCCGTTTAATGATACATACAACAGTTTATGGAAATCAGCAGCATGGCAAACACCTGTCTTGCTCCGACTTCCTCGAACTTCAGTACAACAGCCTCTTTTATGGGCAAACTTCGTCATCAATGACATACACTTCTATAAAAAATCATCATGCAATATAATTGGTTGGGAAAGGTAACTTAAGTATAGGTGTTATATCTGTATATGAAAATAAGGCATATGGATTGGATAATTTATCGGGTGGGCGTCTATGCCCATCCCTCTACACCACACGTGATTGACGTCACTACAAGTACGACGTCTCATTGGTTACAATGTCGAAAGGACCCTAGATTACATGGTCCCTTGTGATTGGGCGAGTTACACCCCTAAACATAAATCTCCACTTTTAATTAGTAGCATGCAGAATAGACACCCTGGTGCCTGGTGTCCCAAGATTCACCCTGCCTCCCTTCCATCAATCAGTGGTTTAGGGCTATGTGTTAATTAGTTGGCTGGGTATGGCCTCGGATCTGTAGTCTCTTATCAGGAATAGTTATGGCACCCTCTGGTTCTGAATGACATTAGGTGGTGGTACATCTTCGCGCCTGTCTGGTCACGTGTTGGTCCACCGTGAATCTGCTTCAGTTCTCAGTCTTTTCGTGCATTTGATTCTGTGTTCGCTTGGCCATCTGCATGGGCCTCTCTTATCTTGACCTTCACGGGCGTGCTCTGAAGTTGGAGCCTCGTGAGCTCATGCTCACCTCCCCTTCTCTGGTTGACCTCGATTTCCCTGGCGTGAGCCATCCTTTGTTAAGTTTCGATCCCGCTCTTTTCCTCATATTGGACTTAGATGTGAAACTCAGCCAGTTGGGCCTGGGCCGCCTGGGCTTTCTTCTGCTCAAACAAAATGGAGTCGCACGTGTACATTGTACTGTATTGAGGTAGACATATATAGTTGGTGCATGCCGCTCTATTCTTCTACTTAAGCATTGCAGGCGGTATCGATTACTTAGCATCTTGCGTTTCAAGCTTATTTATACACGTTCAATAAGGCGGTTGCTTCCGTCTTGTCTCATAGCACCATTCTCATACGTTTTCACAGTGTCTCTCCCCTTTGTCCATTACAATTCTCCTCGCAATTGTCGATACTGTCATGCATGCTGCCTAGGCCCTTAGTCTATTTCCATTGGCCTTCCATTAAGGCCTTCGGGGTCTCCTCGTGGACAGTCTGTAAATATTTGTCATTTCGTACCAATGGCAGGTACGGTTGTCTGATTGGGTACCGTGCTGCCCAGGGTTGCCTGGTTATGAGCATTTCAACAGTTATTGCTCTTCTAATGTACACAGGGCAGCGGCCCATTGCCGCCCTTTGTTGGTTCAGCTGTTTCTCGTACGTCACATACCACGGTGAGTACTGTGGAGACTTGAATGTCGTGTAGGCTGAAGAGTCCTCTGTCCCCAAATGCCACACAGAGAGAACTCAAAGTCACTCCCTGTGCGACCATTGAGGCCGCAGGTGGAGATGGTCAACTCCGGAACCGTGAACCTCTGGGACCTCAATCCGCTGCAAGAAAATACTGATTAAGTTCCAAGCAAATGACAGTAAATGACAGTGCCAAAATAACGTAAAAAGGTCTTACCAGAGGGCTCAGGAGAAAGGCAATGAACCTATGAGGTAGGGGTCCGGGACTCACGTGGGCAGGTAGACTGTAGTCCCAAGAATGGCGTGAACACCACCTGATGGCAAGAATGTGATTTGGTAACCGTGTTGCAGTCCAAAGAGCAGTCCAAGTTCAAACCACAGGGAACTCCAATGTAACAAAGTCAGTAAGATAATCCAAGCGAAGTCCAAGTAAACAAGCCGAGGTCAAAAATCCAAGAGTCAAGAAATCCAAACGAACGTGTAACGCCAAACAGGTTGCAATGAACAGCTGTGAAGCAGCGAGTACACGGAAAGCCGCGTTGAAATACTCACGGTTCTGGCATTACCTCCCGTCACATGACGTGCTGCTGCATCACGTGAGTGGATTTCCGGGTCACGTGAGCATACAGCGCTGGTCACGCGATGTGGAAGCATAGTAGCGTTCCGCCGATAACCTAGGCGCCAAGGAAGCTGCCAATGTAAGAAAGGACGCAACCTGGTGAGCGTTCTGTTGCGGGTGAGGCGTGCATGTGCACGCAAGTCATCAGTGGGCCCACGTGAGTGTCGGAGTGTGAAGTGGGAATGAGATGGGACAGAGGGAGCGGGGCGAGCTATAGTGATTCTAGAGTTTTGGGCATGATGGGCACGGGCAGGAGTGGCAGTATTGTCAGGTGTGTGTACAAGGGAGTGTGTGACAGAGCCCCCCCCAAAGGCACACGACCCCGTGGGCAGGAAGGATGATCCCTGTGAAAACGAGCCACCAAGCGAGGAGCGTAGACATCAAAAGCGGGGACCCAGGACTGCTCCTCCGGACCATATCCAACCCAATCCACCAGGTACTGCAAGCGTCCCCGGCAGATACGGGAGTCCAAAATGCTAGAGATCTCGTAGACATCCGGGCCGACAGGGACACCGGGGCAGCAGGGGCGCGAAGACGGGAAGGATCAGGACAAGGCTTGAGGAGGGAGACGTGGAAAACAGGGTGAATCCGCCATGAGCTCGGGAGAACAAGACGATAAGTAACAGGGGATTACCCGAGACACTACATAAGGACCCACAAAATGGGGCAAGAGCTTCCTGCAACCCACCAACTGCAAATGACGAGTGGAGAGCCAAACACGAGAACCCACTGAAAGAACAGGAGCCACCATATGCTTCTTGTCCGCCTGGGATTTCATGGATGCTTGAGCTTCACGGAGGTGTGCCGAGGTACGGGCGTGAATATCAGACATATCCCTGACACAAGCAGTAACAGCTGGATTGGACGAGGCCGCGAGGTCAGGTATAGGCAGAACCTGGGGATGCTGGCCATACAAGACATAAAAGGGGGAGAACCCAGTGGAGGCATGAACCGCATTGTTGTAAGCGAATCCAGCGTGATGGAGGGAATGCAACCAGGTGGATTGTTGTTGAAGTATCAGACACCGTAGGTACTGTTCCAAAGTCTGATTGACCCTTTCGGTCCGACCGTCAGTCTCTGGATGATAGGCCGAGGAATACCGGACATCAATACCCAACAGTTTGGTCAAAGCCTGCCAGAAGCGTGAGGTAAACTGAGAACCCCTGTCCGACACCAGGACAGTAGGCAGGTCAAATAGGCAAAACACAGAGTCAAAGAACATTCTGGCCATGGTAGGGGCGGAAGGAATACCTTTACAGGGGATGAATCATGCCATCTTGGAAAAGGAGTCACTACCACCCATATGGTATCAAAACCTTGCACTCGTGGGAGATCTGTAATAAAGTCCATGGACAAGGTATGCCAAGGCTTAGGGGGTACCGGTAGAGGAAGCAACAGACCCAGAGGACGTTCCCTACGGGGCTTACATTGAGTACATGTGGAGCATGTGTTGACGTAGGAGTCCACGTCCCTTTTCATTCCCGGCTACCAGCACCAACACTGCAAGAGAGCTAACGTGCGTTGTTGGCCCGGGTGACCATTCACAGGGGTGTCATGCGACCACTCAAGAGCCATATTCCGCGTGGCTGCAGTGGGCAGAAACAAGCGATTCAAGACAAAGGGAAGGCCATCATGAATTATCGATTCCATTCTGACAGCTCGTTAGGATGAAGCAATACCCAGTTCCTTACTGCATCCAACAAGGGCATTGATGGTGTGCACAGACAGACTACCTTGGTGTTGTCTAATAGCGTGTCAGGGTACACAGGCAGAGAAATTCCCCCAGGAGAATGTGACAAGGCATCAGCCTTCCCATGAGCCGAACCAGAGCGATGACGTATCTGGAAGTCGAATGACGCAAAGAATAGTTGCCACCTCACTTGTCTAATATTGAGGCATTTTAAGGAAGCTAGATCCAGCAGATTCTGGTGATCCGTGAAGACTGTGACCTGATGCTTGGCACCCAAGAGATGATGCCGCCAAACACGGAAAGCATCCATGACCGCCAGTAGTTCCTTCTCGGTCACGGTATAATGTGATTCATGGATGGTGAACTTGCGGGAGTGGAAAGCGACCGGGTGCATGCGGCCTGAGGATCGACAAGTCTGTGAAAGAACTGCACCTAAAGAAAAAGAAGAAGCATCCGCCTCTACAATAAAAGGGCGATCTGGATCAGGATGTTGAAGGACAGGGGCCGTAGTGAATACAGTCTTCAATGTTTCGAATGCGTTTTGGTGTGTATCTGTCCACAAAAAGGGTGTATGAGGGCTGGTGAGGGCAGTGGGGTTGACACAATGGACGAGAAGCCCGAGATGGAACGTCTATAGAAATTTGCGAATCCCAGGAACAATTGTAGTGCCTTTAGATTCGCAGGGACGGGCCAGTCTAAAACAGCTTTCACCTTAGAATGATCCATGGACAAGCCGGCAGGGGTGATGCAGAACCCAAGAAAATCCACACTGCTGACATGAAATTGGCATTTTTCTGGTTTGCCGTACAAAGAGTGTTTCTGTAATCGTGAAAGTACTTCACGGACATGGCGTACATGCTCATCTGGGGACTGAGAAAAGATTAGGATGTCATCAAGATATGCCACCACGAACCCGTCCAAGATATCGCTTAGGATGTCATTCATGAACCTTTGGAACATGGCAGGGGCATTGCACAGACCGAACGGCATGACTGTATATTTGAATAAGCCATACCGGGTACAGAAAGTGGTCTTCCACTCATCGCCAGAACGGACGCGGACCAAATTGTAGGCCCCACGCAGATCCAACTTGGTGAAAATGGTAGCATGTGCAAGGTGGTCGAGTAAAGGTGTAATGAGTGGAATGGGATACCGGTTCTTTCTTGTAATAGCATTAAGTCGCCGGTAATCCGCACATGGGCGTAGGTTATCCTCTTTTTTAGGGACAAAAAATATGGGACTCGCTGCAGGTGAGATGGAAGGGCGTATGTGTCCCAACTTCAGGGCTTTTTGGATATAGTCTTTCAGAGCTAACTCCTCTGACGGTGAGAGGGAATAGATTCGTCCTGTGGGTATCGTGGTGTCAGGGAGTAGATCGATGGGGCAGTCGTATGGGCGATGTGGTGGTAGGGCCTCAGAAGAACCACGATCAAACACATTTGCGAAGTCTTGGTATTCGGGGGGAATGCTCGTGGCCACTAGCCCCACTATGTGTTCTGAGGATGACTCTTGCGAGTCGGACACGGTTAACTGAGCAATTACATGAGCCGGGTTATCACTGCTGGTATCTGTGGGTAGGCAGAAATTTTGACAAATTTCTGATTCGAAGTGAACCAATCCTAACTTCCAGTCAATGAGTGGGTTATGTTCTTGGAGCCAAGGAATTCCCAATATGAGACCAAACTGGGGCATGGCAATGAGGTCAAAACTTATAGTTTCTTTATGTGTGGATTGGATTGTCAGTAACATGGGTGCCGTTTGTTGTTTAATCAGGCCAGACACCAGAGAGGTACCATCCACTGCCTGTACGGTTTCTGGTCTTGTCTTGGCCAAAAGAGGCAGATTTAAAGAATTAGGCAAGGCAATGTCAATGTAGTTACCCGTTGCCCCTGAGTCTATTATAATGGTGACAGGATGTGTGATAGTAGATGTGGGGTGAAGTGTGGCCTGTACTTGTACAGGCCTAATGCGGCCAAAAGCAGGAATCGGGTTCGGGCTATGGTGAGAATAGCTCGATCCCGTCCCCGGTTCTAAGATCGAGCTGTCCGAAAACCCTTAGTTTTGGTCTTTGGACAACGTGGGCACTCCTTCACAAAATGACCAACTAGACCACAATAGTAACAAGCATTATCCACCCTCCTACGTTCTCTTTCCAGGGGGGAAATTGGGCTTCTAATTCCCCCTATTTGAATGGGTTCTGATTAGGTGTCAGATGGAGAATGCGATGTAGGGAGGGTGACTCAGTGAGAGAACCCAGCTTCTGCTCTTCCTTCGGACATTCGTGCATCTACCTGGAGGGCGAGGCCAACCAAATCATGGAATGCTGAGGGTAATGAAGGGACCACGGACAATGCATCTTTCATGGGATTACTGAGACCTCTATAGAATACCACCACTTTCTTGCTTTCGGGCCAGGATGTTTCAGCGGACAGTTGGTTAAACCAAGTTATATACTCAATAAGAGAAACCTTACCCTGATTCAAATCCAGGAGCTCCAAGTCTCTCGACTGAACTTTATGTCTGATGTCGAAGACCCAGGACATTTCCGTGACAAGAAGGTCAAAATCATAGAGGGTGGGGCTACCGCTTTCCAAAAGAGGGTTGGCCCATGCAGCAGCAGTGCCTGCTAGATTAGAAAGGATGAATGCCACCTTGGTAGTAGAATCTGGAAAGGCAAGGGGTCGACACAACAAATGCAACTTGCACTGGTTTAGAAAGGTTCTAAATTTCCTGGGATCTCCATGGTACCTTTCAGGAGCGGCTAAGGGGAACGGGAAGGCAATACAACAGGGATAGGATTTTGGGGCAATGGAGCTGGAGGTGGCGTGGGTTGGGTGACAGAGGGTGTATCCCCAAATACTGTGTCTGGGGGCAATGGGTGTCTAATACTTTGCATGTGGGCAAGCCGTTGGTGGATGGCGGTATTAGCGGCAGCCATGTCTGCCCGCAGTACTGTGATGGCTTGGACTATAACGGACATGGGATCTTCAGCATTTCCCTCCATTGCCTAGACGACAATATGGCTTCACAGTCTGTTGAGACTTGAATGTCGTGTAGGCAGAAGAGTCCTCTGTCCCCAAATGCCACACAGAGAGAACTCAAAGTCACTCCCTGTGCGACCATTGAGGCCACAGGTGGAGATGGTCAACTCCGGAACCGCGAACCTCTGGGACATCAATCCGCTGCAAGAAAATACTGATTAAGTACCAAGCAAATGACAGTAAATGACAGTGCCAAAATAACGTAAAAAGGTCTTACCAGAGGGATCAGGAGAAAGGCAATGAACCTATGAGGTAGGGGTCCGGGACTCACGTGGGCAGGTAGACTGTGGTCCCAAGAATGGCGTGAGCACCACCTGATGACAAGAACGTGATTTGGTAAGTGTGGAGCTTGAAGCAAGAAGTTCCAAAGAAAGCCAGATGCAAAAGGGTAATCCGTGTTGCAGTCCAAAGAGCAGTCCAAGTTCAAACCACAGGGAACTCCAATGTAACAAGGCCAGTAAGATAATCCAAGCGAAGTCCAAGTAAACAAGCCGAGGTAAAAAATCCAAAAGAGTCAAGAAATCCAAACGAACGTCTAACGCCAAACAGGTTGCAATGAACAGCTGTGAAGCAGCGAGTACACGGAAAGCCGCGTTTAAATACCCACGGTTCTGGCATTACCTCCCGTCACATGACGTGCTGCCGCATCACGTGAGTGGATTTCCGGGTCACGTGAGCATAAAGCACTGGTCACACGACGCGGAAGCATAGTAGCGTTCTGCCGATAACCTAGGCACCAAGGAAGCTGCCAATGCAAGAAAGGACGCAACCTGGAGAGCGTTTTGTTGCGGGTGAGGCGTGCATGTGCACGCGAGTCATCAGGGGGCCCATGTGAGTTCCGGAGTGTGAAGGGGGAATGAGATGGGACAGAGGGAGCGTGGCAAGCTATAATGATTCTCGAGTTTTGGGCATGGTAGGCACGGGCAGGAGTGGCAGTATTGTCAGGTGTGTGTACAAGGTAGTGTGTGACAAGTACCTTACTGGCAACTCGCACTGGGGGGCAGGGGTGCAGGTCATATCTGGGACCTCCTCTACAATATCCTATACCATGGTTTGTGAGGAACAGGTAAAGATTGTAATAAACCCACTGGTTTGCCAGGAGTGTTCTTGCGTTGGATGCATACTGAACATGTAGAAACATAATCAATTACATCTCGTGTAATGGAAGGCCACCACCACCATCTCCTTAGCAGCTCTAGGGTTTTCTTTTGTCCACGATGAGCTGCCACAATGGAGTCATTTCTCCAACTGAGAGCCTTGTTCCGAGTGGTATCTGTGGGTAGATAAGCACCCCTTGTGCGAAAGACAAAGCGTTGTGTATGTCTAGATTGCTTACGAGAAAAGAAAGCGACTGGATGCTCATCCTTAGTTTCTGCACAAACTTGTGAAAGTACAGCTCCTGTAGCGACACTGGAAGCATCAGCTTCTACGATAAACTGACAATCAGGATCAGGATGTTGTAGTACAGGTGCAGTGGTAAATGCTTCTTTTACCATCTCAAATGATACTTGTGCGTTCTGGTTCCAACAGAATGGTACCTTTGAACTAGTTAAGGCTGTCAATAGGGCCACTGTTTTAGAGAATGAACGGATAAATCTGCGATAAAAATTCGCAAAACCTAAGAATGATTGTAGAGACTTGACATTATGTGGAATGGGCCAGTTCAATATAGCCTTCACTTTGGAACGGCTCATTCGGACACCATTGTTGGTGATGTCATAACCCAGGAATTCAACTTCTTGTGTATGAAAGACACATTTTTGAGCTTTAACAAAGAGTTTGTTCTCTCTGAGTCTTAGAAGGACAGCTGACACATGCTTAACATGTTCTGGGAATGACGATGAATATATCAATATGTCATCCAAATAGATCACCACAAACTGGTCCATCATGTCCCTGACAATGTCATTCATGAAGAACTGAAATGTGGCGGGAGCGTTACAAAGGCCAAAAGGCATCACAAGATATTCAAAAGGCCGTACCGCGTCTTAAAAGCGGTCTTCCACTCATCGCCCTCACGAATGCGAACCAGATTGTATGCTCCCCGTCAATCCAATTTAGAAAATTACATGGAAATACCTCGTTTTTTTAAAACACTTTTTATTTGCCTTTTCAATAAACACATAGGCATTAAACAAATCCAACTCCCCCAACCCCTTTAACATCCCTTCTTTCAAGCATTTTTAATTGACAGTCCAATACAACAGTCCTTCGGCGCTTCCCCCCCCTTCCCACCCTCAAAGGAAATACCTAGTTGATCTAACAACACATTCATCAATGGTAATGGATACTGGTTCTTATGGTGATGTCATTAACAGCCATGTAATCTATGCAGAGCCTTAGATCTCCCTCATTTTTTGGAACAAAAAATAAAGGTGAGGCAGCAGGCGATTGGAATGGCCGTATGAACCCCCTATCGAGAGCTTTACCTAGGTACTCTTTCAAGACTACATCTTCTTTGGGAGTTAAAGAATAAACTCGACCAGTAGGGATTTTGGCCCCAGGAATCAGTTCAATCGGACAGTCATACTGTCTATGTGGAGGCAGCTGTTCTGCCTGGCCTTTGTCAAAAACATCTGCATACTCTGTATACTTGCATGGTATATGTGTACCACTCTGATGTACAGCACTGATAATAGATTAACATTCCTCCATAGAGGCCAAAATATGTGATTTAGTTGACACCCCCTGACTTGTAAAACAATGTTCGTTACAATAAATAGATGGATATTGAATCAGTCCTGTAACCCAGTCAATAGTCAGATTATGGAGAGTCAGCCAGGCAAGACCAAGAAATAGGTTGTAATGAGGAGCTGCAATGACATCAGAAATCATCTCCTCTGAATGACCATTTGGTAATATAATTCGAATAGGTACAGTCTCTATAGTTACCATACCCAAAGTCAATACTGACCCATCCACAGTGCTCACTGTTTCAGGTTTGTTCTTGGTTATCAGAGGTATAGAACATTTCTTAGCATATGTGATGTAAATGTAGTTATTCGTGGCTCCGGAATCAACCATAGCCCTGGAAACTAATTCTTGGTCTGCAAAATGTAACGTCACCTCCACAGCTATAGGTGCGTATGCCGGAATTGTATGGGATTCCGATGTAGCACTCGACACAGGGACTCCTGCTAATGTCGAGTTTTGGCGTTTCCCGAACGCTTGACTGGTTTCTTGGGACATGCAGCCAGTAAATGCTCAGATGAACCACAATACATGCATAAATAGTTTTTTATTCGGTTCTCTCTTTCTGCATTAGATAACCGACCTCTCACAGCACCAATCTGCAGCGGTTCAGGCTCATTCCAGGGAGCTGCCGGTATCTCCGGACGAACAGATGCTTGCAAGAAAGGTTTCTTCTCTCCTTTACAAGCATTTCGTCGAGCGTCAATTTGCAGAATTAGTTCGAGCAGTTCTGTGAACCCTGTAGGGACCACAGGAACCGTAGACAAGGAGTCTTTTAAATCTTCCGAAAGACCCTTTTAAAAAACAGCCGTTTTCTTGTCTTCAGGCCATTGGGTCTCAGCTGATAATTGGTTAAATCTGGCTATATATGCCAATAAGGTTTGACTACCCTGCTGTAGACTAAGCAACTCCAAATCTGTGGCTTGAGTGGCATAACGCATATCAAAGACCTTATTCATGGCTGCCAGAAGGTTGTTGCAATCGTAAAGCAAGGGGCTATTTGTCTCCAACAAAGGATTAGCCCAAGCAGCAGCAGTACCCACCAAATGGAAAAGCACGAATGCTGCCTTTGTAGTTAAATTGGGAAACGAGTTAGGCCGGCAAAGGAAATGGAGTCGACACTGATTGACAAAGGTTCTATAGGTTTTAGGATCACCAGTGAACCTTTCTGGGGGAGCCAGAGGTAACTGTGTTGGTATAACCACTTGAAGGGTTTCCTGTTGTGGTGCCGGTGTCCCGGATCCAGATGGCGTGAACACTGGAGCCTGCACTCCCTAAGGAGAAGCATGTATGGTGTCTTGCATAACATCCATGCAATGACGCAATGTGTCCTGTGCCGTAATCATTTCGTTTCTCAAATCATTGATTAACTGAGTCAAGACCGCTAAAGGACCCGTACCCTCCATGGCTTCTGATTCTGTCATAAATCACCCAAATATCTTATGAAAAAGGATAAAGGTAACCATAAAGGATACAATTGGTAGGGCTCTTCCGGATCCTTGATGAATCACACGGCTTGACAGTAGTGAAGTCAAAAATAGACCTTCCAAATGATCCAACTCTCTGACTAATAAACAGGCAGAGAGAGGGATCACTGGAAAGGGCCTGGGAACATCATTGGAAGTCAGCGTAGGATACAATAAAGTATAATGAGGAAGTGTCCCAACTTAAACTCTCACTAATAGCACAGCAATAGCACCTAGTACAACACTAACCTGTAGACTTAGAACTGGAGGCTCCGCCAACAAGTCTCTGAAGAAATCCAGGAATTGAAACAACGACAAAAGGAGGGAAGGTTAGTAAGGGAAACTTATCCCGAACGGCATGAGGTTCAAGCTAGATACCGGGTTGGTGCACCACAGGATAGCGTCCAAAATACTGTGCACAATCAGCTTCAAATAAACAGTTGTCGGGAATACTTCCTTTCCCACGTAGAACAGAAATAATGAATTGAAGTCCACCTGTTATCTCATCACAGGTGCCAGGGATTAAATCCAAAGTGAAGCACAACTTGCGTGTGGAATTGCACGTTTAAAGAGTTCAGAAAACCGTGTGCCATTTTTACACGCAACCAATTTCCACGCAGCCAGGAAAGCCACATGTTAAGAGTTCAAGAACCAGCGTGTGTTTTTACACGCGACTGAAGTACAAGCAGACAGGACTGCCAGAACTTGCATGTGGAGGAAAAGCCGTCCGCTGGTCTTTTAATGGACGGCTGCCGAAGGTAGCATGTAGAAAGATACACGTGAACAAGAGAAGCTGCCGTAACTTCTTGAATGCAGCTCCAGGAGTTCGCGTGTGGAAGTAACACGCAGGAGTAAAGCCAAAGATGTAACTGAAGAGATGCAAGGATGCAGATCAAGGATTCAGTTACCAAATGCCATGTTGGTTCAATCAGAAGCATCGAGTGACGTCCCCACGCTGCTTATGAACGTAATGCAGTAACACACGTGACTACCACTAATCACGTGAATTCAACAACATGAATAATGCAAATGTCCTTTTCCAGGCAAGATATCAAACAACCTCCATTTAGAATAGAACGGCTTAGCAGTTCTATGGGCATAACCCGTTCTGTGAAGATGGTGTTCCAGGTCCAGAGGTAATATGTCTGCCATGCATGACAGAGTTACCCTGTAATCTAAGACTTGAAAGCAATACTCAATCATTCAGGAAACAGCTGAAGACCACACTCTTCAAATAATTAACATCTCTGCCACGCTGGTTCTCATGTAGAGCCTACTTTCTTCCTCCTTTTATTTTCTCTTCGTACTGTCCTGTGAACTTTCCGTCCCTGTGTCTCTGTCGCGCCCTGATGCGTGCAAGCTTTCGGCGCATTACAAATACATAAATAATAAATAATAAATAACTGTAATACACAACTGGCCTGCGAGCCAGTGTTCGCCGAGGTGTGCCTGGATTTCTCTCCATGTACTAATCCCTGATTGTTTGTTGGCTGTAATAAACCACAATTGAACTTGCTGCCTGTCTGGACTTGCGTTCCTTTTGGGAAAGGGAAGGAGTTAGGCCTTCCATGAATTCAGAGTTCGCGAACTCCTAGCAACCACCCTGCTTCCCTGGGCGTTCTCGCAGAGGTGATGGTTCATGACATCAGCCCGGCAAGAAGCTGCCTCCTCCGCTGCCGGACCTGAAAGGTTGTGGGACCCTTGCAGGCATTGCGAGACAATCAGGAAATTGCAAACCGCAGAAAGGTCGTCGGGAGCCGTTTGGAAACCATCCCACCTGCAATCAGTGTAGGGTCCAAGGCAGACCAGAAGGGCGAGGCAAGCTTTTGACGGGGAGCCAGCAGCCAAGCAGCGTCAATGAGAATGGAACGTAAGTATTGGTCCAGACAATTAGCAATTGTGGGCGTAAGGGAGGGTTTTGAGTAATTGTTGGGAGGTGGGAAGTATTGTTGGTAGTGTTAATCGTGTGTTTTAGTATGATTAGTAGTGTTAGTAAGATGGGACATGAGAGGAGGTAGAAGTCCCTTTTCGATGCCTATGAAGCATTCAGTCTTCGAGGTGAAAGGTTCTGGTGAACAACCAGGACTATCGACTTGAAATGCTTGGATTACAGAAGTATGTAAATAAAGAATACCTGTGAATTGGGTGTTGTAGCTCGGTGCATAGATGACGGCATTCCCGTGAGGGTTACCTGGAGCTATCCTAGATTGCAGAAGGTGAACTAGCTGCTTAAGTCTCCTGGAGAGAGGCGTTTCACACGTTTGGTGATGCAACGGGTGCAGTTAGTCACAAGAAAATGGAAGTATACTCTGCCCTGGCGAGGCGGGAAGAGAGCTGTGGGGTGTTGTGGGGTTGTGGGGGAATTTTGTGTGGGAGTGGGAGCAACGGGCCATTATTCTGTGTATATGTAAATTGTTTTTCTATCTGGATCAAAGTTTAGCTTTGTGACATCACCCTTAGGTCAGTGCATAGGACGGAGAGTTTTGACGGTGAGGAGCTAGTCTTGTGAACCTGGGATTGGTAGAGAGGTGAACAAGTGGTGGTGTGCAGAAGGCACATGCAGAGGATTGTGGTGGTGTTCCGGAGAAGGTAGTAATTGTGAAGGAGGGGCTGTAAGCGGAGTATGCTGTGTAAGGTGCAGAGCAAGCAAGGCTTGTAGCAATTGAAATATATAACCATTGCAGTGTAACCTTTTTACCTTGACAGCGGATTATCAAAAACCTTGATTATATGTAAGGTAAACACATAATGCATCCAATGTATCAGGGAATGGTTGGGGGAGTAACCCCCATTCAACACCTTTGTAAAACGTCGCCACCATACAAAGATAAAATTGTTAAATATAGTATATAGTGGTCCAAAAACACTGAAACGAAGATAATGAGGCCATGGCCGCCTAGTGGCAGTTTCTCCAGGGATGTGCAGCAATCACTACTGCCAAACCTACAGAACACTTACAAGGGAAAGAATTGGCAAATCTCATGGCCATATTCAAGCTACGCCGAATGTTCAGGGAGGGGGTGGAAGATGTGTATGGATGATGAACCAGCAGGAGGTAAAGGTAGAGGGGTCTGACCCTTCTGTTCTCCCTCTGCCCACCTTAGCGTACTATACGATGACACAGATGATGACCAGGGAATATATCCATTAAGAGAACTAAGGGTGGCAGAGGGGTACTGAAACCCAACATATATACCACCACCATATACCCAAGAGGAGAAACCGCGAGGTGCAGGCCAAGCCGCCAGCAGCACTGAGGCAAACGAGATGGGGTGGCAGCACGCAAAGGCAGAATTCAAGGGCATAGGTGCGGAGGAGTGGATAGCAGCACAAATACTCTTGAAACTTAAAGGAAAGACAACAGGGGTAGCAGAAGGGGCAAACAGGGCCATAGAGGACTTGGAAATGGAGCAGCGAAGACTTGACTGGGCAGAGCAGATAGAGGAAGAGAAGCAAAAAGAGAGGAACAAGGTAGCAAGGCTACAGCAGGAAGAGAGGGAGAGGAAAAGTGAAGAGAAATTGGAACGGGAAGAAAGGGAGTGGAGAAGGGAGGAGGAGAAGGAGCTTAGGAATAAGGAACAAGCTGAGAGAATAGATAAGGAACTGAAAGAGAAAAAGAGGGAAGATAGGGAGAGAAGGGAGAGAGAGGAGAAGGAGGCACAAATGGCAGAGTGGAGAAGGCAGATAATAGAGCAAGAATCACTCAAGTTCGAAGAGAGAAAAGAGGAAGTTTCAGTTACACAGGCTGGTGAGGGAACGTGCGCGGAAGGAGGAGGATGAACGGGCAATAACGGCAGTTGGTGAGCAGGCTGCACTAGAATGGGAGAGGAAAAGACGGGAGGGAGAGAGGCGAATAGAACCAGATAGCACAGATTTACATGTGGATAGCTTGGTAGGGCATGGCGCAGCACGCCTAGGATTATGGAAAGGGGAGAGCAAATATAATTTGGTGGACATTGATCTTGAATTAGAGCATAACACCAACTCTGCATAACGAAAATTGAATTTTTCAGATCACTTTTGCAGTGACATGGAGGTAGGGTCTGACAATGACGACAGACTTAGCGGAGACGAGAGGGAGCAGCATAGCAACCTCTACCTCACAAGGACAGGTGAAGGGACATCATGGGAATGCATGTTAGCAATAGGACAAAGATGAGTTGTTCATAATCAGTAGGTGCAGCAGACAAGCGCCGAGAGTATAGTAAAAACCTTAGATGCAGTAGCCATTTGTGAAAATATAAAAGAGCATCAAAGAATATAAAACACAGGTTACAATGCCCATGTATAAAGAAGAGATATGTTTGGGTCATTTAGTTGTATTTTAAATAGATATAGGTTCATATGTTGGGTAAAGATTAATTGACAGAATAAAGTGAAGATTTTTAATTATTTAGTGAATAAAGGCACAGAATGTGTGTATTAAGAATGTATTGGTTAAATGTGAATTAATGTATTATGGCATATGTAAAAGAAATGAACACATGAGCATTGGTAGAATTAAAATGGTTTATTATAGAGGGGGTGTGTTATTTTTGTATATTTTAAAGAAAGATTTAGGTTCAGCAATCCGGGGTTATGTTCAGTATGAACAGGCATTGACGACTGTTGCTTTTGTTATTAAAGAAGGCTGCTAGTACAGCATATAAGATGTAGTATGATGTTAATTGACGAATGGGTATTATCCGCCATAAAGGAAGAGCCTTAACGAGTGTTGGCAACTCTGAGAGCTTCGGCTATGGGGTGATCCCATTGAATGTAGCTATTGTAAGGTTCGGGTGTAGAGTAATGAACCATGCCATTTGTATTGAAACCACTGGCAGAGGGTAAGCAAATGCATGATTGTTAGAACTATGACACATTCTATGATGATTTTCCAAAGGTGATAATCAAGGAAATCCTTATATTGAAGAGCTTTCAGAATCAAGCAATGAGTAAGGATATAGAGGATCCACTGAGGTACTGATCCACTGAGGTACAGCACACAGTCCATGAAGAGTTTTGGAGTAAAAACAAGTGTATGACTATCGTCTCACTTTTCGGCACAGGCTGCAGGATTAATGGCGCTGATTGTTGGGCTTGAAAATTATGCAGAGCAGGAAGTAACGGTGTACGATGACTCTGCCTTTGTAATGTCAATGGTACACACAAGAATAGCACGTTCGGAAGTGGGAAGGGCCACCTCGAAGAGTGCCACTGTCTAATACTCTCTCATACTGCACGCAGTCTTATTGAACAGACAGCTATGAACATTACGACTCCAAGTAGCTATTGCGGCTGTAAAATATGCAGTGTATGTTAAACTGGTCGATTTTAGTTCACGTGAAAATTAAAATAAGTAAGAGAAGAAAATAGAAATGTGTTGTATGCGATTGAGGTGTATTTGTTAATTGTAATGTTTAAAGGTGGATGGAAATATGATGATGATGATTATGTTTAAAGTATTGTGATAAATATGTTTACATTTTAACAAATAAGAGTTTAAAGGCAGCGTCTCAGAGAGGGTGTTCATTGTAGCGACAAAACAGTAAAGATGAATGAGTGATGCCTGTAACCTTATGAAGGGTGGCGTTAGAATAGTTAAACTACCGATCATTAGGAAAAACCTTACCACAATGAATATGAAGAAGTGGTTTGGTTTTGCATGAAGTAGAATAAGTCACATTTTGTATAGTAAAATGTTTTCGTGAGTAAAAAGATGATTAATGGGCACACGTTATGCATGATTCAGGAGTTCTACCAAGACTTGATGATCCCTTGTAGTACTTGTCTACAGATTTGGATATATAATCATAAGGATATATCCTTTTCCTTTTTTAAGGGTGAATCAAGATACTATAGTCAAGAAATCGTAGCACGAAAGTGTTCCCTAGATGGAGAATATGAGAACTAAGAAGGGATCATACCTTAACCTTATTTTGCGTCAAGGAAAAATTCTGTGGACATATGAGATTGTTGCTTAAAGAAAAAGCACAAAGTTTACAGACAGATCATCAGCAGACTATTGAGGTCTGTAAGAAGGCTTAATAGCTGTTTAAAGGGGAGAATAGAGAAAGTGAACAGTTCCTGACGAAAGGATGATTGCATGGCCTGTCACTGGCTGTATATGCTTTAAGAAAATGGAGACATTTAAGAAGATCATCTTGTTGTACACAAGAGTGACAAGTTGATGGATGAGGATATTTCTCACAACTCCATATAGAATTAGAAGTGATGCCCAGCGAAAGGTAGGATTGCTAGGAAAGGAGCTACATATGTCTTTTTATGTATATTACTTCAAGTATCTCTGTCGTTTTATTTCTACTCAAGCAACAAGGGTGTGGGGCAGAGCAGAATGCAGAAGGAGATGTTACAACAAACCGAGATGCAGAGCTTTGTGTTTCCAAATTTCTTCCCGGAAATCTGATCCTAAGACTCACAAACTTTGTCAGAAAAGAAGAAAGGTGGCATGTTCGTTTCAGTAGCCCCTTAAGAGTGAAAGAAATTATACCGTCTGCAGTCAAGGTGTAAGGCAGACGTGCTTAGACATTCTTTGATAAAAGAAAAGATCCAGGCTGAAGAATCCACTGCACCCACACCCTATCGGAAGCAACTAATGGAAGCAAGTTTCGGAAGCATGTATCGGAAGCATGTATTGGAAGCAAGCATCGGAAGCAAGCATCGGGGAAAAGCATCAGGGAAGAACCACAGCACGTGCAGACTAGGTCTATGACGAGGAAGGACACAGAAGCTGTCGAGTAAAGACAAAGGGCCTCATCACGACTTGGGTGGTAACGCCGGCGGTATTACCGGCGGCGGTATTAGCCCTACCGCCGAACTCCCCGGCGCTAATAGCGCCGGATCACGAGTTCGGCAGTAAAGTAAATCCCCATCCCCCTTTGAGCCCATTTGGGAATGCCCCATTCCCCATTGGGCTCAATGGGGAAAATTCGTGCTCTTACTGCCGGCGGATTTCCCGCTGGCGGTAATAGCGCGAATTTTCGGCGGATTTCCTCACAGCTCAGAGCTGGGGCGAAATCTGCCGAAGTCCTGATTTGGCGGACCCTTAAATCCGGCGGTAATAGCGCTACCGCCGGATTTAAGGGTTAACGCCAAAGTAGTGATGAGGCCCAAAGAGTTAATTTGAACTGTGGCTTGTTTCAAGAGACACTCCTTTAAGTTACTGAAAAGGGGTGAAAGAAAATTATTGATTCTAGAGCCACAAGAGCTTGTTCACATTGAACTGAGGCACATTTAAGCCTTGAGTAAACAGAAGAGTATGCCAGATTTTGACTTCTTGTTTGACAATTGGAAAGGAGAGCAGTATCCCGATTCCTTTCTTACTGACTTTCTCTTTGGAGGTGCCTATGGTGGTGCCCAATGACAACGTTTCACAGGTCATTCTTGCTTTTCTTGAGTTTGCATTGCACGCATACCCTGTGAATGTGGGGAGAACTACTAGCATTCCCATTTTCCTGCAAGAACCTAATAATAGCCCAGTTGTGAGAAGATTGCTTATAGTTATCACTGAACAAATCCTTCAATTTCCTGAATACAGTGGGGGAACCACAGATGCCCCTGTCACCAGATAATGCATATAGACTGGTTAGTCTCGTCTTTTGTTACTTGATCGAAGAATGTACACATCTTGTAGGGACACAAACAGATGTCAGAACCTTTCTAAGGGATCCGAGAAATAATGCAGAGCTCAATTGAATATTGAGAGACATTATACATCAAGTAAATGAGTACACTGAGAGAACCCTGAGGACTGATTGAGAATTGGTGAAAAGGAGAAGTTCAAAAGGTTCACCAATTGAGTAACTTTTGTTTCATGCTGAAAGAGAATTTTTCATGTCATCTGGTCTAAGACAGATTCAAGGCATCGACGGGGAACTGGTGTATGTTATTGAACTGATCCTAGACAACTGAAGTGAACTAAAAATATACTGAATGGGACTTTCTGAGGAGGAGATCGAGAGCCTATTTGCTGTAGTCTTCTATTTTTTGTTGGACAGGCATCCACATTTCATCTGGAGAAAGGAAGATTCTTTTATACACATCAGGAACCCTGTTAATTGTTCTGAGATCAGCCCGCTGCTTGAAGAACTTATTGAGAAAATTTAAATATTACCTGAGTACTTTATGATGTTGCCCCATTAAAGGTTTTCTTTTTCCTTCCATTAAAAGTATAACATGGGAAGTACCAATAGCAACTTCATCATGGCTGACCATGAGAGAAGTCCACATTGTGCACGAAGTTCATGGTGTAACATTTCATACAGGTGCATCATCTATGTCTGCATAATATTCATAGCGGTATTGCTTTCACTCACAATACGTACTGCAATTTTTGTAGAGACACATGAGGTAAAACGTCCTGTGTATCCTCCTATGCAAGAGAAGGGTACAAACGTGGCAACTACTAGGCAGCCAATACCCAAGTTTATTTTCCCTACAATAAAGGTGCATGCAAAATCACCTATATCTGTGATAAATAAACCTGAGTTACCTGTTGAAGAGAGATCACAAATGGAGATTATAGGAGACTCTCTATGGCCCTCTCATGCTGCTGCTAAAAAAACCATTGGGATAGGATAAGGTCGCTGAAACTTGTTCCTACACAGGTAGCACATGTGAATACATTTAGTCCACTGATGAATGTTTCTATGATTGATCCAGTAAGAAAAACCTATGCTGACACACTCACTTGCATGGTTACAGAGGCTCATAAAAGAAAGATGAGACCCAGAAGATTTGTTAGAGAAAGTGATACTGAGTTAAATGACTATCTGGACAGTACAGCACATTTGGGAAATAATCTTTGGTACCAGCATATGAAAGAAGTGGGAAGAAGCACATCAAAGGAGGAACACTTTGTATGTTTACTCCGCCCGTATAATATGGGTAAGTCAAGGATCATCAAAGCTATCGAAAAAGACGTCCAGACAGCACATTGTCTATTGCATGTAGCACTCTGCAGAACAAGAGGTCAGTTCATGGGTCGAGATGCCTATCTCAAATGGGCTACAGAATGGACAGATCCAGATGAAGATGAGTATGTGCAAGACTCAAAGACAAGAGATAAAGCACAGACAAAGAACATTGTGATCAGATATGGAAAATTTGGAATGAAAGCAGCAGAAATCAGACCGGAAATAAATAGAAAACTTGAGTTTTCAGGGAAATCTGCAGAAGAAACTCGTAGATGGAAGAACAGAGGCCAGATGCCGATTTGGGAATCAGTATTATCTCCAGATAGATGGGAAGAAGGAGTGCTGATCTGCAGAGCCTGGGTGGTCATTGGTTGTTATCAACCAACCATTGACATAGTGCAGAATGAATGCAAACCATTGTGGCTAAGACTTCCTAAGCTACTAACTTCGGTTGAAGACAAAGGAGGGCCCTTGCAGATAGTGCCTTTGGAAAGTTCAAAGCTGTACCTTAGAAATAACGGCACAAGAAAAGTCAAAGAAAATCAAAATTGTGGGCGATTCTTTGATGTCCCAGGAATGAAAATTGGAACAGCAGTGATAATGGATGACTATTGGGTTGTGGATCAAGAGCATATATGAAATTGCCTAAATATTGGGAAGAAATATGCACTTTGGTAAATGTTCATGTTCCAGCGTTGGTAATTCCTAAAAGTGATTTGAACATTGGTAGGTTCCCGAAAGCAGATGCTCACCTGAGGAAGAGGAGATCTGTGGAGCTGATAAAACGGATAAAGAGGGAGAACTATTTCTCTGGCAAATCAATAGAGGCCTTTGACTCCATCCCGTATGAACACATACTGTTCAGCCAGACTTCATCCGTATTCACGTTGATCTTGATGCCGAGAATTCAGGTTGGAGCAAATATGAAATGGTTACAGATAACCAGATCGGAATTGTTGCAGATGATTAACATACCCATAAAGGGGAAAAAAGAAAAAATCCAGGACTCTGCGCCAAGTTATGGTTTGTGTTACTTTATTTGCTTGTGGTGCCTATTGAGTGATTACACGTGTTTCGGCTCTCCTGAGCCTTTTTCAAATCTGGGCTAATATTCTCAAAAGTGACTGTGCATCGAAATTATCAAGTATCAGTTATTTAAGTAAGATCCACAAAATAAATTCACAAAGTAAAGTAATCCCAATGAAAGATAAACCCCCATTTGAAATGAATGTAACACATCAAACATAAATAAATATATATATATATATATATACAAAGGGAGGGGAGATTGGAGACAGACAAGGGCCAGTTCGAAAGAAGGCAACAAGAACAAATAGTGGAGGACCTAGTGTTGAACCTCCCGAAGAGAATAATCACAGAAGATGAAAGAAAATTATTGAACAAAGGACTGTCATTTGCACCTTCAGTAAACCTTAAAGAAGTCGACATGCACATTGACCTATTCAAGTTGATACGGAAACTCAAACTAAAGAAATTCTTTGCCACAAAATCCCCAGGCAATTATCAGGCCAAAGAAGTGCCAACACCGATCAGTGATCTAAAAATCAGAGACATAAAAGAAACACTTTTACTACAGTCCCTGACAGAAGATGTGAATTTTGACATGCAGAACTTATTACATAAGTTACGAATTCAACCGGATCTTTTAACCACTAAAGAATTGAAAACGAAATCAAAATGTACTCCTCAATTACCAATGGACAATATAATAGATACCTTCTATAAAGCAGTCACAAAAGAACTCTATAATCTTACGAAATGTATAAATCAGGGCACAAGCTGGCCCTCCATGAATACGATAATCTAACAAGAGGTGAAAGAAGAGCTCTCCAAACACTATCGGGTGACACATCAATAGTGATCAAAGAAGCCGATAAAGGGGGAAATATTGTGGTGATGGATAGAGAAGACTACTTACGCAAGGCCTCCAATTATCTGACAACTCCTGGTTGTTATAGAAATCTCAACACGACAGCACAACAAAATATCCTAAATCATATTGAAGAATCCATATTCAAATGGCACAAAAAAGGTCTAATCACTGATGAAGAAAGGACATACCTAATGACTAAAAAACCCATTAACACCCACTATGTATTTTCTACTCAAGATTCATAAACACTATAACACCATACCAGAAGGTCGCCCAATCTTGATTGGCATTGGTTGGGTCACTGAGAATCTATCAGAATATTTGGATGGGATACTGAAACCAAGAGCTTGTCTTGTCAAATCATACTTACAGGACTCCTCCAGCGTAATTTGCATACTCCAAACCTTTGAATGGCAAGATTCTTTCATACTGGCCATCATGGATGTTAAAGCATTATATAGATCGATCCAACACAAATGGGCAATAGCCATCATTGATCACACCTTCAGGAATGATTCTGCTTCGTATTTTCAACAAATTGATATGCTTAAAGAAATGTTACAACTGACCCTTGAATCCAATCTGTTTACCTTCAACAATTGCTTGTATCAACAACTAAAAGGGGTTGCAGTGGGGACTAAATACTCCCCGGCACTAGCTAATCTCTTCATGGGGATGTTGGAAGAGCATACAGTTTACCAAGATCCAGACGTCAACAATAGCGTCAAACTATGGATAAGATACATAGATGACCTTTTTCTGATTTGGGAAGGTCCCGGAATCCTCTTCCTTGAATTCATGAAAAGATTGAACCAGAACTCCTTTGACATCGAATTCACCGGGGAAAATAACGCTACCCAAATCAATTTCTTAGATCTCACCATCCATGCTAAAGATGATCATTTAGAAACGTAGACTTTCCGAAAGAAACCTGAAGTGAATTCGATATTACATGCTAGCAGCTGTCATCAACGCACAACGATACATAATATCCCTCTGGGAGAATTCATCCGAGCAAGGCGCAATTGTAAAGAGCATGACAAATTTGAACAAGAATGTACACTTTTGAGGAACCGTTTCAAACATAGAGGGTACCCAAGACGTTGCATACAAAAAGCTTTTGAGAAAACCAAAAATGTACAACAGTCAGCCACTTTAATTCAGAAGAATAAAACTGGAGAGAGTAAACCAACGACACTGGTGTCTGTAACTCAATTCAACAAAGATCATGAGAAAATTAGGAAAGCTTTACAAAAGCATTGGCACCTACTTCAACTGGATGAACACTTAGAAAAATGTGTAGGTGATAGACCAGTTATTATCTACAAAAAAGTGAGTACCCTCAAATCACTTATTAGCCCATCTTTGTTACCAGACATCAAGGAAGTGAAACAAACAACATGGCTAACCGCTGATGAGCATGGCTTTAGAAAATGTGGTTTTTGCACAATGTGTAAATTTGCAAGTGACACAACAAAGGAACTCATGGGTCCGAATGGCAGAATTGTTAAGATTAAACAAAGGATTAACTGCAGAACAAAGTATGTTGTCTATGGTATTATCTGTACTTGCCAAAAATCTACATAGTCATCACAAAAAAAGTAGTTAAGAACCAGATTTTGAGAACATTTGACAATAATTGGGAGGCAGGACCCAACACTACCACTATCCGTGCATTGGCAAAAGAATCACCAAATGGAGGAAAAATCTTCAATTAAGTTTGTTGGCCTCCAGCATGTCACCCTGTCCAAAAGGGGCTGGGATAGAGTCAAAGCAGTATGCCAAGCAGAGGCTAGACTGATTTGTTATTTTAATTCAACAGTTACAGGCCTTAATATTGATACTGAAATGGCATTGTTCCTGTAAGGTCTTTATACAGATCTTGAATGTGTATTCTGCAATATGTGCATTCTACATAATGCGGATGATTTGTTATTGTTTACATCGATATGTAATGGATCACAGTACCATGGTTATCATAGAGCTTTTCAGTACAACTTATATAATGTTTAACCTGCACTACTGTACGTGCACCGCCTCGATATACCACTTGTGATGAGATGTTTGTTTTCTAATTACAACAAACTGTAACAACTTACACAATGTTTAACCAGCACTACTGTGCTTGCAGCGCCTCGATAAGCCACTTGTGATGAGATGTTCCTTTTCTAATTACAATATGGGACTAATATATACCTTCCAGTAGTACCATAACGGCAACGTAGTTTTTTATTTAATAAATAACTAGCTCTTTATTAAGTGATTGCCATTTTGTATTACAAACAGTTAATCCTTCACCAATCATAAGTAACTAAATTTGATTTTGGATTTGGAAATGTATCAACCGTACCAACGCATATTATATGGCACTCAAAACAGAGGAAGGGTTATTTTCGATCATTTACTTTTTAAGCACCCTGTTCATGTACTTTTTGAGCCTTTTGAAAGATCTGTTGCTAGCAACGTTGCTATAGCAACGTGCTAACACTAATGCGAGCGTCAGTTCACCATCTATCTATAGGTTTTTTGCGAGTCTGTCGTAGAGATCTGTGCCTAACAATGTTGCTATAACAACGTGCTAAAGCTTATGCAAATGCCAGATCTCCACCGATTTGCAGTTTTCAAGTTACAGTGTGAGCGGTCTTTTACATAGACTGCAGTAAATTACTATTAGAAATATACAATAGGAAACAATCAGCAGTTCCTCCTCAACAACTTAATTTGGCCGACTCGGTGCTCTACGGCGTTATTCCCTACGCCGCGTTACCAAGGTGACAGGAAACAAATAGTCCCAAAATGGCGCTGGCTGTTTTCCATTCGGGAGGCAGCCGATGCGAGTGAATATCACGCACCCAGGTAAGCGTTTGTACAGGGCATTTCGATTGAATTTTCTAGATCGGATTGGGCTCAATAATGACTAGCAAGATGAGTGGAAAACTAAATGTTGTGCTTTAACCTATTAGATCTCGCATAGACATTGACGTAACATTATTGTTAACTCCGCAATGCCGGTGAGCTTGTGGAACACTCACATAAACAATGGACTTACCTATCTCATATGCAACCCTTGTAATTAAGATGGCAAGGGAACACTATTAACCCATCCTAACACATATCTATGGATGCTAATATCAGCCTGTGAGGCAATAGATTAGATAAGAAACCTAGTCACACAACCGCTCTCCGTTTGTACCCGTCTGGGTAATTTTGTTTGAAAAAACAGTTCTAAATGGTGTTGGTTTTGTTTATCCTGATCTAGGAATTGTTCTTAAGAAATAAGTTCCAAGACTTTGTTTGTGTAATGTATATATTTCTTTATGAAAAAAATCAAAAGAAAAATCACTAATCAAATCTTAGTGAGGACGCAGCTGACATATTTCATTATGCAAGTAGACTTAAGATGCCAATGCATTTCGGAGTGTAAACTCCTTCATCAGGGCAGGTCTGTGTTGTTAGGAAACAGTAACATCAACAAAAGCATAAGAAAATGTATATAAAACAAGAGATACAAAAATGAAATATAATGATCATAAAGCACATAAAAGAATAATGGTTCCATACCCCAATAGAAGAATTCAAGTCAAGGTGTAATATGTAAAAAAACAATAGAAAAAATAGAAATCAGTACAAAAATCATTCAATTATTGTCATGTGCTCGAGAGGAAAGAAATTTACCTCGCTTAAAGAATGGAGTCAGGCGCAGTGAAAAAGAAAGAAACAATATCAGACGTATGTTTTCACAAAGAACACGATCGGGTGCTGGAGGGGATCCAGTATACGATCTGTAAAAGCGAAACCAACTTTAGAATTTCTGTGAACCCAGGAAAGAGCATCTGCAATAACAGTGGGGTGCACCACCACCCTTTACGTGGAGCACACCCTGTTTGCTATGCTGCACATGCCAAAGAGCACATTGACCACATAGAGCATCAGGATATGAGATAATACTATCCAAGGCAGAATTAAGGATAGTAAGATGCAAGACTGTAAACCCAGCACTATTTATGACAGATGTCTATCATCTAGGAGATTGGGCTCATGACTGCACCAAGAACATAAAGCAATTCAGTGAGACACGCAAAGTGGAGGAAGATGCACTTGAGGGGGAGACATGCTCTACATTGATGGTTCTTCAACGATTGATCAAACTGATGGGATCAGGAGGACTGAGGCTGCTGTAGTGAGGGTGAAGGAGGACGGGACAAGTGAGGCTGTTGGGAGTGCCTGGTTACCATCTCATTATTCAGCGCAAGCGGCCGAACTAGTGGCCCTCATATTGCCCCTACAACACAGCGTAGGTAAGAGTGTGACAATTTACTCTGATAGTGCATATGCCACATCAACATTACATTCAGGATTGACACGATGGCTTAGGAGAGGGTACAGGAGAGCTGATGGGACACCAGTACAGCATGCGCTGCTGTTAGGTGAACTGATTGATGTAATAACATACCCCCAGGAGTTAACATTGGTGAAGTGCCAGGCTCACAGCAAAGGGGAAGATGCTATTTGAAGGGGAAACAAAGCAGCTGATTATGAGGCAAAATGTGCATCATATTGTGGAGCATTGTGGGAACTGAAAGAGAGGCCCAAAGTCCCAGGAGGGGTGCAAAACATGGTGTTGAGAGAAGGGTACAATTACCTACCAGAAACTCAAATTATTGAACTACAGGGAGCTGCACCCACAGAGGAAAAGGAACTATGGGTAAAAAGAGGGTGCTCCATGTCTCCCACAGATGCCCTATGGTGACAAAACAACACAGGGAAAGTGGTCATGCCACTTGCACTACTAAAAACAGCATTAACACAGTTGTATCTTCCGACACACACACAGGGAAAGAGGTCATTGCTGCACGAATAGGAGAATCCTTGTTTTGTTCAAATTTGAATGAACATGTGGCAAATTTCATTACCACCTGCTTAACCTGCCAGCTATTCACTGCTGGGCACAAACCCTGAGAGTTGTGAGAGGAGCCATCCCCAGACCCAAAGGTCAGTTTGTGCATCTCCATGTTGACTACGTGGACATGATCCAAGTATGTCAAGGATACCGCTACATGATAGTGGTTGTCTGCCCATTCTCAAGGTGGATAGTGGCTGGAACCTGTTCAGGGGCTGACGGGCAGTCAAGTTCCTGGTCCGAGAAGTATTCCCAAGATGTGGAGTTTGTGAGGACCTGTGGTCTGACAATGGCCCTCACTTCACCAACGAAATGTTCCAACACATCACTACCTTGCTAGGAATAAAACACAAATTTGCATGTGCGTACCACCCACAAGCAAATGGAGTGTGTGAATGCCTCAATGGCCTCCTGAAGGAGAGAATTGCCAAAACCCAGCAGAGCACCAAGCAAAAATGGCCTCAATGTTGCCATGGGCACTCTTCGAATTGCGCAACAAGCCAGGGTCCGACCACCATTTAACACCCCACGAGGTGGTGACAGAACAGCGCATGCATCTCCCACTGGCTCCTCCCACAAGAGCACTGAAAGACTGTGAAAATACTGCTGAAATTTTGTGTCAAGAGATGCATGACTATGTCACTTCACTGGTTTCTAGTGCTTCTTTTATCTCTTGCCAGATACAACAGACACAGAGCAGGCCTGAAGACGACGGGAACCCTAACGACACAGGACAAGAGACAACCAAGGAACTTTTAGTACAGGTGGGAGACCTAGTTCTACTAAATAACTTTTTGAGGTGCTGGAATGCGCCCTGATTCACAGGACCTCATGTAGTGGAGGCTGTGACTGATTGAGCTATCCGCTTAGAAGGGAAAACTGTCTGGAAGCACCTTCAGGGCATCAAGCCCTACAAAGCTTTGGCCTCCGCCAGAACGACAACTGCAGAGATCAACAGGGCCAACGCTGCGACTACCGACAATCTACAAGAAAGTACAAATGTCCATGAATTAGAGACTACTGGCCACCCCATGATCAGACACTGCCAAACGGCTCAAGCAGCCATAGCAACACTGGTGCAAATTGACCAGTGAAAAACACTGTTCATTGTCTATTCTCCCGCACCTGCAAATTATAAAGTTGCTACTTCAACATTCTCCACACTTGACAGCTGAAACACAATTTAACTTTTTCCTCTCTCGCACATGCAGGATTGATACAAATGTTAATAGAATTGTTAGGGAAATAGCTTGATGTAGCCTCCCATTCACGACCCTGAAGGACTCTCCAACCAATTTGTACACTCTATAAGGAGACCGAGACATTTTAGAGCCCGAACTCCCAAAGTATATTTCCTGGTATTCATAGAGTATTTGACCCAAGCTTATCCACAACTTGAACACAGCGCATGCCCTGTTCTACCTACATTAAGATACTCATCCATAAGAAAGGTCTGGGAGGAAGTATTTGCCTTTGCTGTAAGTGACTATTTAGTTCCCCGAGCTTGAAGGTACTGACAACTACTAAAACAATAATATTTTTCTTGCGATTTTCAGGCGGGCATCTTTATCATCCCATCAGCTGGTTGGACTAAGCAGCGTAAGTGGTTACAATGGATCAAATAAACTTTATATGGACTCTTGTGTGTTTTCTGGTTCCCACTGTAATAATGGGTACCGTCCTATGCCAGTTGTATTTTGCAATGCATGCTACCGCTGTGACCCTACTAACGTTCCCCTGAACCAAGCAGCAGGAACTACGATGTCAGGTGTAAGAGAAGACACTGCTGATAAGGTAAGGAGAGGTAAGTGCAGTGTTGATGCAGACATGAAGGGAGTTGACACGTATCTCACAGACACAACACGAGTAACAAACAACATGTGGTACAAGCACATGTCCAAAGTTGGAAGGGATACCACTGGTGAGAGCTGTTATGTCTGCTCTTTATTCCCCTATGCCATGAGTGCCTCCAGAACCTTTGTTGCAACTGAAATACCCACAGCAAGAGCACAATGTTTGATGTACCTGGTGATGTTCCAAACGCGAGGCAGGTTCCAAGGGAAAACAACAACATTGAGGTGGATGTCCAAGAGGACCTTCCCTTATGAAGATAATTACATCAAGACACTAGACATGATGAACAATTACTGGCAGCTTGATGAAGGGCTACAATACATAACGGATGGACCAGAAAAGGGAGACACCAAGACGATCACATTGAAAGACTTGCCATGTCCATGGACAAGAGTGAAGGAAATAGGATGAGAGCCCGGCTCCTGGGAGAGACCGCAGATATGGATCTATGGACAAGTATATACTAACAATGGTTGGGAAGATGGAGTGGTGGGAAGCAAGGCACTGACCTTAGCAAAGTCAGCAGTAAACAAGGTACAAGAAGAAAATGACAAGTCCCTGAGAGAATGGAACAGGAGTGCAAAGTTGTTGACCTGTGTGGAGAGCAAAGCTGGACCAATGCCAATAATTTTCCTGAAGACACCGGCCCTGTGTTATCAACACAACGGCAATGACTAGGTTGGTGAAAACAAAGGATGCCAGAAATTGAAACAATCCTGGCAATGGGAGCAGGAACAGCAGTGCTGATGGATCACTATTGGGCTTGTGGATCCAAAGCATATGAGAACTTGCCACCTGACTGGGGAGGAAAATGCTCCCTAGTGCACATCAGCATGCCCTTATTAGTGGTACCCAAGAAGGGCATGAAGCTTGATGACTTCCTGAAAATGGAAAACAACAAAAGAAGGAAGAGGTCACTGGTTGCAGTCTGGTTGTCAGATCCTCACTCCTCTTGACAGGCGCAGAAGCAGCACAAACGCCTCCCTCCCCATTGGGTCTTGGCACCTGGGAAATAGACACTGCAGGCCTCCGAAACCCTCTGGGGAAAGAGGGTTAGAGTCCGTTGAGTGGATAGGTAGAGGGAGTTCAGGATGACCGGAAAGAGGTTCAGGAAATAACAGTGGATGGGTAGGGGGAAATTAGGGTAACGTACTCCTCGACTCCTGTGCCGATCTTGCAGGTAATCGTTTGAAGGTACACCGCCCTCTCACACATTCACATCCTAGTATCAAACACTCAGCTCAGAGATTATTCTTTGGAAGGCTTTTGTATTGGAGCCTCTAACCAATAATCACCATTTGCTCTGGTGTTAGGTTTGGTTTCACATTGCTTGCCTAATATATCATGAATGATATGCAAACCACAAGTACCCCACATTAACCCATGTGCTGGCAACAAACAATACCATGCATACAAAGTGCTAAACACGTAGCTCTGGCTTCTGCGTGCGTTTGAGGTCCTTTGGCCTTTTTGTGTTGACGGGCTGTGATACGTCTCACCGGATCCGATTCAACAACAGGCTGTGAATAGTAAAACAAAGTCAATGCACGTGCGTGCGAAAAGTCGTTCCTTTAGAACGTTCCCTGTGGGGTTTAAGTTTGTTAAGTGGTGCGGTTACTTCACCGCCTAACCCATTCCAACTTAGGGTTAGTATTCATGCTCTGCATGCAACTAGCAATCAGGTTTTCCCGTGCTTCGATTCAGCCTAAGAACTTAGGTCTTGCAGCGCGTAGCTCATCTCCCTCCAACAGAATAAAACAGCTTGCTCTAGGTTAAACGTGTACTTAGCTTTTCATGTACGCGGGGCCGGGGGTGTAGCAGGCGGGCGGTGCCCCGCGTAGGCGTGCCTCCTGGAGCTCGGGAAGAACACGTCCTCTCTTGCCGGTGACCAGGATTGCGAGCGATGCTTCTTGGGCGCGGCTCGCGCATGCGCAGTAACGCGCGTGTGGTCCTGTTGCTCCCAGCAGGTCTGTGAAGCACACGGCCTGCTGGGAGATGTAGTTTCCGGGCGGTTCTCCATCCTCGGGCCTTCTTCCTGAAAAAAGGATGGAGAACACGCCTGGACAAGCTGCTGGCACCACCCAAAGCCTCGTTATCTCCTCCCAGGCCCTCCACAACACTGCCAATGACTCCAGCCCTGACACTGGTAGAGGTGAGCGTGCACAGCCTTTGTTAAAACAAATGAATTAGGTTATTCTGAAGAAATATTCCAATAATACTGAATGGGGTGCAAACCCGCTGTAAAGGTGCCTCCGTGGAGTGGCACTCCAAAAATGACTGAGAAAAAGACCGTGGCCGTGAAGCCAGGTGTGCGGGCTGCACTCCCTAATACCACCACAATGTGGTGTTTATTTACTTTATAGTTTTTCAAAAATAATTTTGACAAAAACGTTGATTCTTTAAAGTGGTGCTTTTATTCTTTATGTGTGATATCTTATCACTTAGGTTCACTGTACTCTGTTATACAGATGTATTCGAGACCTAGGGATTATGGCCAATGCATTTCGGACAAAAATATCCTTCGTCAGGGCCAGTTTAGTGAGACATGCGTCTCTAGTTCGATCTCTAATGACCAAAACAAATCATTATATTTGAAACCCCACAGATTCAACCCCAACCGCCCAAGTTATTCAATCAATAGAATATAAAGAAGTGGATGATTGTCAGAAGTATACCATCAACATTCATAATTCCCATTGAAATTCAACATTGTTCTAGCAAAACAGTTACTGCATAACATTTCGTTATTATCCATGATGCCAATCAATTTATACATAGGTTAATGCATGTTGGTTGTCGAATGGTCAGATGGTTAAAGTTGAAAAGAAATAAAAGAAAAAAGAGCAGATAAAAACAACAATGTCGCTCAAAATCTATGTGTATTACTCTTAAGCAAATGGTCTTTAGGATTATGGATTAAAAAATAACTGACCGGTGAATGCTTTTACCAGCGTATGCTCTGAGGGGTAATAAAACATGCTGTCAGTGCAGTGTCTGTTTATAAGCTGGGTGCAGTACCATCTGCCCAAAAAGACAACACAGACCCACAGAACGGACTGAGCAGAGTGAAAATGGGAGGGGGGGAATTACTTCTCCAGCAAATGAGAAGGAGCATTGGATGAAGTACCAACATCACACAGTCTGTTTAGCCAAACACAAATGTTCTTTGCATCACTGATCCCTGGAATAGCGACATACACTAATGCCGAATAGTTACAGATCACTCACTGGGAGTTGATGGTAACCATAAACTCAACCATGAATGGGTTCAAGGCCATAAAAGAAGACCTCAGAGCAATAAGATTGGTGGCGCTCCAGAATAGATGTGTCCTGGATCTCCTCACAGCAATGGAAGGAGGAGTTTGCACCAAGATAGAGAGTTCATGTGCCATGTTCATACCTGCCAACGATGAAGATAACGGAACACTCTCAGACACAGCTGCACAGTTGGCCCAGATGCATGTGAAGATGGAGGATGAAGCACGTGGAACAGGGAAGGATAAAAGCTGGCTAGCATATCTCTGGTCATGGATGCCGTCCTGGCTGGTAGATGCACTGAAGGTAATAGTTGAAGCTCTGGCACTAGGAGCAGCATTCCTGTGTGGGATCAAGATATGTATCTGAAGGTGCAAGAAAACAGGAGAAGAAGCAATAGGGATGCAACTTCTCATGGATCTGAACATTGAAGTAGCAATGGATGATATTGTGAAAGAAAGAGACAGGCTAAGAGAAAGGATAACGACGTGTGACCTATTTTGGGCTGGAATAGAAGTGGACAATCCACGTAACCCAAGGAAGTATGAAGGCAAGTGGGTTTGGTGCAAACCTGAAGGAGGATGCGTCTGCATGTAATGGTCATTCGATGCTCCTATGAACTACTATGGACATCTCGCAGAAATCACGAAGGTATGGCGATTGATAGACGATCCATGGTTTAATTGTGATGTGGTCGACAAGTCGACCAGAGGGAGCACTGAAGAGGGAAGGTCAAAATCCAGCCTTGTTCCCCCACCCACAAAATACTCAAACCGGAAGAGGAACCAAAGACAATATGGCAACCGATTGTACAAGAACGCACCAACCCCCACTGTGGCTATGATGGACAAGTACAGTGAAAGATACCCTCTCAGTCAACCTTACAACCCAGGAGCAGTATGAACATTACTCAAAGTGGACAAAAACCCACAGAATGGAACCAAAGACAACTCCATTGACAGTCTCAACTAAAAGCACCAAGAGGCCATACATCCAGTAGTTGTAGACAATATGACATATCAGGGTAGGGCATGAAGCACACATACCATCCACACATTGGGACACAATCACGCACCCTAACACACAAAGAACACATACGTACAGCTCTATAAGTTAGAGGACAGTAACATGTACATATTGTCTACATGTTTATTATTTTGTCATTAGCTTGTCGCAGCAACACATAATCCGCAAGAAGCAAGACGATCTTGTGTGAATGCTTGCAAATGTTCACATGCAAATAACCCTACAGATATACAGGAACACTTGAAGGACTCAGCAGAGCCCGAACCCACTAACCTATGGATACTATGGTAAAGCACATTCAGTAGAAACCGGCTATGGCTTAGGAAATCGCAGTAGGCCACAATGGTCTCAGACAGCTGAAGCTTAGCCGAAATGCAGCACGGACCAGAGAGAGCTGCCATATGTGGAATAGGACCACTAAGAAAGGCTGCATTCTTAAAAGTGACATTATTTCCCCTGAACTGAAGTAACACCTAATGCGGCAGACACAAATAATTTGCCTTAAATTCAGACTCATTCAGAGATCCGGAAGCTCACAAACACGGTCTCTGAGCATGTGGTCCAACAGAGCTGACAGTAAGGCAAGAACTGCCGGCTGGGAAGAGCAGCAGTCTCACGAACCAGAAAGTGGCTGTCAACAAAGTTGTTACAACCAGGGCCAAAGTTATATGATGGGAAAGGAGCACTCTCATAATTATGGTGGTTCACATGAAGTCATATTGCAGACACATAGTTGCACATATCACCTTGAACAGGTGCACTCCGAGCTGAGAACCAACTTGAGTCCCAGGCCTAGCAGCTCGACCAATCACAATTTATGGCCCTAGGGGTGGGTTGCCGGGGCCACCAACCAATCAACAGGTCAGCATACTGTAACATTTAGAAGTAGCATTTTTCGGGGATGGTCCAGGACTGACACCTGACATGGGAAGACCAGTGAACTAACCCCTGTAGGGACCGCTATAAAGGAACTACCACTCAACACCCAGTCACAGATGGTGATAGGTTTCCTGGAGAAGGGCCCAGACTATGACGTTGTTGTGAAGTAACTGTAATACAAAACTGGCATGCGAGCCAGTGTTCGTCAAGCTGTGTCTGGATTTCTCTCCATGTACTAATCCCTGTTGGTTTGTTGGCTGTAATAAACCACAGTTGAACTTGCTGCCTGTCTGGACTTGCGTTCCTTTTGGGAAAGGGAAGGAGTTAGCATGAGTTCAAAGTTCGCAAACTCCTAGCAACCACCCTGCTTGCCTTGGAGTTCTCCCCTAGCAAGTCCTATGTGACTCTATGGGAGTGGGGACACGGGAGCACCGGCACCATTGGTAACAGTGCTGGTGCTCCTGTGAAAAGTCTGCCTGCTGTGACCGCTGCACCCTGGCAGGCAGACTTGTAGTTTGCCGGTCCGGAAACAAGGGTGCTGGTGAGTTTACCGGCATCCTTGTTTCCGGACCGGCAAACTTATAATGAGGCCCCTTGTCTTTTACCATTTCCAGTAGCTGCAGTTGGTCCGGGCGGCCAGCACTTGCCATGGAGAAATAGGGAGTTTTGCTGCAGTAGAATTCGTCGAGTAGATTTCGTTGAATTGTTTTAATCAGACTTTGACGCACATATATGTGGGGGGTTGGTTTAGGAGAATAAATCAACTGGAGTCCCATGCAGGTTTAACACAGTAGTAACTCAAAATATACAGGCAAGAGTGAGATCCACAGTCCTTTGAAGGGCCCTACTTCCTACAGTGCTTCGATGCCATTACACAGCAGGAGGCGCTATACAAATAACAGATTACAAAACAAAGTATATCATGACATGCCTGTGTGGTTTGGGGAGCTTCTAGGAACAAGGAATACGGGGTGGGCTGCCTGGACACTTTATATCGTAGAAGGGACACTTAACCCCTTCCCATTTCTTGACTTTTTTCAAAGCCCCGTTTCCTTGGCTGAAGTTTCGATTCCTACCAGTAGATGGTGCTCTGACACTGCTGACTAGCATAACACTTTATTGCACTTCATTTTCCAGCTTCGTCCAATTCTTTTAGGCTAAAGATAGGTTCATAAACAAAAGTCTAGACTTTTATCTCTCTCTCTTTCGTTCCCGTTATTAATGAATGTTTGTTCTAGATTCTGGCAGGAAATATGGCATTCATTAAAATAAGCAGACGGCACAGGAGGCGAGCCCCTGTTCACAGCATGCAAGAAATCAGTGCTGCAGAGGACCACAGACGTCTATATCAATGGCTGGGGCGGGGGACATGTGGCTCGGAGAACGGCCACGGGTGAGTCTGAGGACATGGGCCTGCGAATTTGGCCCTCGAAAATAAGTCCAGGAGGCCTCCCTGGCATTAATCCTGGAATTTAGTTTGTGGTCCTTGGGGGAATGAGCAGTGCCGGCCTTAAGGGAGGGCCGCGCGGGCAACCTCCCGGTTCACCATGAGCCCCCAGCCACACCAACTCACGGGAGTCTTTCAAGGGCTCCCCTGAGCTGGCGTGGTGGGCGACGGCACAGGAGGCGCCCTATTGAACTTAAATGCGCCCCGGCCCCGCTCTTGTGCTGGTGCGGGGCTTTCCAGTGAGGGAGGGGGTGCATTTAATAACAATAGGGTTGCATCAGGACCCTATTCCATCGATTAAGTCCCTACTCTGGCGCAGGGAGTAAAATAAAATGCTCCCCTCCCCGCGCCCTGGCATTGACCAGCGGCACCACATTTTTCTTTCCGCCATTGGTATGAGACCCTGGGTGTTGCATTCTGTTGTTATGCCCTGTCACTCTGTACGTAAGGCATAGTCTGTTTGAGCTCTGGGGCTCTTGGCCTAGGGTCTGTGTGTAACCTGGGAACAAATCACCAAGAGTCTGGGGCTTTCAGAGATGCCGTTTGGGTTTGGTGCTTGGGGTTTGCATACGAGCTATGGAGGCTGCCAGGACCACACCTGCAGCATGAGACTGATTTTGAGCCGGGGTCCATTGAAGTCTATGGTGCCAGTGATGGAGAATTAGTGAAACTCCATTAAAGTGTGTGATGCAAGTGATGGGGATCGAGAGAGCCTAGTGAAGTTTCGAGTGGGCGAATGTGAAGGTCGAAGCAGGCTTAGTTCTCTGACGATGTCTACAAGGTGCGTAGACAGCTGGGGGAGTCACAAGATCACAGAATGTTTAGGTCTGCACAGGAAAAAGTAGGCAGACTAAGGGGGTTACTTTCCAAGTCACCCGAATGCAAAAACCAGAGGTAAAAAGTTTACCCCTGGTTTTGCACTAGTTGTAACACTCCAGGAGCATAGAACAAAACCTCTTTTTCCACTTGCCCCAAATGCTCCATCTGCAAAAATGGACCTTAATGGATAGGATTCCTATGAAATCCACCTGCTGTCTGCACCGATAAACTAGCTGAATCCTTAGGAATCTATGTTAAATATAACCTCCCATAATGCATACGGGGTGGAAGGCATTTGCACTTCTTTGCACTGCGAAGTGCAAAAAAGTGCATGTAAACCTGGGTCTGCCCTGGGCTACATGTATTTGTTGCAGCTTGGAGTGGCAAACCATGAAAATTGCACTGGGGGACTGAAGCACACACAGGTACCTACTATCCCTCCATTGTACCAGACTAGCAGTGATTCTCAATAATATTAATATTATGTAACACTTCATGGCAGAATTCTACTGTGTGTAATTTCTGTAGCTATCTGTCTTGGTGTTAAAATGAAATGGTACTCAAAGCATCGACCTCAGAATGATAAAGGGCAATTAAAGCCTTGCTGGGGTTCAAGCGTGTGGTTGCAGGTTGCACACGGCTTCCCGAAGAGAGTGGTACCGTTTTGGGCTGCCTGTCTTGCTGTGCAGAATGGCATGAATCCTTTATTCATCAGTGCTCTCTAGGGGAGAAAACTGGTAACGTTGAGGGTTTCACCTGCAAGAGGGTGCCTCCTATTTGAGTGAATGTTGTATGCGTCTAGGATACTGCTCTTCGGTTTCCTACGTGCAGCCACCTGGCTTTAGTGTATGCTTATAGGCTGTCCTTTGGGCATTTGTTACCATTTGGGTTTGTGTGTGTGTTCATGGTCCTTCCTTCCAAACTGGTGCCCCGCCTTTGATGCAGCAGCCTGAGCGTTAATGTTTCCTATTAAGCTGTTCTATGAGCATTTGCAACCGTTTGCGTTGTTGGTGTGTATGCACTGCGGCCCCAACTGTGGTGCAGAAGACTGTGCGTTAGTACAGGGCGGCCCCTTGTCTGTAGGACACACCCTGAGCTACTTCTACATTCATACTATACTGATTATGGCAGCAGAATAATACTTTGCAACTTTGTATGTAAAAGTCCATGGCAGGCTTTTCTGATTGGTTGGCAACCTAAATCCAACCTTGGGCATTCAGCTCGCTAGCAGCACGCACATAGAAACAAAACCCAGGTGCTTTGAGATACATCAGCTCTCCCCTTGTTTTCCCAATTAGTCTACCCTCTCTCATCGGTAGGCCACATGCCAGTGTCTGCTGTTTGAAGACTGACCTTGCTAGACTGCACTGTCTTAGAACATTCAAGGGAGTGTAGGCACACCATTATCTTTGTTTCAAGCCTAGTGAATAGCCATTGTATGCAAGCTCTTCATCACGTGTTAAGAGACCACGAATGTGTCTGTTTCGACAGTGTAAGACTATTTGATTCCATTATACTGGGTGTAGTTGCTCCTCTTGGCCGTTAGAGACTTGCTTGCTCTATCCCATATAAACGTTATACACTTTTAATTGTCCAATACTTGGCATCTGTAAATGTTCTTGTTCCTCCTAATCTTGAGGAATATGTCCTTCACACATGGTCTGCTCGTTGGACTCCCTTCGTACTTTGCCTTCATCTCTTGAAATAGCATCCTTGGTCCCAGGCCAATGTACTCCTTTATTATGCAAGGGGAAACCAGCCTATTCATTCTCTTTTCACTTCATGATCCTGGGCTTGTATTTTGAGGTAGCTGGGTTGATTGAAATAAGCCATCATCCTTCTTCTTCTAATGGTCATCCTGAACGTTGAATCTATACCTCTATAAGCAAGCGTCTCTATATGTTCTTTCTACCTTGCGTTATGGCGTATTTACAGTTATTGACCAGTGAGTCACTTCATTCTTCTTTGTGTTCATGATTACTGGATCATTGGGTAGATGTTTCTCTTAGTGCTCAGTTACATCATCATCCTTAAGTATTTTCATATCTTTCCAGCAAAGGTTCTTATATCTTCTTTATGACATTCTTTTGCTTTCATCAAACTTGTTTTTAGCATGTTCATGGCTGCATTTCGACAGTTCGGCAAAGGGCATTCTTCTTGGTAACATTCCTCCTTAATATCAGCATGCTAATCATTGTGAACCTGTGATAGCAGTCATACATTATGCTTGCAAAGGTTTTGGGCAGCAGCAACATTTGTTTGCTAATTTAATCTGCTAAAACAGTGCTGCGCTGCTCCAATTAATAGAAAAACCATGGCACTTTGCAGTTTCCCAAAGTGCATAATTGGGAACTTGCCACTATTCCATGGACTGACCTCTTATTTTGCAGACCCCTGTGCTATAGGATTGTGCTCGTCTCTAGAGGGGGTCTTGGAGCTTGTGGGCGAGTTTACATCACTCAATGCTAGGGGTCTTGCTGTGTTAGCTGGCGTGGAGGTCTCAGCATTGCATGTCCCTTTCATTAGGGATGTGTAGTTCTCAAAAATAGCCTTCTGTTTTTATATCTCTACAAGTCGCTGGAAGGGAAGAAGGTGTCGCGAGATGTTCTCGTGTCTGGGAATTTGTGAGAATGGGAAGTGAAGACGGTCACGGGCCGCAGTGAAGAGGGAAGGACTGGACGGCGCAGCAGTGCAACAGCTGGAACACTCTCTGGAAACAGACTGTCGTTTCCTGGAGACGTCCTCTCAACAAACACGTTTCTTTCCAAATGTCGACCCTGGATGGTTCTCGTCTTATTTAATTCTGTAAATAGGCTTGAATTGTGAAAGGACTTCTGGAGGAGTTCGGAAGGAAGTGGGTACTTTGAGGCCGACTGGAACGTTTTCGGTTCATGTTGCTTCAACCCCATCATGTACACAGGAAGGGGATCTGAGAATGATTCTGAAGAGGTCAGGCGCGTTCACTGGCGCAGACGGTGCACGCGATGCGAGATCCCTCGAACTGAATGCACACAACGCGGCCATGATGCTCCTTCACAAAAGCAGAAACGGCACCCGAGGTTATGACCCGGCCCCGGCCGTCGTTATGACTGATGCATTAATTGGTAACATACGTGCTAACACTGCATGTGATGTTCTGCAAAGTTCGTTTATACCACACACCACTGTCATCTTCCTGGCCTCGAGGTGCTCAGGTGAAACTTAAAAGAAACACGTATTGGCAGTGACAACAGTTTGGACCTTGTGTAGGTATGGGAAATCCACTGCCGTAGTGCTATTAACTGGCCATTGATGATAGAAGGTGCTAAATGGTGCCCGTGCCCGGGCATCTAATAGCAGTGCCTGGCAAATGCCTAACACGTATAAACAAGCCACAACTATTGGCTTTGCCAATGCTTGTTTTAAACAGGACTTCCACGAAGGACACACAATAGTGTTTATTAATCGAGTGGCTGAAGACAGACCTGGCTAAGACATTTTCTATGACATCAGTAGTGTGTTCACAGCTCCAATTAAGTCTTTGCATCTCAGAAGACGGTTTTCAAAAAACAGTGGCAGGCACTTCAAGTGCAAAGTTTGATGGTGGCCTGATCAAAGCGAGCTCGAAGGGTTCCCATGAAGAAGTGTTTTGGGTGGGTATGGGCAGGAACTTGGTGGGGATGTCCATAGGGATTAGCATGGCTATGGGGAGTCAATGGGTGGGCAAATAACTAATCAACACCTACAAGCTTTGTGCCCATCCTCCTATGCCATTTCTCCCTATCTGTACTCCAGTGCAATCGTTTTGACTTCTAGGTGGTGCTTTTAGTGCCACCTAATAGCCCAAAGTAACACAGGAGGTGGTGGGTTTGTTAGTCGGAGGAGAGGGAGAGGGTAAGAGAGATTTTGCTGCCCTGTTGGTAGTTTTCAGTTTGGAAAAAACAGTTATGGTGTATGGGGTTTGCTTCTAGTTGGGATGGGCCAGTGGGTGTTGCGGAGCTTGGATCCGTTTGGGAGGTCTTGGGTGCTTGGGGCCTGGGGGGGATTGACCATGTCCGCTTGATGGGGAGTTGGTGGAAGAAGCATTTCTTCACTGCTGCGTTGACATGGAGTTCCAGCGTAAAGTCATTGTCCATTAGAATTGCAAGATTTCTAACTACTTTGGATGTTTCAGGTCTGTTTCCCATTTCAGTAGGCCATGGTATGTGCTATTGTATACAGAGGTTATTGAGCATGATCTAAATTTCAGTTTTGTCTGCGTTGAGTTTAAGGCTGTTGCTGCTATATTCACTCTGCATGACTCCCTGGTCTAAGATTGCATAAATACCACATGCAGTAATGTTCCGATTATGAGTTTCTTATCGCAACACAGAAACTTATAAGGTTAAATAAGGTGAAAGCTGCCCCTCCCCCCGTCCCCCACACACACAAACATATCTTTATGCCACATGGGAGGGGATAGCTGTGTGACGCGCGAGTTAACAGGCTTTGTGCATTTTTGCCCATGCTCTTATGACGCTTGTGACATCGACCACTATTTCTTCAGCCCATCATGCTAAACTGATGCCCATTTAAAAATACTGCACGCTTTACCATCGTTTTGTAATGAAAAAAACCTCAGTAAATCCTTATTCATGTGGCATCACCACACTTTTGTTTTACGTATCAGTAATTGTGCTCTGTGGTAATAGTCATGGTGTTACTTTGTCATGCATAGTGAGGGTCTCTGTATTCACTGTAATAAAGAATGTATGTATAAAGAATGTCCACAAAGATGGCCCTTTCCCATAAGGAGATCCTGGATTCCATATCAGGGTGTTCACCCCTCTTTGCCACCTGCTTTGTGAGGGTCTTTGGATGTGTCTTGTCCTTGCAGAACGGCTGTGGAGATCACAGCCCCCTTGAAGCACATATTGGTCAGCTTTATGTAGATGGACTTGTGTGACTGTGGAGCTTCTCTTAGTGTAGAGGGTTGTTGGTGGAACAGTGTCTCAGGATTGACTCCTGATGCCAGGACAGAGGCTTACATAATTCCTGCATGGCCTTATGGGCCCTCGTGTTGCTACCAGCTAATCAAATCTTTTACTGCTCCACCTCCCTAAACAACGCTACGGTGACCATGTCACTGCCAGTAATGGTTGCTGTGCTTCTCTGTCCATGGCTCATGTACATCTGCAGCTCATCAGAGATAAAAGGCTGTTGGCTACAACAATACAAAAGAGAGCCTTGGACCCGTTCAGTTCAGTTCCTGGTGCCGTAGTAGCCCCTGGGGGAGCAATCTTTGAATTCTGGGTCACAAGCCACCTAGATGTGGGTGGCATCCTCTCACTTTGGCCAGGCAGCACACACAGCCTTTCTCCCACCTTGAGAGGGCCAGGTCGCTCAATGTTGTCCTCTCTAGGACCTCTTTCCTAAGCCACTAATGGAACAGGTTGATACTGTCCATTTCCACATTTTTGGCTAAGTCCTGCCAGTCATGTTCCCACCTCTGTTGGTGCAGGATAACTGACTTCTCTCTGTCCTGCACATTTTCAATCCCACTTCCTAAACCTGTGTAGACTTTAATAATAATTGTAAATGTACCATCTTGGTTGTGTATGTGTGCCCACATACCATGTGTATATGTAAACCATATTTTAATGTTAAGGACTGACCCCTCTACTTTAAGTGTTAGGTAATTTGCTGTTCCAAATAAATGAATGCTGTGTGTGCACCTTCTATGCAAAGCAGTGCTGGGTCTACGTGATCTAAAAGACGCTGGGCATCATTATGAACGTGCTGGTATCTCTGTGGTAAATCTGCAGCAATGCCACAGACGGATTTACCGTTACTGCCACTTAGTCTGGTGGAATTACTGCCAGATTACAAGTGGTGGTATGGTGGTATTAGTCCCTATTTACGGAGTCCATATGCAATTTTTTGGCAGTAAGATAGCGAAATTACCTCCAGCATTTTGCTGGGGGTTTTACCCCCACCTTACTTTCAAACCCATAGTTCAGCAGTGTGTTAATGCAGCTATAATGCACTTGGTTAACACATCATGTTTACCACTGTTTTGGCCACACCACCAAACTCATAATGAGGCCATGTCTTTTGAAAGTCTACAGTTTGGTCGACTAGGTTTGTTCTACCTTAACGCAGCTTTTTTGTGTTATGGGGAAGTCCTCCCTATTCCCCTCTTCCTTCTCCATTCTCTGAAGCCCCACTTCCCTGTTCACCTGCCCCACGAAAGAAAAAACTATCAGCATCCTATTCTAATCCCAAGACATTCTAAGAGCAAAAGTGAATGAAAAAGTACATCCTATAGAAAGGTCAAGCAACTAATCCAAAATGGAAAAAAAGAAACATAAAATCCGAATGGAATTGTTAACAAAAACATGCTTACTTACTTCATACATTTTTATTCCCCCCCAGGTATTTTTTAAATTATTCTTATCATTTTGAAATGAGGTTAATAAAGTCCCATGTTTCCTGCATTTTGTATTAATGGTGTATCTTGTACATAACTGGCCCGATGTATGAATTTTTTCATAAGTACAAAATACAAACGTAGAAGAGACCAGTGGTCATCCAACAGCATAAATGGAAGTTTTCTACTACACTTATTACACCATGACCCCATAACCTCGCATAGACACTCTGAGCTTTGACTCCCTTATAGGTCCCTATGCGCACACACACACACACACACACATATACATACATAAAGATAAAAAAGTTTACATGCAAATTTACACCAGTACCCAGAAAATATAATATTTACTATCTGCTTCACAGTTAGAGACTAGTCATTGTGGACCATGTCCATTTGTTACTAGGTACCCTGTTCAAAGGAAGGTTCGACCCGGTATTAGTCCAGTTTAAAAATCATACAACATACAAGCTTTGACACATTATATTGGATCAACTGAACATATGCTGTGATGGTGAATGCATTCGATTTGAAAGTCCCTTAGATGCCTTTGTATATGTCCTGTCTCAATGAAGAAGTCAATGGGACATTGAAAATACAAGTGTGTATGCCTTCATTGGACTAACCGACAATAATATGCTGAGATGGTACAATGGAGGAACTTTCGAAGTCCCATAAATGCCTTTGTATATGTCCTGTCTCTTTGAAGAAGTCAATGGGACTTCGAAAGCTAATCCATTGTACCATCTCATCATATTATTGTCAGTTAGTCCAATGAATGCATACGAACTTGTATTTTAAATGGTACCTTCAAGAACTACCAGTTTTTGAAGACATGCAAGATTTCTGTGAGACATCAGAACATCTGAATTGACAGTGTAGAATACTCAGGTGCTCCACCTGGATATTTCTTTTAAAATATATACAGGAGGAACAATGCTCTTTCAATCACAAAAGAACGAACAATAGATAAAAAATCAAATTTGATGGGAAGCAGATGTAAGTTATAATTGTTCTTTTTTAATGCGATTAATACCAGCCAGTGGTTTCTAAGCGTGAGATCTGGATTCAAACCTGTGTTGCGCTGCGTTGTCTTGCTTCCAAGACAAACGCGTTGTCCCCGAGCCATCCTTCCTCCCCAGTGAGCTTCTTACAATGTGGTGAGTTGGAGGGATATTCTGACCAGATTGTGGAGGGGAGTAAATGTAACAGTCACCCGGGACAATACATGAGTGGACATACATAGATTAAAGACAACTAACATTGGCCATTTTTAAGTGCAGGTAGGCGGGACGGCCAGCTGTGCTCGGGATGTGACCATGAGGGGTGACGTGTTAGAGTGGAGGCAGAGGAAGTGAGGGACAGAGGCAGGTTACAGGTGAAGAAAAATGTTAGCTAGCAAGGAGATGAGAGGTAGGTTAAGGGGGTAACTTGGATGCAAGTAGGTAGGCTTTTAGTTTGACTTTGAACAAATCCGTGTAGACTGTTTCTGGGATGTCTGGGGAAGAGAATTCCATGCAAGTGGAGCAAGAAGAGAGAAAAAGCAGAAGCGAGAGGAAGAACAGGGAGGGCGAGGAGCCACATGGGTCGAGGAGGCTGAACGAAGATTACGAGAAGGCTTATAGAGTTGGATAGAGGAGGATAGATATAGTGGTGCCTTAGCGTGGATAGATTTGTGAACCAGGAGAAGAAGTGTAAATCTGGCCCGATTTTGCATCGTCAGCCACCCAGCCTGGTGTCGGTACAAGGATGTAGGTATGAAGGGAGGGAGTTCAAAGAAATTCCTGGTAGCAAATGTAATGATCTTGTCGAGAGGAAAGAAAGCGTAGTTGGGGAGACCAAAGAAGATGGTGGCACAGTAGTTCAGTTTAGAGAAGACAAGAGTGGTTAAGAGATGCTTGGCGGTGTTGAAAGGAATAAGGTGCCTGATTTTCCTAATATTTAAGAGGTTGGGGAAAGCTGCCGTTCCAGTTTTGGAGATGAAAGTAGAGAAGGTGCGGGAAGGGTCATAGATGAGGCCGAGGTTTCTAGCTGAAGAAGAGTAGGGGAGAGGGCCAGGTGGGAACTGGATAGGCAGAGAAAGAGCGAGAGCAATTTTGGCAGGGAAAAAGAGCACCTCTGTTTTGGTAGAGTTTAACATCAGAGTGTGCAAAGCCGTCTTTAACGGCAGAGAGACAGTTGGACATTTTGATAGAGAGATCAGAGGAGAGTTCAGAAAAGAGAAGAAGACTTGGGTGTCATCCATGTAGAATTGGTACGAGAACTCAAAGGAGCGGAACAGTGCCACAAGAGCAGAGGTGTAGAGCGCAAAGAGGAGCAGACCGAAAACAGAGCCTTGTGGAACAGAAACAGTTAGAGAAGTGAGTTGAGAGGTTTTGTTGCTCCAGGAGACAGAGATTCTGGCAAGGTGCAAGGCAGGATTCAATCCAGGCAAAGGCTCAATCACAAATCCCAAGAAGAAAGAGAGCATTAAGGAGATTAGAGTGATCAACGGTGTCAAAGGAAGCAGCCAGGTCAAGGAGAATTAGGAAAGAGACAGGTTGGTGTGCTTAGCAGAGGTGTTGAAGTTGAAGACATTCATGAGAGCAGTTAACATGGCGTGACAGAAGCGGACAATTGCTTGCAGCGGGTCTAAAAGGTTGTGGCTGTCTAAGAAATTGGTAAGATGGTTCAACACAACCATTTTGGCACTTTAGAGTAGTGCGGAAGGAGAGACACAGGGCAAATGTTAGCATCTAGGTTCAGCTGAGCCCCTTGCTATAGGAGAGTGATGACCGTGGCTGTTTTGAAAACAGAGGCAAAACAAGCAGAGTTGAAGGACAGGCTGAAGAGTTCAGTGAGGTGAGAGGCGCTGAAGGGGCAATATGCTTGACTAGCTGAGGAGCAAGAGGGTCTGATGGGGCATCAGTAGAGATAATACTTGATCAGTATTAGTGTGACTAAAGTGGGAGATAGAGGCAGAGGATAATGGTATAGTAGGCAGAGTGTAAAATGTAGGAGGAGGGAGTGCGAGCAAGGTCACGAGAGAGTCTATGATTTTTGACATTTTTGCAGTGAAGTATTCAGCTAGGTGTGGAGTTAATGGTCATAGACATAGGAGGAGTGAGATGTGAGTTTAGGGTGCCCTGTAGCCGGTAAGGACGGTTGGAATAAGAGTTAATGAGGGATAGGTAGAATTCCTTTTTTGCTCCTAACAAGTGAACTTGAGAGAGCTCATAGCAGAGAAGTCAAGTTTCAGGTCCTCATGCGAATGTGTATGCCTGCAGTTGTGCAGCAGCCAACACATGTCTGTGTGGAGAGAGCATTTGAATGGGGTGACCTATGGTTGAGGATGCTGAGGCTCAGGGGTAAAAATAAGCAGTGGGAAGTTAGAGGAAAATGAGTCATTTAGTAGGGATTGGAAGCTAGAGAAGGCAGTGTTAATGGGCAAGGCATCCAGTGTGAAGGAGGAGAGTGCGAACTGTACATCAGAGAGAAAGGGTCAATGGCAGAAGGTTTACATTTCCTTTTAGCAATAGATGATACAAGTGGTGATGAAAGTTCAGAGGGTGGAAAGGAGATCGTTGACCCAATTGAGTGATCAGATATGGATGGTTTGAGTTTAGAATTAGTGGCTAAGAGAGAGGTGGAGATGAATAAGAGATCCAAATAGTTACCCCCTTTGTGTGTAGGCATGTTAGAGCTTGGTCGGTAGTTGAGAGCTTGGTCACTAAGAAAACACTGAAGTACAGATTTCTGAGAAATGGTTGGAGAGGGACGGTTACAGTCACCTTAGAGCAGGGGTGTTGCCTGGTCTGGAAAAGATCCAGGGCTATATTAATGTAATGTTAGGACTGTCCAGACTCAGGGCTAGATAGACTCTGAAATACTTCTGTATGAGCGTGATATAAATAAAATATCAATTCAATCAATAGCCTTTTGGTTGTATCCCTTGAGCTTCTATTTGGGGCTACAACCAAAAGACCCGGGGCTATAGCCTCCCTGAGCCCACCCCTAGCAACGCCTCTGCCTATGAGAACTAGGCGATGTTTAGTGGAGAGAATCAAGGAGTTTCCCAAGATCATCAAAGAATGGTCCAGTGGGACCTGGAGTGCGATAGATGGAGGTGATGTGAACTGAGTAAGGCATAGCAATAGTAGAGATGGTGAACTCAAAAGAGGTAGGAGAGGACGTGGCACTGGAGATTTGTGAGGCAATGAGGTGGGAAGAGAGTAGATGCCAGATGCAGAGCTGAGCAGAGGTAATTGCATTCTGGGCAGTCCAGGAGGCACTGTCAGCCCCTTTCCCAGTCTCTCTACTATTACTATCATGTTGCACCAGGAAGAGTCGACCATTTAAAAACTCAGTTCACACGCGGAGCGGCATTGAGCTGTGCAGAGGTATTTGCAGTCTCTGGTGAGTGAGGGTGGTGAGCCCTGCATCAAAACCAACTGAATTGTGGGCAAGCTGACCGAGGCTGGTGGTGGGTAGCAAGGAGCAGTGGCATGTTTAAGTTTCGGAAAACTTTATTGCCTGCAAAAACCCAGCTAACTTTCTCTGCCTGAGTGCTCTCTGCATGATTTCTATCATATTTGGAAAATTGGATAACACTCTGTCCTGAAATTGCTTATGGTTACTTTGTAAGCGCTATGCCTGTAGGGTTTATTATCCTTTCAGCCGTGGAAGACTTTTACTCAAGCCGTTGAAGGACGGTGTGTCAGGGGTACCTGTCACACAACGGTGACTGTTGAGCTATCACTCTTTGAGTCGCACAAAAACCAATTGATTGCAGCCCAAGAAGTGGCTTACTATATTGCTTTGCTGTGACCCGGTATGGGTTGTTAAGGGTTGGGAGGAGACCCGGCTGTGAAACTTTGCTTCCTGCCTGCAGTGTACGGTATTGTTCGGTTTAGCATTATCTCATCTCAGTCTGAAAGGTAAATTGGGGAGTTTTCTCTACTATGGTGGGCACTTTAAGAAGCATGGGGGCTGCGGCTGAGTTAAATAAGCCTGCTTCTTATGAGGTCTCGCCTCTGCCAGTTAGAGCCTACACTTCTATGGTAACTCTGGACAGTATTATTCTGGAAGTGCAGAGGGGAACAAAGGTCCCCCCACTTATCAGCAACAACATCTTGACCCAAATCCTGCCTCAGATGTTCTTCAAACTGTTGCCTTGTCATCTGATACGAGGGTTACGCTAGAAAAGGAGACTGTAGTAGAAGTTTACCTGGCCTCGAACCCCTCTAGATTTGTACACGTTGCTAACCCCGAAACGGTGAACACACTTTCAGTATTTACTTGAAAATTGGACCAGGCGTTAGCAAGAATAGAGGAAAACATACAAGACATGGTTTCTGGGGACATTGGGCAGGAAGTGGACTTAGTGTTGGATGTATCAATATTGGACCCTGTTATTTCCCACATGTTGGGGAAACGTGTCAGACTTTCAAATCAATGGGTAATTCCTGAGTCTCCTTCCATTTCAGGATTTAACTGAAATTATGCTTCACCAACCGGAATCCCAGATTATTAGGAAACGTGATGTCTTTTGTTCCCCTCTGACAAATAGGTTTGTTGAATTGGGTGTGGGGGTTTGGGGGGAATTGCTGGTTGTTTACCTTTGGAAAACTGTAATCTGGCGAAGGCTGTAGAGGATCACCATTGTGGGATCCTCACCATAATTAACCCTCTCAGGTGGAGAGTCTCCCCAAGAGTGGGCTGAAGACAACCGTTGTGGATGAACTCTCCTTCCCGGTCTTGGCTTAGCTCTTAGACGCTATGGACAGAGGGTATGACTCCCTTAATTTTGAACTACGAAAGGTGAGGCAGATACTAAAAGAACTGAATTGAAAGTAAACTTCAAGGAAGGGTTCATTACAGCTACAACTATGAACCAGAGGCACCAGGCGAAACAAGAGGAGACTTGTTTTGAATCTAAAACACAGGAAGGAAGAGAACACATCCTTGGGCAGGGAAACAGCAGAGTAGAGGTTCTGTTATTGAATGTAAAGGAATGTCTCCTCCCATCAGTATCTGTCTTAGGTCTGGAAAATAACAATAGGGAGATCGTAATTGTACCGTCTATCTTAAGTAGTAGTCACATTGAGAATCAGCCCCCCGTTACAAGATTGAAAATTGAAGCGGGAAGGGGTCTAAATCAAAAGAAGTCAAAATATTGCAAGATGCCAAGTAAACTGAAATAGGTGTTTGCAGAAATGTTTAAACCAATTGAGGCTGCAGATAGACAATGGGCCTCATTACAAGTTTGGCGGTAGCCTTGCCCGTAAAACCGCCAGGCTGACGCCAAACTTGCAATTTTTTCCGGCGCCCGCAAATGGGCAATTACTATAATTACTGTAATTGCCTATTTGCGCACGCCGGAAAAAAGATGCTCCCCATTCCCCATTCTCCCCATAGGGCCGAATGGGAATGGGGAGGTCGGATGCATCGGCACCGTCCGACCTGGCAGGCAGAAAGGCACCCGCGAGCACAACTCGTAGTTTGCCAGTCCGGGAACTACGGTACCTGCATGCTTACCGGTACCATAGTTCCCGGACTGGCAAACTTATAATGATGCCCAATGTCACAGTTCCTACCTATGAGGAAAAAGAAAAGGAAAGTGACCGTTAGGAGGGGGAAAGAGAACGGGACCCCTGGGACCCCGGCAAGGCAGTGCCAACATTCTCAATGATGGGCCATCGCAGGGGCAGGTACTAAGTACCCAGCCTAGGATCCCGACTATCGGTGAGGGCCCCTTCTTTGACTTAAGTAATATCTCGGTCTACTCCTGTGAGGATGAAATATTACAACAAAGCCTGTACTCACGGCCCCAAGACGAACAAGATAAAGCAGACAGTGTACTAATGATTGCACTGGGAAATACGGTATTATGAAGGAAACTAATCTGAAAGTACTAAAACGGAACAAAACAAGCCCGCAATTGGTATCGAATAGTGACACCAGGCGTGCACAAGAAGATTATAAGAAACAGAAACTCTTCTCAATATTTTGTAAATCCGATGGTAGAAAAGATCTGGTTAAAGTGGAAACAGAGGTATACCCCCTATTCCATAGCATTGAGGAGAAAAGGTCAGGCCTAGCTAAAAGTACAAAACTTCCAGAGGTAAAGTAAATGCAGGTGCACTTTAAAGATGTTGAAAGGGAAATTCACAACAGGAGTAGGGAAAAAGACACGGTAAGTGAAGTAAACAAGATGGGAAACTATGTAAATTGTATATATCTGAGTCAGTTGTTTGAAAGCTCAAATAGGGTGCCCTTAAAAAAACACTACATTCTCTCATTACTTTTTGAGGTTCCAAGCTTACTATAGGGAACATTAAAATTGTGGAATTTGTGGATGAAGGTTGTCTTGACATTGTTAAAGTGCACTTGCTTTCTCTAATTATCAAGACAGCAATACTAGCTGAAAACAAAGTGTTTCACTGTCTGGGATTTGAAGTACCAGAAGTGGGGACCTCTGTTAATTTAAGATCTAATGATACAAAGGAGAAGGTTAGACAGAGGGGAGAAGGAACAAATAACAACTTGATGATTGAGTTATACAATTACCAAGGGCAACAAGGAACCAGATAGAAAAGACATGTTACCTATGATTGGCCATCAATTGTAGAGTCTCTTCATAAAGGTGCAACAGAAACGAATGGGAGGTGTGAAAGTTGGACACTATAATTGTACCTTGGAACTCTAGAAGTTTTGCAAGAATTACGGGAAATCAAGGTTTGTTTGCGTTGTACGACATAATTTGTTCACAGGAGACCCTGTTGGTGGATACCCCGCTTATTGATGGCTTTGAGATTATGTTCATCGAAGCTCAGCAAAGTTTCAGGGGTCGCCCTTGCAGGGGGATCCTGACAGCAATTAGACGTAATCAGGGTTTCATAGTGCGCCAAATCGAGTCCAATGGAAGGGATATGCTTGCAACGCTATTAAAGTGGAGAGTGCAAGGATCGAGAGTGACTCAGAAGTGCTTACTGGTAAATACATTGATGGAGGAATTGTTGTCTGATCTGTCTTTTCTCCTTCTGGGCGAAATCCCAGAGGAAGGTGCCTCTGTAAGTATCCTGGAAGATTTTAATGCTGAGTTCCTGGTTGAGTGCTGGTCATCAGCTTCCTAACAGGAAAAAAACGTCCATTGAAAGTCGAGATAGGGGCTTCCTGGTTAGACAGGAACTCGAGGCTTGGTACTTGACACTGCAAGTAGTAACTTTACAGGAGATGTGCTCCCGAGCTTCACGTGGTATAATAATTGCTGGAGTTCAACCCTGGATTACCTCTTTTTGTCTGATGATCTGTTCCAGGGGAGTGGGAATTTGGAGATTAGGCAGACGGCCTTAAGTGACCACTGTACGCAGCTCTGTGTGCTACCAATTTTCTGACATGTAATTCCCAATAAGTGTGCCCTGAATGTCGAGATTAATCCAAGAAACCATGTTGTGAAACAGTCCCACAAAATTTCATCGGCCTTAAATGGCCAGGTAGATGAACTACTTCAGAACAACGACAATGGTATTAGTTACCTGGAAGGTTTTGAGTCTTTATACGATCAATCCTGGGAGAGCTATCGCCTGCCAGACACCTAGTGAAAAGCTCTCAATTATTGGGGCATAACCACGTTTTTGACACTGAGATGCGAAGGCGAAAAAGGCATTTGCGTTCTAGAATTTCTTTTTTTTCCTTTTTTGCATTTTAATTTATTAAAAATTTTAGCAATAACAAATAGTTTACAATATCTTCCTTCTCTGAACCTTTCTTCAGACTTAGCTCTGATGTACAATTTGTGTTTTTGTCCAATCGTTTTGCCGTTGGTTCCCAGACATTCCTTTAAAAACGTAATTGTTGCGATCAATAGGGAGGAGTTTTCCGCCTTTAATAGTTGTTTCCACTAATCCTCAATGGAAAGAGTCCACGTATTTTCCAGGAAACGTGTACAAAATGTTGTCCTGATTTCCGTCAGTGCGGTGCATGTCGGGAGTATGTGTTGCAGGTCTTCTTGGAATCCACAGGACATGTCTCGCAGGCGCTCTTTATTTCTTACAGCCAGGACCTCTTTCGTGTTATACAGATAAAGACTCATCCTCATGAACTGTGTCCTGTATTGGGGGTCTGGGAATTTTCTTATGTAGCCGCAATGTTTCCTAAGGCTTTGGTTTCCAGTGCTAAATTTGTATGTAGTTTGTATTGGTTTGCCTCGTCGTACGTTAGTATTCAATCGTTTCCCACGTTTTTTAAATACCTTATTTGGATTTCTGTGTAAGTCCTCGAACATAGCATTTGCCTGGTCGGCAGGTCTCTGCAGGCTATTACCCATTTCTGCACTGCCTTTTCTGGTCCTCTCTCCGACTCAGATTTTATTAATTCCAAGATAGGCGCTTCGTCTTCTTTCATACATTTGCCGTAGAGAGATAGTGTCTTCCAGTTTTCCGTAGCTTTTAGGGAAGTCAGGCCTAGTTTCCGTCTAATTACCTGGATTGGAGTTGATTTTGGGAAATGTAATATTTTCTTCCACAACATCCTTTCCAGGTACTGCCAATGTTTCTTCGAAAGAAATATCAGTGCGTCTGCGCCGTATGATAATATAGCCGCCACCTTCCTTTTGTAGAACTCTATCAGTGGGAGTAGCGAGCAGTGACAGTATCTCTGTTTTAGCACCAGTGCTTGGTTCACCAACATCTTCGTTTTAGATCTTAGGGCAAGGATGTTTTCTGTTTTCACTGCACTTTTGTTGACTGTTGTCCCCAGGTATTTGAATTGATTAACTTTTTCTAACGGACGACCTCCCAGTTTCCAAGGGAATGCCTTTGATCTCTTTCACCTTCCACCATTCAGACGCAGGATTTTCGTTTTGTTGGTGTTGATTTGAAGCCCATTTCGATCGCGTATTCCTCCAGTCTGCTGCCTTGACTCTGCAGCCCTATCCCTGTGTGGTCCATGAGCACTAGGTCGTCTGCGTAGAGCAAGCGATTCACATGCTCGCTGCCTATCTTTGGGGGGAAACATTTGCGGCATTCCATAAATGGTCCCAGGTCAGAAATGTAGATGTTGAAAAGTGCTAGCGCGCATCTTTGCTTCACTCCACTGGCAGTTTCTGTTAGTTGCCCTTCCAGGTTTAGGTTCTCTCTCATACTGGTGCCTGTATGTGAGGCATCGACTTCAGCCACCAAGTCTTCAGGGCAGTTCCATGCTCTCATTTTGTTCCATAGCCACTGTATGTTTATTGTGTTGAAGGCTTTTGCCAAATCGACAAATAGTTTGAACATTTTGATTTTCTTTCTTCTTACTTGTTCTTTTACTATTGATAGTAGTAGGCTCAGAGGTCAGGTACCTAGTCCTTTTACAAAAGCACACTGGAACGTGTCCTGCCGCATTGTGTCAAGGGCCCATTGATTCACTCTCCTTAATAGGAGGGAAGCGTATATCTTCCCTTTAGCATCCAGTAGGGTGATGGGGCAGTAGTTATTAGGGTCGTCCCTACTGCCACTCTTAAATATCGAGATCACCTACGCTGTTCTACATGAAGGTGGAACTCTTTGTTTTTTTTATCAGGTTCCCTATTATTTGGCATAGTAATTCTCCCCATTCCTCTGGATGTTCTTTAAACATATGGTTAAATACGCCATCCGGTCCTGGCACGCGCAAAGAGCTTGCTCGTTTTATCTGGTTAACGACATCCTTGCGGTCGTAAGTCAGGGGCCACGTTGTTTGTGTGCAATTTGACAGGGAGTCCTCGGAGGTAGGATTGTCCAAAGTGTTTTGTCCATATTTCTTCTGGGATACTATTAATCTGTTGGGGTTTCTGTGGTTTCTCTGTAGATTAATGCAACTCCAGTCCTTCGCAGAGTTTTTATTTGAGATGGCTCTCATCATTGTTTCTGCGTCTTGCTGTGGTGCTTTTATACCATTTCAACAAGTTCGTATGTTGGTTTCTTAATCCTTTAGTGCTTGATTCGTAGTTTCTTCTGTCCCCGTGTTTTGCTCGCTTGAGTGCCGCTCTAAATATGCTCCTTTTCATCACCAATTTATTTTTGAAGGTATGGGTATGATTTTTTGTTGTTGTTGTTTCTTTGTCCATTTGTCTTCTATAACATGAAAGGAGTGAGGATTGTAGTATAGTAAGGAGCCTCTAAGGGGCCTTTCAGTTCTGGTTCAGTTCTGAATTTTTGGTATTGGGCATTCGTAAATTCCAAGTTCTTTTTTGTGATTTCTAGCCTGCAGGCATTGTTGACACACTCTACCGAAGTTGTCATATTTTTTAGATTCCCTTTTCCCTTCCTCTCTCTAGGTAGCTTTCAGGATATTATGGTCACTTAATTTTGAGTGTAGTATTTTGAATGGTGTTATGTCATCGATTAGATTTCTAGTGACAGAGATGTAATCTATCACAGATGTTTGTTTCCCTCTCTTCCAGGCTGGTTTGTTCAATTTGTTGGCTTCGAAGTGGCAGTTTAGGACGTGTAGGTCTCTGCTTTCCATTAGCTCCTTCCACAATGGCCCTGTTCATTTTTGAGGGTTTGGGTCCCTGTTATCTCTTTCATCTGGGTTCTTCTTACTTGATACACATTGGGCATTGAAGTCTCCGCAAACTTTGAGTGAGGTTTCGTCCTGGCTGTAAGCAACATCAATTGCCATAGCAACTTTTTCCATCATATCATGAATCTTTATAGCTGTGGGGGTCCAGTATATATTTATTATAGCCAGATGTTTTCTTGGTCCCTTCATTTCCTTTGGCCCTGGCCCTATTTGTCTGAGTAGGGTCAGTTGAACATAAGGGACGATGTTTGTGGATTCGGTTTCTTCATAGCTCGTTACATTTTTGACTGAAGTCAACAGACCAGCAGCCTGTTCTCCCTCTTACGGCCGGCTTTAGGAAGGTGTTATATCCATCCACGGCAGGCTTCAAGGTCAGCCAAGTTTCCTGAAAGCACATAAAATCGCGTGATGTTCCACGAGATCAGTGTTAAAAAGGTATTCCCAGATTTTTCTGGCTCTAGTTATTTATTTGTGTTCTTCTCTAATGCTGCGGGCAACCAGGACCAGTGGTCGTCATCATGGCTTCTACGCTGCTTTGATGTTGTTTTCCCCTTTTCTCTTCCGTGGGTTTTCGTCCTGTGTTGTTTATTGTGAATGTTAGGTTCTTGATGGGTTTCCCCACCGCTTCCACCTTGTTAGCCATGTCCTGATGAGACCCTCTTTCATGTGTGCCCAGCTGCGCTCTTGTTGCCCACTTAATCCCTTTGTGCTCATCCTGTAGGATACCTTACTTTAGCAGTCGGTCGGTTATTTACTGGGTACACTTTTCAGTCTATCGCTCTCGTCTCATCCATTGTTGTTACATGAAAGCTTAGTATTTGGAAAGTCGTGATCGAGTCCAGCAGTAATTGCTTTACCACTATTGTGCGTAGGTGGATATAGACCGAGTCTGTATGATCTTCTTGGACGAATTATATTATTTGGATGTATTCGGGAGATATTTGTCTTATATTCGGTATGTACAGGAAGAGTGTCAGGACGTTGTGCTCATTTAGGATGATGTTCTCTTCTCTATCCACCACTCGTTCCAGTCTGAGGCATCCTGCGGTGTCTCTTGTGTTCTTTTTCATTGAATTTCTTTGGTTATTCCTTAACTCTCTTCTGTGTAGGTAGTCTTGTATTCTGTCATTGTTAGGTGTATTTAAGATGCCCTTTGTTTCACCTTGGTGTCTCTTAGGGAAGGACCCTTGATTGTACTCTGTAATTTGCTCCTTAGGATCTTGTATTTGCTCCGCCATGGTGGTAATATTTATTTCTCTGATGTGTTCTTTCTTTATACAACTCTGGTTCTTTGTTGGCGTTCATGGCTTGCATTTTAATAACTGACATTTCCATTTTTACGTCCAGTGTTAAGTATGGGTGTTCAGGCCTTGTGACCCTTGGTGGTGCTTTCTGGGTGGCTGTTATGTTGTTCACTACCGGCGGGCAGTTAGCAAGGTGGGTCCTTCCAACTGCCTCTTCTTCTTCCCCGAGTGAGTAGATGGAGATGTAAGCCAAGAATGCTGAAATGTCAGAGTCTGTTTGGTGTGCTACTGGGAGTACTTAAATAAGTTACTTGATTTAATGGGGAACCCCGGTCTATTAATATTGACCACTGCCCATGACATGTCAAAGGGCACTCTCTGGATTTGGTGTTGGCCAGGGGAAGTTGTGTAGTATTCAAGGAGACTGTGCCCATCACTTGTTCCAATCATTCTGCCCAACTGTTTCATCTAGTTTCGGGAGTAAAAGTGAGTGGGGAGCTGAATGACGGTTTGCCTGCCCTCTTCCGGAAAAACAAAGACCAAGCCAAGATAACAGGCGATGAAGTAGGGGAGAGATTGGCAAGTATCGATAATACACTGCCGATTGAGGACTACTTCAACATGGGCACCTCAATTTTGGAAGCCATCTGCTCCAGATATGCCCCATTGAGACCCAAGGGCACCAGAGTCTCTAAACCTTGGTTTACTCAAAATCTGGTTCCACTCCGAAAGCAGATGCGGCTAACAGACAAGTTGTGGAGGAAAAGTAAGCTAGCCGACGATTCCATTAGGGCCAAGAAGGCACTGAAGATCTAAAAGCTTGCAATTTTTGGGGCTAAAAGGGAATTCCTTCATGGTGAAATTGAGAGGGCTGGGAACCAGCCAAGAGAAGTTTTCTCGAGGGTTTCAGATTTTGCAAGTCAAACTGCATCACAGGGTCTCTCGGGCCATCACAGGCACAGGCCAATGTTTTTAGTCTTTTTTTCAAAGAAAAGATAGAAGCAATACAGAGGAGCATTGGGGTATCGACGGGGGAGGATGTGCCTCCAGATCCACAGGCTGCTGCTGTAGCACCTGCAGGCTTTGAGACTAAGGAGAGATTTGAGTTTCAACCGGTGACAAAGGAGCTGGTACATTCCCTCTTGTCGAACCTCAACCAAACTAACAATCTCATGTTTGTGCTGCCTGGCAGGGGCCTAACACTTTTTTTGATGCTGGACTTTTCTGCGGCCTTCGACACCGTCGATTGCTTGATTGATTGGTCGATCATGGAATCATGTTAGATCATCTAAACAGAGTTGGCAAGGTCTCTGAACAGGCCATTAAATGGTTTGGGTCTTTTCTGGCAGACGGAACCCAGCGGGTGACATTTGAGGGCTACACCTCAGAACCTATTGTTTTGAGGTGTGGGGTTCCACAGGGATCCTCCCTGTCCCCTTTGATATTTAACTTGTATATGCTACCAGTCCTAAATATTGTGAAGAGTCATGGGCTGTGCTACCATTCATACGCTGATCACACTCAAATTTACATTAAGTTCGTAAACATAGAGGACGCCTTTACCAAAGTCAATCAATGTCTATTAGACATTAATAAATGGATGGCTAATAACCAGCTGCAGTTTAATGCAGAAAAATCCGAGCTCATCATGTTTGGTCCCAGGCAGCGGGCTTTGATTGCTAAGGAATCCTCGACCCCTAGTATCCTTGGCGAGGAGGTACAATATGCTATAAAAATTAGGAATTTGGGCTGTGTGTGGCAGGAGAAATTGGGAAGTGAAGCACACGTGGGGTCTAAGGTCAAGGCACTCTATTACTCACTGCGGATGCTCTGGAACATGCTGCCATTCATACCCGTGGAAGATCACGTGCTGTAGTGGGAGCCATGACAAAAACCCACTTTTGAGTACTGCAATAGTCAGCTGATTGGCATCCCGGCTAAGCAACTGTATAGGCTGCAGAAGGCCCAGAATGCAGGGGTTAGGCTGGTAGGCTGGCTTGGGAGAAGGGATCAGGTCCCCCCGCCCCCTGCGCAGAACCTTGCATTGGTTGGCAGTGGAGGACCGGATCAACTTTAAAGTGGCCTGCCTAATTTTCAAGTGCTTAAACGGGCTGGCCCGGAATATCTCAGCTCTAAAATGTGCTGCTACCACCCGGCACGGCTGCTGTGCTCAGGGGACCCGCTACTGCTGAGCATTCCGCGCACAATGTGTATCTCCAGAAGTGACAGGAGGTTTGGGGTCTACGGGCCCAGACTGTGGAATGGGTTACCCTTGGAGATTAGGGCTTGTCAAACATTGTTGCAGTTTTGGAAGGTGCTTAAAACCTTCCTGTTCAAATAGAAATTGGCCTGCTTACAGAGGGTCTATGTACTTTGGGTGTCCATGCGTCTCCCTTGTGGTTCTATGTCATCTGTGCCTTTATAAAGTTAAATGTGTATGGAGCGCGGTTTAAATGTTCAAAATCAAAATCAAATATGGGATCCACACAAGGGACTGCTGTACTTTTCTTTTTTCTTTTCCTCTTCCTTTTATTTTGGTTAAAGTTGTCTCTGTTGGTGGTAATGATAACTTTCTGAAGAAGTTCATAGAATCATTGGATTTATTTGGGATGGTGTTTTGTTATTTTTATGGTTATTGTTATTGTTCTGTACTTTCTGAGTCACCTACTTTTCAGACTTCCACCTCTTCCCTGTAGCGAAGAGTGGGTAGGTAGAGGCTGCTGGGGGCTCTTTGTTTTCTGTCTCTCCAGGGGGTTCCAACTCTGGGCCAGTAGCAGGAGGGTCCTTGATTCTCTGGTTTTTGTTGCGTTTTCACTCAGCTGTTTGTTTCAACTGGGGCACTCTTCTTAGCGGTACTTTGTGGGGGCTGAATGACGTCAGGGGAAGGTGAACGTACAATGCTTCCTTGGGATACCGTCATTGAATGTTCATTAGTAGGAGCTCGGTGTGGAATTTCCCCCTGGTTGTTGGCGCTAACTGTAAGCAGGTCTCTGCTAGTGTTCTTTGCTGTGATAAATCCTTCGATGTAGATCATCTTCGAATGTAACATGGCTAGGAGCGTGGTGTGGTCTTTTAAGTTGTCATTGATGCCTTTGTATAGTTTTATGAAGGGGGCTATATTGATGGTAACCACTAACATCTGAGTAAAATGATCTTGTTTGTCTTTCCCTTTGTCGTTTTCACTTCTTGCCAGATCTTCCTTTAGGTTTCCTGTTTTTGAATATGGGGTGTTGGATTGATAGCCAAGGGTGTGGAGGGTCCATTTTGGAGGTGGTCTCTCTTCGTCAGCAGGATTTGCTCTTTCCAATGGAACCCTTATCTGGTCGGGCAGGGTGATTTCCAGGACTAGGTCGCCTGTAGTAAATTATTCCTCCCCACTCACCTTGTCCATATCCTCTAAGCCTTCTGGGGTGCTGTTAGCGTCACCAGTGGCCGTACGTTCCAGGATTTTACTCTCCAGGCTAAGTTCTTTTGTGGCTCTCATGTAATTTGCTTGCTCTTGTATCTTTGTCTTGTTCTTGTCTTTTTGTGAGTCTAGTTGACTTCCCACCACACAGTTTCACTCGGGTTTCTCTATACCCTCTCTTTTCTGTTCAGTTGTGTTTCAGCTTGTCTGATCCTAGTTGCTGTAGAGGAGGTAAGGTCTATGTCCATCGAGTGGGTCCTTTGTCTCTTTTGGGGGTGTGGGGGGTCCTGTAAAGTATTACGTTGGTTTGTAATTTTTGGACTGGGTTGTTCCCTGGGTATTACTCCTTCCTTGTCGGGCGTTCCCTCCAGCAGCTCATTATCCGTGGGTTCATTTGATTGTAATGTAGCGTAGGGTGGGATATATTCATCCCTTTTCAGCTTTTCAGGGCGGAGTCCAACCCTACCCCAGTTTTTTGGCACCAGGCTTATTTCCTTCTTCTGTGCACTTGTTTCCTTCCACTTCCACCTACGCTCTGGTGTTGGCTTACTGTAGAATTCACTGTTTGCCTGTAGGGTGGAGCTGCTATTCTTTCCCTTCCAATGGTCTGTAAAGTTGGCAATTTCTGCTGGTAGGCACCACTTCTGTGCTGGCGCTCGTCTGGTGATTGTTTGTCTTTCAAGTTTTGGGGGTTGGGCGGGGGTGTTAATGCATTGGTTATGTGGATCGGCATGTTACCACTTTATTGCTCCGTCTCCCCTGTATTAGGGCAATCCTTGTCACTGTTAGGCGCCCTGTTCTCATTCAATTCGTGGGGGCGTCTTGGACGTGCTGTGTGGTGTCTCTCGCTAATGCCTCTCCCTGTGTTTCTCTCACTTCTAGTGATTCCAAAACTGGATCATTAGTGCGGTTTAAAGACTGTAATTCATTGTGCAGTTGTCCCTCTGTGCTTTTACTGTGTTTATTACTTTCTGAGTGACAGTCCACTAATCCCCCACCCTCAGTGCTTCCTTCTGTTCCTTCCGTTCTCTCAAATCCTTCCCCTGCCATATTCAGGCAAGGCTCTCGGCCAATTGATTTAACTTCAAGCCCTCACCCCATAGGAGGAGACGTGGCATGTTCTGCTGTAAACTATATGGGCGAATGTAAACAATGTAAGTCAGAATCAGAAGGACTCTCGAGGACAAACGAGCTGTTAATTGTTACCCCTGAGTCCTGATATTGCTTACGGGAGTATCCTGGATGGGGGGTGGCTCTCTTCATGCTCCCGAGTCGGTCAAGCCGTTTAAGGGCTTTGGCTCCAAGTGGTCTGGGGCGGGGCAAGCGCTCTGCAGGCTGTTGAGCCTTCCCTCATGGTGTTTACCATTTTCCCGGCTCTGGTATTTCTATTTTCATGGCTGCCCGATTCTCTCCGTCAGGCATCCGACTTTGGTACGCCTGCCTCCACGCCTGACTCCAGCGCATGACTCAGCGCCTGACTCACCACGGAATACAGCGGGTTTGTGGCAGTCAATTTCTCCAACTCTCTTCAGCAAAAAACACAGCGGTTAGGCTTCGCATCCTCCTCTTCTGCAGCAGGACTCGGAGCGGGATTCACTGCGCAGGTGCTCCGTGCCTGGGAAAGGCTATTATAGTTTGTGTTAAAGGAATACAGCGGTTTGTGACAGTCACTTTCTCCAATTCTCTTCAGCGAAAAACACAGCGGTTAGGCTTTGCGTTGTCCTTTTCTACGGCAGGACTCTGCGCAGGTCTCACCGCGCAGGCGCTCCGTATTTAAATTTTTGTTTAAGGGATACAGCGGGTTTGTTCCAACTCTCTTCAGCGAAAAAGAGAATTAAAGTTGTGTTTAAGGGGACTAATTGGTGTGGGACTAATGAAATCGCAATGCTGAAAAAGAACTTTAAAAACTGGCTAAGGGGCCACACATTTATTATAGGGATAAATGACGCTGAAAAGATGCAGGGTTGTAGTATGGGTAATAATAACAAAATGTTCTGGCAGCTAATAAAAACCCAAAGGGATTGATCAGTTTTTGCAGATTCAATCTATTGCAGAAGAATCCTGGGTGAAGCACTTTACGGAAATGATATATAAAGGAAGATTTGGAGGGTTGAGAGCTTTATACCTGTAATCGTTGGTTAGGGAGTCTTACTTGGGATTTGGATGACATAGTCCTCATAATTAAGTGCAGTAAAAAAACAAATGCTCCGGGCCCCAAAGGCCTAACAAACTTATCAATGAAATCAAATATCCCATTATCGTCCCATTTAATGTCTTGACTCTTGGAAAACGTACTTGTAAACCGGGAGTTCCCATTGTCTTGGGTGCATCTCTAATAGTTTTGATCTTTAAGGGATTGGACAGACTATCCCCACTGCCGTTTAGGCCCATTTCGCTATTGGATGCCAAAAATAAACTTTTTGCTAAGATACTTTAAAAAGAGCTCCAAAATTGGGCCGCAAAAGCAAACCGTTTAGATCTCTGCCAGCCTGGATTTATGAAGGGGTGGGAACCGTGTTGAATAGTTTTGTACTGTCCTTGCTGGCTATGCAAGTAAAAGAACAAGGGAGACCACTTCATCTGGCCTTCCTTGATATAAGTACAGCTTTTGACCATGTTGATCAGGCAGTAACATGGAAGAAATGTAACGACAATGGATGTTCTCGTCCCCTAATCAGTATGTTGGAAGCTCTGTATAGGGGAACAAAAATAAAGATCAGGTTGGACTTGTACGGGTCATGTATGAACTGGATGGAGACTTATCGGGTGTTACTACAGGGATGTCTCCTCATGCCATTCCTATTTCATTTTTACATAACAGATATGGCTTGTTGATGGGAATCAGCAACGACAATCCCCCCCCAGAATTGGGTCTCTTGAAGTTGCAATATCTGAATTATGCAGATGACATGTTCATCTGCGATATGGCCCACATAGGCCCACAGAGAGCTCTGAACTGTGCCAATGGTTTTCTGGGTAAGCTGGATCTCTCTAATAATACCAGCAAGTCAAAGGTTTTGGTAATGAATATTGAAAGATCCAAATGGAGAGAATTCAGATAGGCACTGAACGATGAAGACCTGGTGGTCATCAAACACTATAAATATCTAGAGAGCTCTATCTATGCAAGCAGGCGGAAGTGCGGGCCCTTTGGGGACTTGGAGGCAACATATTTGGCCTCGGCAGTCCAGTCAGTCCAATTTGATTTTAAATTTGGCAGATTCACGGCTCTACCTTTAATGAAACTGTATAGACAAAGAATTCTGCCAATGTTAATTTTTGGGGCTGAAAATTAGGAGAAAGGTGTTCCCTCGGCAAAGTTGGAGGCAAAAATGTGGAGGAAGGTGTTGCGTCTCCCAAATTCAGTACCTTTGGTAGGTATTATGCCACTACAGACATACATTGACTGGTGGACCTTGCAACTATATCCTAACATAGTTTCTCCTCCACTTGCCTCCTTATACGCGTACTTAAACGCACTGTTGTGAAAGGGCATTAGTAGGGTCCTTGAGATATTGGCTCAATCCTGTACTAATCTCTTGGGAAGGATTGAGTCCTCGTGTGAGGATCTTTGTACCAATCCCAACAAGGTTACATTGAATTTGTACAGACATGCATGGATCCAGACCAGGTCTGACCCTTTAGGCTATTGATGTTTCAATTACCAATTTAATTGGTCAATATAAAACTTGGCCCCATATCTAAGGAAACATTAATTGAAAGACTTTCGATTTAAAGTATTGAGGTTGAAGTTGAACTTGTTCCCTACAATGCAGTTGTTGGGGATTAGGAGGAACATCCAAAGGGGTATGAGAACATGTTGATATTGTTTACAGGAGGACACATTTCTAAAACATTTATTTATAAAAAATCCTGCTTTGAGCCCACTACAGAGTGACAAAAATAGCGACTACTGTTAGTGCCTCGGATGAGGATTTTTGGATCAGGATTTTAAATAAAAATGAAATTTCTGTATTAATTAGGATTTTAGATTTTTTGAAAGTGGTTTTATACATTTAAACCGTTTGGAATTGTTTATGTAAATGTTTTTAGAGGCTTTTTATGCTGTATGTTGATGAATTAAATGTTTTGTAATATACTGGTTGATATATATCTTTGCATGATGAATTATATATAAAGTGTGAAAAGTTCAGCTCATTAATTATAACGCACAATAAATAAATAAAGTAGGTGCTCCACCTTTGCCAGTCAGATAAGGAGAGCGAATGTAGGGTAGTTTGGGGTCATGTAGGGCCACCAGAGTGGCAGTGTCGGATGGAGAAATGCAGGTTTCAGTGATAGCAAGAAGGTCTAAGGAGGAGAGCTGGAGTGAAAGTAGTGAGTGATAAAAGAAGTTTTGTTGCATACAGACTGAGCATTCCAGAGTGCATTGTTCAGTTGATGAGTTAAGGGACAGTATAGGAGTTGAGTGTCAGAGGAAGAGAGATGAGGCAAATAGGTGTTAGAGGAGGTGTGGTAGCTCGTCGGCTTTGTTTGTAGGAAGGAAGTAGAAGAGAGATGGAGTAGTGGGAGTTTCGAGTTGTGCGTTTTATAATAGGGATAGAAAGAAGGAAGTTGTTTCATGATTGGAGAAAGCATGGGGAGTAATGAGTAGGAGAAGCAGCAGGAAGAGCAGGAGTGAATGCACTACAGGTGAGTAGCAGAATGTAGGGAGACAGTACAGTAATTAGGAAGCTTGAGGTACTCACAGGTACAACTGGGAGAAAGGCAAAAACAAAGGATCATAGGTTAAGCGACAAAGAGGCTGGTCTTCCCCCTTCACCGTTCTGCACTTAACTGGGGCTCCCCTGGCTGGACGCCCCTCGGATGTTCAGAAGGGATGACACATGCTCTTGCTCCCTGATTGCCTAGTCCATCAGTGGTTGGTTTCTCTGATACTGTCCCTGGTGTTGCTGGGATGAGGCGATTTCTTCCTGATTGGTGCTCAGAGCCTCTTGTGGCCTTCGGCTCGAGACTTTCCGCAGCTTAAGGACCATCTCCATTTCGCTGGACTATCATATGAAGCCATGTATTTGTCTTGCGTATCCCAATACCTGGAAGGAGTTCCGTGCATTTCAGGATTTCGTTAAGTGGTCATTTTCAAACCACGCATACTCAATAAGTATACAACTCTGATCAACACTTGTCTTACACACTTGCTCAGTTCAATAGTAAATAAGGTGCAGTCATTTTATGTTCCACAAGCCCAACAAAATCTGCTTTAAATGTAAAGGATTAATGCGGCCACAATCACTGGCTTCCAGGATGATGCATGCAGGAACCACCCCATCTACATAGTTATTATAGCCCACTTGCAGCGCTGCAGCACATGTGGGGTAGAACACAGTAGAGCGCATGCAAGGCCACAATCACTGGCTTACAGCATGATACATTACATGAAGGAACCACATGCGCATGCACGCCCATAGTCAGTGGCTTCCAGGATGATGCATGAAGGAACCAACCCGTGTACCTAGTTATTATTGCCCACTTGCAACGCTGCAGCACAACCTGTGGGGAGAACACAGCAAAGCGCACGCGCGGCCATAGACAGTGGCTTCCAGGATGATGCATTAACGAACCACCCCCCGTGTACCTAGTTATTTTTGCCCACTTGCAATGCTGAAACACAACCTGTGGGGAGAACACAGCAGAGCGCAGGGGCACCAAAGCCAGTGGATTCCAGCATGATGCATGCAGGAACCACCTCGTCTACCTAGTTATTATAGCCCACTTGCAATGCAACGCTGCAGAACAACCTCTGGGGAGAACACAGCAGAGCACATGCGCGGCCATAGTCAGTGGCTTCCAGGATGATGCATGCAGGAAGCACCACATCTACCTAGTTATTATAGCCCACTTGCAGCGCTGCAGCACAACATGTGGTGGAGAACACAGCAGAGCGTGTGCAAGGCCATAGTCAGTGGCTTCCAGCATGATGCAAGAAGGAACCACCCCGTCTACCTAGTTGTTTTAGCCCACTTGCAACGCTGCACCACAACCTGTGGGGAGAACATAGCAGAGCGCATGGCGCCCATAGTCAGTGGTTTCCAGGATGATGCATGAAGGAACCAACCCGTGTACCTAGTTATTATTGCCCACTTACAACGCTGCAGCACAACCTGTGGGGAGAACACAGCAAAGCGCACGCGCGGCCATAGACAGTGGCTTCCAGGATGATGCATTAACGAACCACCCCCGTGTACCTAGTTATTATTGCCCACTTGCAACGCTGCAGCACAACCTGTGGGGAGAACACAGCAGAGCGCAGGGGCGGCCATAGCCAGTGGATTCCAGCATGATTCATGCAGGAACCACTTCGTCTACCTAGTTATTATAGGCCACTTGCAATGCAACTCTACAGAACAACCTCTGGGGAGAACACAGCAGAGCACATGCGCGGCCATAGTCAGTGGCTTCCAGGATGATGCATGCAGGAAGCACCACATCTACCTAGTTATTATAGCCCACTTGCAGCGCTGCAGCACAACATGTGGTGGAGAACACAGCAAAGCGCACGCGCGGCCATAGACAGTGGCTTCCAGGATGATGAATTAACGAACCACCCCCCGTGTACCTAGTTATTTTTGCCCACTTGCAACGCTGAAGCACAACCTGTGGGGAGAACACAGCAGAGCGCAGGGGCACCAAAGCCAGTGGATTCCAGCATGATGCATGCAGGAACCACCTCGTCTACCTAGTTATTATAGCCCACTTGCAATGCAACGCTGCAGAACAACCTCTGGGGAGAACACAGCGGAGCACATGCGCGGCCATAGTCAGTGGCTTCCAGGATGATGCATGCAGGAAGCACCACATCTACCTAGTTATTATAGCCCACTTGCAGCGCTGCAGCACAACATGTGGTGGAGAACACAGCAGAGCGTATGCAAGGCCATAGTCAGTGGCTTCCAGCATGATGCAAGAAGGAACCACCCCGTCTACCTAGTTGTTTTAGCCCACTTGCAACTCTGCACCACAACCTGTGGGGAGAACATAGCAGAGCGCATGGCGCCCATAGTCAGTGGTTTCCAGGATGATGCATGAAGGAACCAACCCGTGTACCTAGTTATTATTGCCCACTTGCAACGCTGCAGCACAACCTGTGGGGAGAACACAGCAAAGCGCACGCGCGGCCATAGACAGTGGCTTCCAGGATGATGCATTAACAAACCACCCCCGTGTACCTAGTTATTATTGCCCACTTGCAACGCTGCAGCACAACCTGTGGGGAGAACACAGCAGAGCGCAGGGGCGGCCGTAGCCAGTGGATTCCAGCATGATGCATGCAGGAACCACTTCGTCTACCTAGTTATTATAGCCCACTTGCAATGCAACTCTACAGAACAACCTCTGGGGAGAACACAGCAGAGCACATGCGCGGCCATAGTCAGTGGCTTCCAGGATGCTGCATGCAGGAAGCACCACATCTACCTAGTTATTATAGCCCACTTGCAGCGCTGCAGCACAACATGTGGTGGAGAACACAGCAGAGCGCATGCAAGGCCATTGTCAGTGGCTTCCAGCATGATGCAAGAAGGAACCACCCCGTCTACCTAGTTGTTTTAGCCCACTTGCAAAGCTGCACCACGACCTGTGGGGAGAACATAGCAGATCGCATGGCGCCCATAGTCAGTGTCTTCAAGGATGATGCATGAAGGAACCACCCCGTGTACCTAGTTATTATAGCCCACTTGCAGCACAACCTGTGGGGAGAACACAGCAGAGCGCAGGGGTGGCCATAGCCAGTGGATTCCAGCATAATGCATGCAGGAACCACCTCGTCTACCTACTTATTATAGCCCGCTTGCAACCCTGCAGCACAACCTGTGGGGAGAACACAGCAGAGCTCAGGGGCGGCCATAGTCAGTGGCTTCCGGGAGGATGCATGCAGGAAGCACCACATCTACCTAGTTATTATAGCCCACTTGCAGCGCTGCAGAACAACATGTGGAGGAGAACACAGCAGAGGGCATGCAAGGCCATAGTCAGTGGCTTCCAGGATTATGCATGAAGGAACAACCCTGGGTACCTAGTTATTATTGCCCACTTGCAACGTTGCAGCACAGCCTGTGGGGAGAATACAGCAGAGCGCACGTGCGGCCATAGACAGTGGCTTCAAGGATGATGCATGAAGGAACCACCCCGTGTACCTAGTTATTATTGCCCACTTGCAACGCTGCAGCACAACCTGTGGGGGAGAACACAGCAGAGCGCATGCAAGGCCATAGTCAGTGGCTTCCAGGATGATGCATGCAGGAAGCACCACATCTACCTAGTTATTATAGCTCACTTGCAGCGCTGCAGCACAACATGTGGTGGAGAACACAGCAGAGCGTATGCAAGGCCATAGTCAGTGGCTTCCAGCATGATGCAAGAAGGAACCACCCCGTCTACCTAGTTGTTTTAGCCCACTTGCAACGCTGCACCACAACCTGTGGGGAGAACATAGCAGAGCGCATGGCGCCCATAGTCAGTGGTTTCCAGGATGATGCATGAAGGAACCAACCCGTGTACCTAGTTATTATTGCCCACTTGCAACGCTGCAGCACAACCTGTGGGGAGGACACAGCAAAGCGCACGCGCGGCCATAGACAGTGGCTTCCAGGATGATGCATTAACAAACCATCCCCCGTGTACCTAGTTATTATTGCCCACTTGCAACGCTGCAGCACAACCTGTGGGGAGAACACAGCAGAGCGCAGGGGCGGCCATAGCCAGTGGATTCCAGCATGATGCATGCAGGAACCACTTCGTCTACCTAGTTATTATAGCCCACTTGCAATGCAACTCTGCAGAACAACCTCTGGGGAGAACACAGCAGAGCACATGCGAGGCCATAGTCAGTGGCTTCCAGGATGCTGCATGCAGGAAGCACCACATCTACCTAGTTATTATAGCCCACTTGCAGCGCTGCAGCACAACATGTGGTGGAGAACACAGCAGAGCGCATGCAAGGCCATTGTCAGTGGCTTCCAGCATGATGCAAGAAGGAACCACCCCGTCTACCTAGTTGTTTTAGCCCACTTGCATCGCTGCACCACAACCTGTGGGGAGAACATAGCAGAGCGCATGGCGCCCATAGTCAGTGGCTTCAAGGATGATGCATGAAGGAACCACCCCGTGTACCTAGTTATTATAGCCCACTTGCAGCACAACCTGTGGGGAGAACACAGCAGAGCGCAGGGGTGGCCATAGCCAGTGGATTCCAGCATGATGCATGCAGGAACCACCTCGTCTACCTACTTATTGTAGCCCGCATGCTACGCTGCAGCACAACCTGTGGGGAGAAAACAGCAGAGCTCAGGGGCGGCCATAGTCAGTGGCTTCCGGGAGGATGCATGCAGGAAGCACCACATCTACCTAGTTATTATAGCCCACTTGCAGCGCTGCAGAACAACATGTGGAGGAGAACACAGCAGAGGGCATGCAAGGCCATAGTCAGTGGCTTCCAGGATTATGCATGAAGGAACAACCCCGGGTGCCTAGTTATTATTGCCCACTTGCAACGTTGCAGCACAGCCTGTGGGGAGAATACAGCAGAGCGCACGTGCGGCCATAGACAGTGGCTTCAAGGATGATGCATGAAGGAACCACCCCGTGTACCTAGTTATTATTGCCCACTTGCAACGCTGCAGCACAACCTGTGGGGGAGAACACAGCAGAGCGCATGCAAGGCCATAGTCAGTGGCTTCCAGGATGATGCATGAAGGAACCACCCCGTACCTAGTTATTATTGCCCACTTGCAACGCTGCACCACAACCTGTGTGGAGAACACAGCAGAGCGCATGCGTGCCCATAGTCAGTGGCTTCCAGGATGATGCATGAAGGAACCACCCCGTGTACCTAGTTATTATTGCCCACTTGCAACGCAGCAGAACAACCTGTGGGGAGAACACAGCAGAGCGCAGGGGCGGCCATAGCCAGTGGATTCCAGCATGATACATGCAGGAAGCACCCACTCTACCTAGTTATTATAGCCCACTGTCAGAGGGCCGTAGCTTAGCAGTTCGCTCTTCAAGAACTCCCCCCTCCCTCCGGTTACGTGAGCACAGGCTTCTCCCTAAAATTCAAAGGAAACTTTAATCAGACCTTGGCACGAGCCACCTCCGCTGGCTCACAAGAACAACATTCCAGCACATAACCTCCTTCCCAAGATATTTGCTAATGGAATTGCTCGTCTGTGACCTGCAAACGTAATTATGACATTAAACCTGGAGAAAAACAGCATTCTCCGAGGCTGCTTCAGGTTCACACCCTTGAAATATACATCATTTGAATAACTTGATATTTTCTTAGATGTATATTCAGGATCGCCTAAATACTTTGACCAACAATCACACACCCCCTTTTACTCCAGTAGCGCTTTGTCGAAGATCATATATTTAAAGTAATCTGCTTTCATTCTTATACAGATACTTCTATATAGTCTGAATCATACGCCGTGATGTGAACGGGTCTGCGCCCCTGCCCCTGTTTCCTCCCCAATTGCACGTAGATCCCTTGCTGCTAACTGTCCTGCCATCCCTGCTGTTTGCTCCCTTGCGCTGTTCCCTTGCAGAGCTCCGGTGCTTCCCTTAGGTCCCTGCTCATTAAATACTCTGATAATAATAATAATATAAAAAGGGGTTTGGAGGTCAGAGTTGCAGACGGGCCTGAATCGTCTTCTTCATTTCCTTGGTCACAAGGTTACCGACATGTGACCATGACACACACTTGGGAGGTACCATGTCCACCAGCAGGGTGACATGCAACACTATTGCAAGTTTGGGTAACTTTCCCCAAATGTCTACTGTCTTTTACACTGTGGCCTTGCTTGTGCTTGCTGGCTCGGATAACACTGCTCCTGTTTCAACAGTCCAAGTGCTTGATGCTGAACAGTATTTTGTGCACCCTTAGTTAGTTGCAGAACAAGGGAGAGGCAAAGCACTTCCTTCAACCTCTAAGGAACGTTGTCATGCTCATCCTGTTCCTCACAAACTTCACAACTTTTGTGACAAAGGTTACAACAACATAACATTCTGTAAAGTAAACCTGCTAAAATTAGCAAAGGCCGGTACTCTTTGGACTGCTTTCACTTTGTGTTGCTGTTAAATTCATTCTTAGTACCTGTTTTGTTGTATGTTAGTGGTCCGAGCGGAGTGCTCAGGGGTCGGGGTAGGGGGAGGGCCCGAGAAGAACAGGAACCAGATATCTGTAAACCTCTTTTATTCTCTCTGTACAGATTTCTGCTGGGGCTCTAGTAGCCCCTCCTTTCCTCCCTTCTTCCCTCGTGCCTCCAGTCTCTGCCTTCCACTTAAGGTCGTTCTCCATGAAGACGTCCTTACATGTTTATAGACACACCATCTCCCTCCTTCTTATCATCGGGCTGCTCTCATATTTCTTTTTCTACCCTTTTGATCTTCTGCGCATTCTTCTTGGTCACTTGTTCTCCTCTGGTATTTTGTCTTCTTCTTTTCTCCTGCAGTATTTTGTAATCTTCTTTTTTCTCGGCGTGGAGTTTCACTGCTCTTTTCTTTCCTCTTTCTTCCTCGTGATGTTGCTCATCCTTTCGTTCTTGCAGTGGATCTCTGTTTTTAGGTAATCTGCTCTGGGACTTCATATACAACCCATTGCCTATCATTTCTTATTGTGCTGCCCCGTGTCTCATCTGTCAGTCTCTGGGGGTCTTCGTGGTATTCCTCCCGGTCTTCCTCGTCTATTGCTGGTGTTCTTTCCCTCAGCTTCCTTCCATCTTTGTTCCAATTCTTGAACTCTTTCTGATGCCTGATAATCATTCAGACCCCCTTCTGCCGATCTTCTACAATCACTATTTTCATGCTGGACGACCTCCCGATGCTTGGAAATATGTTCTGCAACATGCCTTTAGTTTCATTCCTACTGATGTGTGTGTGTCTTTCATTTGCAATTGCAGTGTGGGTCACTTCTTCTTGTATCCTTTTCCCAGCTGATGTCACTGCTTCAAACAGCCCTCCTCCCATTTTTAAGTTCTCATGCTGTATTTGTATTCTCTCTCGCTCCCGCTGTTGCTTGGATCCCATTGTATCAACAGGCTGAGGGGAGGGCAGTCTGTGGAGTTCTGTCTTGCCTAACGTGTGGCCAGTAGCTAGGGCTGTTAGCATGTTTGGTCGGACCAGCACAGTGCTGACTACATAGTTTATTCACCATTCCTCTGGGGTTATTCATTGCTCCCTCCGTCTGTAATGACCTATCAGTCTCTTCTCTCTTTTTATGTTTGTTTTGCGTGACTGTGGACGGGGGCTTTAATATTATGTCCTCAATGAGCAGAGGCCAGTTCATGCACCAAGTCTTCCTTTTTTGGTTTGTAGCATTGGGGAGTCTCGTGCGTGGAGGGTGTCTGCCTGGTATTTTCAGCAGTAGGCCGTACCCTGCTGGATGAGAGTTGTCGCAATGCACTGGGCCCTTTTATTAGTTACTCACTGTGATCTCTTGAGATTGAAAGATGAGTGTCCTTCCTGTTTGTCCGTCTGAGGGCCATTTCATCCCATTTGTGTGCTCCAGGCACTTTTGGAGCTGCTCCATGTTTGTGGCGTGCTGCTTTGGTGGTGTGCAGCAGCACCTGGAGCTTTTCAAGTGCCAGATGGAATTACCAATAATGATCTCAGACCCAAATAAACGGACTGACTCAAAGAATATGACAAAGTACTATTTTATTATCAGCTCAATAAAGTAGGGCAATCTCTGTGAACAACTGTTTGTAGTTCACATACTCACAAAAACAATCTGATTATACAAAGGCTGTATTCCTCAATATGCACCAGCTATGATGTCATCCTACGTGTCAAACTGTAAAACCTATTGAAGGGAGGGATTGGTTAAGGGAACATATGTACCTCTATATCATATAAGTGTTAGTATCATGACTGGATGCCCCTTATCTGGTAGGCACACCTTGAACCACCACTCAATACGTATAATACAGATTATAGCAAAATAACAGCAGCAGGTTATCTTCTGCAACATTGTATACCACACTGCAGCATAGACCCTTATGATTGGTTGACATTCTCTCCCAACCTTGGAATTTCGGCTCGTTAGCAGCATGTAAGCAAAACAAAACTGGTGTGCAGAGAGCAATGTCAGACTACTACCCACCTGCCCAAATAATCCATCATCTCTCATCGGTCTGGCCCCAATCCAAGGCTTCTTCTTTGTAGTTGATCTTCCGGACTGTACTCTACTTTGGGACTTGCAAGGAAGTATAGGTACACCATTATCTTCGACTGGAGCTTAAGGAATATGCCTTGTTTTCGAGTTCTCAATTACGTGTGAGGATTTTGTCCATTTCAACCTTTTTATTTAGTGTTATTTAATTCAATTAGGCTGGGTGTCATGACTCCTTTTGGCCTCCTTTACCTCACATTAGCTTTCTGCATCTTTGATTGTCCGATAGGTGGCACTAGAAGATATTTTCTTCTTTGCTTAATCTAAGAGAAATATGTCTTACGTACATAGCTTATCCTCTTGACTTCCTTTATGACTTGCAATTATTCCTTGATGTGGCATCCTTGATCCCAAGCCAATAGATATTCTTTGTTCCATGCACAAAGCTGTTTTTCCAGCGTCTCTGACTCTGCAGCCCTGGTCTGTCTCTGAGGATGCTTGATTGATTCAACACGAGTTGACGTCCATCTTTTCATCATGGCTGCGTTATATTTCTTTTATTGCAAGCTTCTATATGTCTCATCTACCTTGTGTTTTTGCATATGTACATTCACTTCAACTCTTCTCACTTATTTCTTTGGTGCACATGATTTCTTCATAGTTAATTAGATGTTTCTCTTATTACTTCAGTTGCATCTTTATTCTTTAAGTATTCTCATATTGTTTCAGTGTGTCTTTGTGTCTTCTCTTCATGACGTCACTCTGCTCTCGTCAGGCTTCACTTATAGGTCTTGGATGTCCAATGGTGTATACAAACATCCTTCCACTACGTCAGTGCGAGGGTACATTCAGTATGGTTGTCCGAGTGTATAACGTCTCTCGTATCTTCGATGCAGTATTGGGATGGTACCAGGTGTTACACATTGTGCTCTCCTACTGCTGTTCCAAAATGACGGAGGTGAAGAGGCTGGTACTAGAGAGGACGTGTACATCTGCTCCTCTACAATGGACCGATTTTGTTTTTCTTTTTTAGGAAAGGGCGGCGGGCAGGTGGCACGCCCTTGCCACTTTCGCTTGCCCTGCTGGTGGATCTTCATCGGACGGCAGGGCCCTGCTGTGTAGTGAGGCCAGCGTCCGTGGAAATCATGGTGCAACTTCTTCTCAGGGCTGTGCCCTCCTATCTCTCAGTGCAGCAATCAGTCATTAATTTAAGGTGCAGCTGACCCCTGGCTGGGCCTTCTGACCGCTGACATTTTGTGATGTGTCAGTTACCTTCTCGAGCGGTGGACTGTTTGTTACTGGATCATCTGGAACAGCGTAGTGCCGTGCAATTTAGTTACGGGGGACCACGTCTCTTCTGAAATTACTGCTTTTTTTGTATTGTGTGGTGGACAGCCGTCTTTCTTGTGCATCAGACTGCCTTTCTTGTGTGGCACACTGTTGTCTTTCTTGTGCATCTGACTGCTGTCTTTCTTGTGCGATGGAGTGCCGTCTGTTTCGTGCAGCGGATTGTAGTCTACTGCCTTATGATACCGGGCACAGCAGAGCGCGACTGGCCCATCTTTTATTTTCTGGTTTTAGGACGCCAGGCATGGTGGAGGATGGATGGCTCATCTTTTTCTTTTTCTTTCGTTGCTTTTGGAGGCCGGGCATGGCGGAGGGTGGATGGCCCATCTTTTTGTTTTCAGCGGACTTACCTTCTGTGTTTAGTTTCTCAGCGGAGTTGCCGTTGATGAGCCGGGATTGGCAGATTTACTTTCTGTGCGCTTAAGATTAATTTCCTCTCATCACCAGTTGTTTTGTTGTATGTTAGTGGACCGAGCGGAGTGCTCGGGGATCAAGTTAGGCGGAGGGCCCAAGAAGACACAGAGCCAGATATCTGTAAACCTCTTTTATTCTCTCTCTGCAGGTTTCTGCCTTATTACTTCAGTTGCATCTTTATTCTTTAAGTATTCTCATATCGTTTCAGTGTGTCTTTGTGTCTTCTCTACATGACGTCACTCTGCTCTCGTCAGGCTTCACTTATAGGTCTTGGATGTCCAATGGTGTATGCAGACATCCTTCCACCACGTCAGTGCGAGGGTACATTCAATATGGTTGTCTGAGTGTATAACGTCTCTCGTATCTTCGATGCAGTATTGGGATGGTACCAGGTGTTACACATTGTGCTCTACTACTGCTGTTCCAAAATGACAGAGGTGAGGAGGCGGGTACTAGAGAGGACGTGTACATCTGCTCCTCTACAATGGACCGATTTTGTTTTTCTTTTTTAGGAAAAGGCGGCGGGCAGGTGGCACGCCCTTGCCACTTTCGCTTGCCCTGCTGGTAGATCTTCGTCGGACGGCGGGGCCCTGCTGTGTAGTGAGGGTAGCGTCCGTGGAAATCATGGTGCAACTTCTTCTCAGGGCTGTGCCCTCCTATCTCTCAGTGCAGCAATCAGTCATTAATTTAAGGTGCAGCTGACCCCTGGCTGGGCCTTCTGACCGCTGACATTTTGTGATGTGTCAGTTACCTTCTCGAGTGGTGGACTGTTTGTTACTGCATCATCTGGGACAGCGTAGTGCCGTGCAATTTCGTTACGGCGGACCACGTCTCTTCTGAAATGACTGCTTTTTTTGTATTGTGTGGTGGACTGCCGTCTTTCTTGTGCATCAGACTGCCGTCTTTCTTGTGTGGCACACTGTTGTCTTTCTTGTGCATCGGACTGGTGTCTTTCTTGTGCGATGGACTGCCGTCTGTTTCGTGCAGCGGATTGCCGTCTGCTGCCTTTGGATACTGGGCACGGCAGAGGGTGACTGGCCCATCTTTTATTTTCTGGTTTTAGGACGCCAGGCATGGTGGAGGGTGGATGGCTCATCTTTTTCTTTTTCGTTCCTTGCTTTTGGAGGCCGGGCATGGAGGAGGGTGGATGGCCCGTCTTTTTGTTTTTAGCGGACTTACCTTCTGTGTTTAGTTTCTCAGCGGAGTTGCCGTTGATGAGCCGGGATCGGCAGATTTACTTTCTGTGCGTTTAAGATTCATTTCCTCTCATCACCAGTAGTTTTGTTGTATGTTAGTGGACCGAGCGGAGTGCTCGGGGATCAAGGTAGGCGGAGGGCCCAAGAAGACACAGAGCCAGATATCTGTAAACCTCTTTTATTCTCTCTCTGCAGGTTTCTGCCAGGGCTTAAGTAGCCCCTCCTTTTCCTCCTTTCTTCCCTCGTGCTCTGAGTCTCTGTCTTCCACTTATGTTATTCTCCTGAAGGACGTCCTTACATGATTATAGACACAACAGTGCCCAATGGGGTGGGCAATGGAGGCCATTAGGTGCATAGAACGCGCAACTTTCCATTCTAAACAAAGCAAAGCCATTATGAACAGGACTCAAGTCCTAAAAATAAAGTGGGGGGCTCATTAACATACCACGTGAATGTGGCTTCACCAGAAATTAGCATATCAAGGTTCCCTCTGAATAAAGAGGGGGGGAATACCCTTGACTTGAGCCCTGATTATAAAGTGTTTCCGGCAGCCAACAGCTGCCTCTGACTGCCACAGAGGATGCAAATGCTACTAGCAGCCACTGGGGCCAGGCCGGAGCCAAGAAAAGTGAGTAATGGTGCATGAGTTCCACATTGAGAGAGGTACACTCGCAGGAGGAAGGCGGAAAGTGTCATGGCATAGGATGAACATGTATGTCATGGCATGTATGTGGAAGGCTGTGTGGAGAGACGGGTGGGTAGGCAAACCTTGTTGAGTAGAGGCGTTGGAGATTGGTTGTAACCATTGGTTTCTTGCTTCTAGTTTTTTAGAATAAGTATGCAACTCTTGATTCGTTTTCATATGTGAAGGTTTATTGTTGTTACAATTATATAACCAACTGACGCCTGAAGCATTGGAGCAGTGTCCGTTCTTGATGGTGGGCTGAATAGCCAATCTGTATCAAAGCTTGGTTAGCGTTCCGTGGTTCGGTGCAAGAACGGACACTGCTCCAACGCTTCAGGCCAGAAACCCCTAAGAAGGACCATTAACCACTTGCCTCCCTGCCTTGACAAAGACTTCGGTCGAAATACATGTTGGCTCCCTTCTCACATGCACCTAGCATCTCATGCTAGGTCAATTGGTTATATAATTGTAACAACAATAAACCTTCACATATGAAAACGAATCAATAGTTGCAGACTTATTCTAAAATCCTAGTAGCAAGAAACCAATGGTTACAACCAATCTCCAGCACCTCTACTCAACAAGATTTGCCTACCCACCCATTCCTATTACCATTGGGAACCTTGGAGTTTTGGTTCCCAGACAAACCATGTTATAGGCTGCAGGATATATCGGTCCAACAACTCAACCAATAGATAACGCAAGGGTCCCCTTTTCCTCCAAACTCCAGCCAACCGTATTTGTGTGGAGAGACACCACAGCTCCACCGTGTCAGCAACAGTGTCAGTGGTCAGTCTGGAAGACCGGGTGTGGACATGGAAGGGATGCAGCTGAGCCAGTGAGGGATGAGGGATGGAGATGGTGCAGGTGCGGAGCAACAGAGAATTGGAGCAGGCTTGACCAGCGATGCAGAAGCACCTAGGGCCTTCGGGTGGTCCCGCCAAAAGAGAACCTTAAATTCCAGACAACCACCAGCTCATAGTGCATATTCCTGAATGGCTGTTATAACTCAAACGTTCCAGGAGGTGTGTTGATACTCAAGATCCACGTATACATTAGATATGTGCATAGTAAAGTTGCTAGTAACTTTCATGTTCCACCAATTGACATTTAGTTATTTTTGACAAAAGTTCTCACAACTTCCACTGAAATTCGCAGCCATGCTCATTTAATTCCTCTATGTTCGTACAACTTGTAAAAAATATTATCCATGCTTAGTATTAAAAAGCATATTAATTATCAGACATAAAATTCACGAAATGTTGAAAAGTTGCAGCTGTGTTACAGAGAGCAAAGGCAGAGCCTTCTATTCAACGTGTCCCTGATTTCTCTTAAAAGTAGTTTCTCCCTCTTCTACTGCTCGTATCCTAGTAAGATTACGAGGAGCAGGGGGAGCTAGTTTGAAAAAAACAGTCCATTCTCGCAGTTGGCCGCACGAGGCACTGATTGAACAGGAAGCAGGGACGGCGTAAGGGCTTTTTAAACTTTTTCAAATGAATGGGGTTTCGAGTCTTCATATATTACTTAGGTTCTGGGGCTTACAGTGTGCGCTTTGCAGCGCTCGCCTTACAAGCTGCATTTGCTGCAGCCTGTCCGACCGTCAATTCCATTGGGGAAAACAGAAGTGTTATCACCTCGTTGCCTTTTTAATACTGGTTCCTCCATGTCAGTCAAATGCTGACAATGAAGGATTAAATGCTATTCAATATGTGTTCAGTGTTTAAGCTCCCTGCTGACTCACCGTCTCATGATAATTGGCGGCTTTTAACTGTATCTTTATCGCCATTATAATGTATGGCCCCCACGGGGGCCGCAGACTGCATTCTGCTCTAAGCAAGGGGGGGAGCAAGCATCATGTTGAAATGGGCCCCCACACATCTTCAGCCGGGCCTGACATGAAAGATAATCATTGCTTGACTGATTTGTCATTGAATCCTCGAGAATCAATACATATCCGGTCAAAAACGCAGGCCATGTTCTGGCTGCAATGGGTGTCTGAATGTGGGCTTCCCTCTGGACACAAATTCTGCTACAGCATAGAGTCGATGCTGTCGCATAGAATCACAGAATGCCTAGAAACAAGACCCACAAATATCAAGACAACAGCAAACCTCTCTTGCATTTCCCCCTCTCGCCACCAACCCAACTCATGCCCTCTTTAACGGGTCCATAAAAGCGATTGGAGACCATGCAAATGGTTGCCAGCGGTGTGCGGTATAAAAGGCAGTAACAAGGAACAACAGCTCCTGCCAGGTAATACCCCATGGCCGTGGTGGAGCCATTATAGGTAAGCTATTGTAATAAGATTATTATGAATCTCATAAAGGGCGAGTGACGGAGACCAGAAGCTGAGTAACATAACATAACATAACATAACATAACATAACATAACATAATACTAATAGTACACAAAACTCCACAGGATGACAGTTCAGAGTTCCAGAAATCAGTCACTCACTACATGGCAAGTATACCCAGGAGGAATAGCACCTTAAACATGTGATTCAGAAAAGTGCAATATCTGCATAATTAACAAAGGGAGGTGTTAAACAAAAAACAAATTCCTGCAAATGGCTCAGCCAAAGTATATTGGTGTGTGGTGGTTTCCATCTGCTCTGTCCTTCCTCCCTGCCTGCATGAGTGAGGTCATGCGTGTTCTGAGTGCGGAATGCTGTGCGGATGCTGATCTGCTGAGTGTCCTATGCATGGCAGTCGGAGGGAGGGCGTGTGCCGGTGTATGTGCTGTACATACCTGAGTCAGGAGTCTGCTGTTCCAGTGCGGCTGCACTATCCTGTGCTGTAACTGAATAAGGAAAGCTTCCATTCTACCTGTGACTCCTGGACTTTTTACTGGATGGCCTACTACCTCGACATATTTTTTTTATAAGGAATGTGATGCAGAATACAGAAAAGCCGATCACATTGATCTCATAAGTTTGGGAGGTGATAATTTTCTAATAGGGAATTTGTCTACCAAATGAGGGATCAAAATGCCAAACAAAGGTGAAAGTGTGACCCATTTTTGAATGTGCTAATTTGCTAATTCAAGCCGAGCCCTCGCGACTCACCTTCCTTCGTGGCACTGCTGCCCGTGGAGACAGTGATACTGCTGGCTATAAACTCGAGGATGGGATGGCTATGCGGGCTTCAAGCCCTGGTGTGCTCGGGCGTCTCTTGAGCCCCACCACGGTCAGGGAAGCCACTACCAGGAGAGTTTGTGGCACCCATCAGGGGCTCCTGCATAGTGCCAGCATGGAATAGCCAGAAGAGCGACAGACTCCGAATGAGCCGTGAGAAAGCCGGAAGGGTCTTTGCTCTTCTCGGGACCAGCGCTTCTTGGGGGCCTAAGTGGCGGGGGCTCTGGTCGTAGCAATGAGGGCTCAGCTTCCCCCGAACAAACGGCACTCTCCCAGCCCAGGAACACCTGCAAGGGCAGGCAGGGCTCACACAAGAATGGTTGGGGTAGCTTTGGCCTACTGTGGACTTGGTTGAAAAGGGGGAAGCAAGTTTTTGGACACGGAGCAGTCACCGTACCTTCAGAACTATTTTCACGAAGTTTGTTTACTGTGTTTTGAGTTTATCATGTTGTGAAAATAAATCTGCGGCCTTGTTATGCCAACAAAGAAGACATGTCTCATTCTACACCTTACTGGGTTGGATATCGAAAAGGGCAAAGAGAATGAGCAAATGTGTTGTTACAAAGATGGACAAATGTCCAAGTTATTGTGCCAGCATGAAATAGCCATCCCAAGATGATGGTCCCAACAGACTCATCCCCAATACAAGCGCCCACCAAGATGGAGGATTTCCGTTTCCATACCAGGAGGTATTTTTCCTTTCCTCACCTTCCCCCAGAAGCTCACTGTCTCGAGAGCCCTGGTTCTCTCTATGCTGGACTATTGTAACAGCCTCTATCTAAATTTGCCTGCCTCTTCTCTCCGCCCTCTGCAACTTATCCAGAACAGGACTGCAAGACTTGTCCTTGGCCTCATGCCCAAGGATCGTATCTCTTCAGGACTTAAATCTCTGAACTGGCTCCCAGTGGCTGCGAGGATTAAATTCAAAACTCTTTGCATTGTCCACAAGGCCTTCTGGGGGCTGGGGCCGAAATACCTTCAACTCTCTCTTCCTAAATATCTTCCTTCCCGAGCTCTTCGCTCATCCGCCTCCAACTCCCTCAGGGTCAGTCGCTTCTCCAAGCAACGAGTTGGTGGTAGATCTCTCTCTTCGGCAGGGGCCTCCCTCTGGAACAGCCTTCCTGCCTCCGTGAAACTTGAGGAGAACCATCTCTGGTTCCGGAAGCACCTCAAAACCTTCCTCTTTGCTTCTGCTTTCCCTCCCCCTCTCCCCTGCTGATTCCTGGCTGAAACTGCACTGTTTACATGGCCTTCCTCTCTGCTCACAGGCCCGGCCCTGCCAGTTGCTCACCTGCACTGCCTCCCTGGCAACCCTGCACTTGGAGACTGTTTCTGTATCCCCACAGCCCCCCTACCTGCACTTATGCCTGCACTTACCTTGCACATGCCACTAGCTGGCCATTATTTATTCTTATCCTTCTATCCCATGTACTCCACTTTCCCTTCTCCCTGCATCCTCGCACTTTTCCCTTTCCCCCTTCCCATGCACTTGCGTGATCTGAATTACACCTGGACTGGTAGGCTCGTTGTTTGTCTTCCCTCTGTTCCCCCTCCCTTGCTTCGTAGCGTCTTGAAACACTTGTGTATAGGCGTGTTATACATGCCATATCATATCATATCATGTCAGTTCGGTTTGTCCAGGAAGAAGAGACATGATCCTGTGCATCACAACTCTTCAGGCACCCGTAGCTTTTTTGCCCTTTGTTTGACATTCTGTCTTGTTTTGCCTTGTTATTCTGCTTAGTGCCTTCCTGATTCTGCCCTTCACCACCTGCTTCCTCCAGTTCCCCCGTGATTCCCGTTTCTACTGCACTACTGGCTACTGTAGAGTTTACCCCTCGGACGTCTCCTATCTTTCGCCTTCCATTAATGCCAGCTTCCTGCTCACCCTGTCTGATGAGTTACAACTTCTCACAAGGTTTGGGTTTCTTTCTGTAAGAGTTGGCGTCCTTCTTGAGGCCACCTGCCTTACATATAGATGTCAGCCACCTGTTGACAGGGTGTCTTCTAGAAAGAACCGGCCATTTCTCTTTGGTGCTCACAGCAAGATGTTTCCCAGGTGACAGCAGCCTCTGACACGAGTACCATGAGTTATGTTTCAAGTTCTATGGCCTTCCTAGAAATAATCATGAGCTAAGCCATATTTGGATAATTAGAAAATTACCAGGTAATCACGCTAGTTTCAGAACTTTGCCAACACCCTTTCACACGCATGTTAGGACGCATATTTGGGTAAAGCGTTCAGTCAGGACACCACCTTATTCCAGAAAGGCATCCCCCTCTCTGTAGTGCAAATAGCTGTTGGTGGGTGAGGCGGTTCCTTCCTTCCTCCAGGGCACCCCCTGATTGGACAGTGCATACCTTGTGCAGGGATAAGGCCTGACAGCCCCCCTCTATCTCTGGAAGGACAGCCGATTGAAATATATATAAATACTGTACATGAGAAAAAGAATGCATCATTCTTGAGAACTGGGTAACCCGGGCCAGGGATGATGCTCCCTGCTATCTTCAGCGCACTGCAAACCACTAGGCCACAGCTTCAGACATGATCTGTCTCCTGATGTGTGCAGCCTTCACTTTCTTTGCCTCTGGGGTAGGAAATCGAGTTCCCATTTTCAATGGCACCGCTCGTCCTAGTACCTATTGCCATAGTCTATTTTTTCAGCTTCTGCTCTGGGCCTTTCAATGAGACCTGACACATAGCATCATGTAAGGGGCCAGAGATGCTGAAAATACAAGATTGTGATTGCACCCTAAAACCTCTTACTGCCATCGTGCATCCTATCACCTTCCTACAGCTGTGGCATCCTCCGGAGGAAAAGGGGTTGTGTAGGTAACCTTTTGGGGCACCCATGTACAACCCTAACTAAGCTGTATATCTTCTTGTCTGTTGCGCCCTGATACCCCCGGGTCTGGTGCGCATTATAAATAATAAAACAAACAAACAAACTCTGAAGAGTTCACAGGCCACATTTCATGTTGCTAGCACGTCATCGCCTCACCCTTCATGTGAAGAACCCCATGCAGGTTTTCAGCATCATTCTGAAGCTGAGGTTATTCCAGAGCCTCAGCACGAGGTGAGGAGGTGGGTGACTGTGGGGATTCATGTATAGCCTCTGGCTGAGTACACTGCTGGAGAGGGGGGTCAGGGCTTTTGGAGGGTATCAGGTAATATTATCCCCACCAATAATATCGCCATATATATGGTCGTGGGGTAAGGCCATAGGTGATATTATTAGTGGGGATAATTTATGGGGTTATTAGGACCAGAGGTTGCAGGGGTGTGCCCGCCCTGTTAAAAAAATTATCAGGGTTGCAGGGGTATCCCCGCTGGTTCCATGGCTTAATATCACTGCAAAAATATGGTGATATTTTTGCAGAGATATAAACACAACACATGGAACCTTTTGGAGACACTGGGGTTGAGGTCTGGTACAAACAACTGGACATTCTGGCCCCTGGACCAATCACTTGGCAGACCCCTCGCAATCAATCTTCATTCCGTGATGGACAAACGTCCCAGCAGGGCAGGCCGAGTGCAGCTCCTGAGCAAGGTAGAGAGAGGTTTGAGATGGTGTTCAGCCTGCCAACCAACATCCTAAGGAAGGTGAAGCACTTTCTCTGGACCCTAGGTTCCTGCCTCCCATAACCCATAACCCTTAGCACTCCACTTATGGTAATGAGTGGAGTCTCCAGACTTCCCCCCACCATTGCTGATTCTAATGTGAAATGTGAGCTGTCTGCAGAGACCAGTGGCTGTTTTACCTTGCCCAGCCTTTCAATGCTTTTCTAGCACTTATTATGCATTCTTATGCCTTGTTTTGCCCCAGGTTCATGCATTGGTAGCCATGTTATACCTTGCTATATGCAGCTTGATTGTTTGTGATCCTTGCTGATCTGCTCACCATTCCACTCTCTACTCTGTAACATACTCCTCCCAGGTGCACCACTGCGATTCTGCCTGCTGGGATTTACTCCCACGTGTCCCACTGTAATTGTCTCTCTTTGAGATGTTGTTCCCTGGTAGCACATAGTGAATTTACCTCATGGTGCCCAATGCAATTAGTGCCCTACCATGTTTTTTCTTTCGGATGCCCAATTTAAGTCACGCGACTTGCTGCTGGATATTGCCTTTTATTTATGGTAGCATGCTAAATTGTTCCGTTAGTCCCTACCAGAACTCTGCCTTCTCGGGAATCCCTACTTTGAATCAGTTACATTTGTCAACCAGTGTCCAATTGGTACAACTGCTGCATGCTCCAACAGTCTTCCACTCCTCTCTGTGTTCCTCCAGTCCATTCACGATTCTGGTGCTGCACACTGTTCGCTACCAGAGATATCAGCCCACTCCATGCTGTCTCAGAACAGCTTCTCACTAGTACCTTACACGAAGGCCACCACTACTGAGACGTCACCATGGCCACACGACATGGATGCTGCAACTTGCCCAGTGGGCCCTCCCGTAACCTCCCTGTACTAACATTCTCAAAGTCTTTGCTCAAACACACTATACACATGCCAACTAAACCATTCAGACAGAGCAATTGAATAACCGTCCCAACAGAAATCAACCAACAGAATAGTACACCTATGCAAGCAGCGTACATGCCACAGTTCTGGTCAATGGATTCTGGCACCACAGGCATGCAAGGGAAGGGTCCACTCTATACACAAAAGTCTCTCTGCCTGACCACCATCTCAGGTTCCTGTTTTACATCAGAAGGCAACCCCGGGATCATTTCAGTGGACACATCAGTGGCCACTGAGCCTTATATCCCAGGAGTATGCACCTCAGTTGGTATGGTTTCTGGACTGGGTGCAGCAGGGGTCTCTGGTCCTTCACACTCATCAGCAATAAGAACCGTAATCTTCTTTGGCTCCTTATCTGTCTTAGATCTAGTGACTACAACACTTATTTTGGGATCAAGATGATATTTTCGAACAATCTACTGCAATGGAGTCTTTTACTGCTACTGCTGGGGAGCACATATAGGTTTCTCCCTTCCAGTTAAACTCCACCATTGCCAGTGGGGATTGGCTGGGACCATTGAACCCTACAGCTTTGCAATCTTGGCCTTTGATATAATGCACCCATCTACACCGTACAGTGATGCGCCTAGCTGCTGGGTCATGGCACACAGGAGCTTTGTTCAATTAATGAAGATTTGCTCGAAAAAGCCCAGAGTGTTTTCAGGAATTGTGTCCTTCTTTGGGGACCTGGTAACTTTACCATTTGGAGTCACAAAGGAACATTCGTCCACTATCTGGACTGGCGGGAATTCATCCGGTAGAATGCAGACACTGATTATGGTCTCCTTGAGGCCAGCACAGACTAATGCCTGTTTGGGGCTGTTCTTACAGGATGGATCTTCCTTCCTATAGGTCATGTCCCCACACAGAAAACATCCTTTGCAAGTTGAGGGTCTTGGTGCCCCATTGTAGAGGTACCCTCACCCTCCTTTTCTATTCTGTTGGCACTGACAAGCCAAGTGGCTGGAATCTCCTTCCATGTTTTTGGAAGCCTTTCTTGGCAGAAGGGTGAGGACCTTTGTCCTTACCCTCCTCTGGTTCACTATTGTCAGAATCCTTTTCATTCGTTTTGGGTGTCTCTTTTTGGACTTGAGTACTCACATTCCCGCTGGCAGCCCTTGCAAGCTCCCAAGAGTCTATGATAATTATGTCCACTATGCGCTGGTGTGAATCTGCATCACAGTTCTTTTAGACATGCTCACATACAATGAAATCAAAGATTCCCTCAAATGTGCCAACTCGGTTACCAGTCACCCACCATCTGAGATGCTTCAAGGACAGGTGTGTAAATGCCTCAAACATTTGATTTCTCCTTTTGGTGAGCTCTCTAAAACTCTTAAGATATTGTTTTGTGGTCTTGCAGAACTGCCAGGGATAACAGAATTCATTTTGGAGAGAATGATCCTTTGCACAGGTACCAAGTGAATAACAACATCAGCTCCTGCTGTCGGTTGATGGCTAATCAGGGCTGCACCTCTCAATCTTTCTTCCACCGCCTGAAGCTGGAAGATTAACTCTAGTGCTGCATATCCATGAGAGGCGTCATTCTCCACCTCATATGTTAGTCTTTGGTGATGTGGTGCCAAGGCTTTCCTTGAGTGCCACCTCTGGAAATACTCTGCTTCCCCCATAAGTCTGTCTGTGAGACCCCCACTTCTCCTGAAGCTCTAGCTTGCAGTACCTCAGCATTACGCCACCCCTCTGTTTCTGTTCTTCTAGGGCCATCCTCCTTTCGTCTATAAGGAGATTTTGTGCAGCCAGTGCTGCCACAGTACGCTCTCTTTGGGAAGATTGTCAGGACAGCTATCACTATCTGTGTCTGCATCCACTACTACGCCTCCCAGTAGAATGGGAGTCTGTCCTAGGGGATCAATATCATAACTTCCCCCGTGGGTCTCCTCTGCCACCCTAGCGTCCTCAAAAGCTTGGAGGCTTTTTAGAATTTCAGGTTTGCCAACATTACCACCATGGGGGAGCCTCCTTTCGTGACACAGCTCCTGAAAGGCGCAGGACTTCATAGCCCTCATTGAAACCATGTTCGATTGTGTAAACATTTTCTAAAATACCTGACACTGTTTTTAATATTGCCTGCAGTCTTTTATTTTGGCTGACTGAGCTATAGGTGCACTGTGTACGAAATCCAACCACTGGCCACCAGTGTGGTAATAACAATAAAAATAATAATACAAATAATAATAGTGATGAAGTGACTACTGCTCTCGAGGAGTCCAGGGATGAGTAGTGACTAAAGTGCCTACTCAGCCCAACACTGTTACTTAACCAGCAGCAAAATGTCAACGCTATTAGCTATTTCTTCCAAAAAGGTAGAGAAGGGGGCTTAGAAGTCACCATGGTCCTTTAAGGTGGACCAGCTGGGCCGGGCCACTTCAAGTATCTTTCAGTTCCTGTCTTTCAAGTTTTTTGGCCTCAAACTGGGAGTCTGGGCACTTTCAGCATGGAGCCGGGATTGAACCAGGGACCTGCATTGATGGGGTCCAACGACATGGTGTGGTTCAGCTGCAGTGATGACTTGTAGGTTGAAGATGTTGGGACAGGGCAGGCAATGTCATGTCGGCAGCCCTGGAAGACTCTACACCTTAGGATGTGGAGAAGTAGAAACTTGCCTTCGGCGGTGAGCAGACTCAGCTGTCTCAACACAGCATTGTGGTACTGCAGCAGTTAAAGCTTGCAGATTGAAGGAGCTGCCAACAAGCAGTAATGTTGTGTTGAGGATACTAGAAACCTGCTGGGTATGAGATGCAGAGGCAGTGGAGCTTCGGCATCAACATCATATTAAATTTGGAGATGTGCAGGCGGTTGAGCATTGACTTTGAAGATGACTCCTGTGGTTCCCTTACAGCAGCTTGGACAGATAGGAAGTTGCCCAAACCTGTGTCAAGGCAGTTCGGCGGTTCAGGGAGGCCCTGGGGTCACTTACTTGGTTTTGCTGTTGCTGGGAGACACAGTCCAGGGTCTCAGAGGTAAGGTAAGTTCTTTCTTCTGCCTTTCTAGTGGATTGTTCACAGCAAGCCTGTTGTTAAGGACTTGATTCTTGCTGATGTAACAAGTGTACTCTGCCATCTGAAGCCACAACCAGAGTGCCTTGCCTGCAGTAAGCAGGGAGGGAGACAAGAAATGCGGGAGCCCAAACAACATTCTGAATGGTGAAACCCCTCTCTGGACTGAAACTCCCTCCTTGGCTACTTAAACTCCAACACCTTCCTCTGTCTGCCTACTTCAAAAGGACTCTAGTAATCATCATCCCAGTGTGAGGTAGCCTTTTGAAGGGACAAGGCTGTCTTTTAAGCACCATTTCCCAGGGGAACTCCCTGTGAATATTCCTGTTCCTTTGAGGAAGGTGACAACCCATCCCATAGGGATCAAAGAGATGGCTTCTTGAACTGGAACCAACATGGTAGTTGTGGGTACACCCAGCACAGACAGTTTAATAAACACCAGGTTATACAGCATTGTGGGCGCCCCTCTACTGAGAATGAACACAGTTAAAATAACCTGCCCTATGGGAGATTTCCCACTCAGGAAGGTCTACAGACACGTTTTAGCTCACTTCGCCCTTCACAGAGGAGAGATACTCCTTTGCATATCAGTCTGGTTCCACCCATCAGGGCAGTTCAGCACCGAAATGCTAGGCAATTCTCCTCTGAACAAGATTGCCAACAGAACAACAGACATGTGTTTCTGCCTTGTTGGGCCTCCGCAGTGAGGTGAAGCTGTGCCTCTCTAAGCACAGTGAGAAAGGGGCTCACATATAAGTATACACTATGATGCTTTGAACCAGAAATGCATATATCTGTCTGTTGTAACTTGGGTCCCAGGGGCTGTGGTTAGAAATGCACATCTGAACCTTGAACCTGCCCCACTGCCACTGACAGGCAGCTGCCCGGGATGTCAGAACAGAGCAAGGCAAATGTGTGAATTATGCTTTTTGGCCTGGAGCACTATGGAAGTGGGTTCTGATTAGCAGATCTAATTTTCAGAAATAGAAAAACCTGCATCATTGTAGCATTAAAAGTAAAAGGTGCAGGCTTCCCCCACCCTCAGAGATGGCATTCAGTCACAGCCCCTTCCCACTTCCTGCAGACAAAGCACTCTAGTTATGATATCATCAGGCAGAATATTCTGAAATTCAGAATATTCTGAAAGAGCAGCCAGGATTGGACCCCTTATAGAAGACTAGAATGAAACCAATCGACTGTAGAACATTGCCTACTTAAGGAGGTGAGACCACCCCCAGTGGAATCATCTTTAGACATCTGAAGAAAGATTACATGTGGAACTGGAACTATGTTATGGTTACAGCCTGCCCGGAAGTCCTCATCCAAAGAGGTGAAGACAGAGACCCCCAAGAAAATGGTAAGCATTTTCCGTCAACCATCCTAGAGGAACATTTGGAGTGAGCCTGCCCCCAAGAACCCAGAAAACTGACACTCATTAACACGCTCACTTGAAGTGACAGAACACTGCAAAATGTTCCTGGCGTGGAAGCACAGATCAAAGGGCTTATGTGGTGACCTGTAGTCTAGTGCATGACGTCATAGCTGAGGTCACAGTTAGAATACAAGTGGCAGCTTTTGTATATTAGGGCTCCACCCGTGTCAGTTGAATGTTCACCAGCCTGGGTGGTAGGCACTGGTGTGTTATTCCCTTATCTTACATCAATAAGTCTTCTTCTATCATCTGCATACCAGAGACTGCAAGTGGAAGAATTAAAGACCTACCGTGAACTAAGCATGCAGCAGTCCTCACTGTGTCTACTACATAATGAATCCCCTTATCATTAATTACAATAACTTACCTGCCCCTGGGGACACTGGATGACTTCCTCCAGCATCCTGATGTCTGGAAACATCTCTGGACCATGTGTCCTGGCTTCAATCTATTTTTGAGCCACCCCCACCACTTTGAGACACTTTTTGAGCCGCTTCAAGCATTTGGAGCTACCTTTCATGCTTGCCTCTTTTTTGATCTGCTGTCGAACTGTCCGGCCACACTAAAGAACTGTATTACATTGTTGGATCTCTTCCAGTTGACTTGACCAATTCGAGGCTCTGACTTGATACATCACCTGCTTTGTTTCCTCACTCAATTCAAGCCGATCAGCAATAAAGGACTGCACCACATTGCTGGACCAACTTGGGCCGACTCAACTGTCTCCATGGTTGTGGTTCATTGGGAACCACCACCTCAAGCACATAGAAGTCTGTTTTGACACTTTTGAGCCCCAAGAAAAAGCATGTGAAGGTATTTGAAGAGGTTCTGTCCAATGGCCTGCCTTAAAGGGCCCTCGTGACTAGTAAGACCCACTCTTTTCCTTTTTAAAAGAAATCTTCAGTGAATTGATATTTTTGCCCACAATTATTGCCTTGCGCCCCTGTCTTCTAACCCTGTGTGCCCTCTTATTTTACAAACGTCTGTACATTCTGTGTCTTCTTTTACAGGGGTGGGTTATAATGTTTTTGATTGGTGTGTTTGTATTGATAGTTTCATTAAAGTACACTTTTTTAGAACCTTGGTTGGACATTTTTTTATTTTTAGTTTGGTACCACATTACTATTGTTGATTGTTTGTCTTCTGTGTGAGCTCACATCCTTCCTGAAGTGTATGTTCTGGCCTGGGCCCATGTTACCTTAAAGAGGCAAAAGAGGTATACCTGTTGGGCTCTGCCTGTTTCTTCTTTATGGGTATGTCAATTCTGTAGTAGTGTGTTAGGTTAAAGGTTCTAATACCGTGAACTGTTGTCACTTGCCTGGTCTCTTGGCTCTCTGGCGGATCTGTAAAGCAAGGAGGGAGGCGGGTAAGATAGTAAGACTGGGCGGGAAAAGGAGCAAGAGAGCTGTGATGCGCTGTTGGCAGCTTCCGTTCGGAGAACCTGGTCACTGTGGGCTGAGTTGGAGTTTTATTCACTACTCATCCCTGTACTCCCGAAGAGCAGTAGTCATTTTATTACACAAAGCAGGGAATCTGCACCCCACACTTCCTCCCTCCCTCCCCACACATATACATCTGGATTGATTTACGTCTAATGCAGATTGTGCTGCTTCTAAAGCTCCCATAATGCCCGCATTATACGTAAGGCTGCAGAAGCAGTCAGGTGCACTGGGATTCCGAATGCAGTGACCCGCCATAGAGCAGCAGCCATATGATATTGATTACATTTGATTTTGATTGATCATTAGCATCCTTTAGAATAATCGTCTCTGGGCAGGACCAAAAAGCAGCTGGTAGGGGCCCAGAAAGCCACAAGGCAGACACAATCAGTCAAGTGATATGAACTATTAAAAAGTATCTTTTTGACTGTCATAAGACTGGTAATGCTGAGTGGGTGTAAATGCGACAGTCCATGGGTTTGGACAGATACCCAGCCACAGCCCTCCCCAGGCCAGGAATGTTTCTGTGGTACTGAGCAGGCGAAGGTCTTCCGACCATATTAGTCTATTGGACATGACCACTGCAATCTTCTGAGCCAGAGGCGCTGTCCCTTCAGACATTATATTCCAGACCGAGAACTTTAGATACAATTATAGCTCTGGCAGGCAGCAAGCAAGCCAGTGGCAACACCCCAGGCAAGGCGCCACAGACGCGTGCTTCTTCCATCCAGCGAGCAGACGCCCTGCCAAGCCCTGCACGCTCACCGAAGAAGATAATTGGGAAGCCCACGATTGGGCGTTTCTGTAATCCAATTTCACAATGATTAGGAGGCTAGAGTTTGGTCAGAATAAATGGAGGCACTCTGTGGAGCTGGCACATGTTACAGAAAGTTCCTAAAACAGTTGCCAAAACCTGGAAACTCTTTCCCAGAAAAGCAACACGATTTCAAAGATGTTTGTTATACGTTCGGCAACACTTTCCCATCACATACGAAATGTAAGTTGACTTTATAAAACGTGGATCTTTAAGACAAGATACGAAGGCATGGGAAAGGCTGAAGTGGCCATGGGAAGCATTCGGGGGTGAGGCGCACACAACAAGAAAGGAGAGGAAGGTTTAAAAGGGCTAGGGAGAACAGGGAGGGTCGGACAAAGAAGGCTTAAGGGGGAAGAAGGCAAAGGAGCTGCTGGCTGGGTGGAGGAGGGTTGATGGGCTCTTTGCATCCGCCCCGCGATCATGTTAGCATCCCTGCAAACCTAGCACCCCACCTTCTTGGCCACCTCTGAAGAGCAAATATTATGATCTCACAATCTAGGGGTGCTGGGCTTCTAAAGGGTGGAGCTGAGAAGATGGCCGCTCCCACAACAGCGTCTCTATGTTAACAGCAGTGAGTTTAAGGCCATTTCCTACATGCCAACCCTGGACTATGTGTTTGTTGGGCAGCGAGCATAAGAAAATGTGGCCGGATTAGTCCCAAATATTTTTGGAGGTTGATCTCCCATCATTCCATTTCCTAAAAAAATCATCAAAAAACAGCCCAGGCGTGCACACACTCCCTGTGCGGATGGTCGAATCCCTCACACTCTCCTCTTCAAGGAATGGCTCCTCCATACCACCTAGGTCCACACACTCCCCACCTAACCTGAGACTGGGAGATCTCCCCACCCCTGGTGCTGCTATACTTGCTTTTTTATCCCTTGCTGCCAAATCACCCGCCCACTCCACCCCTGCCCCTGTTGTTAGCTCGCACTGCCTCGTACCTCTGCTTCCCTCACTGTGTACTTTCCTCCATGGTTTATAAAGCAATCAGTTGCTTCCCAAAGCCAGGTCCGCTCTCGAAAAATCCCATAATAATAATGATAATAATAAAAAATAATAACTCTGGCCAGACTACTATGCAAACCACATTGTATGGTGACGCACAACCAAAGATCCAGCATTAGAATATGTAGTGCACTCGGAAGCCTGCACAATGTACAAATTGTGCAACCAGAAAAACCTGTTCTCAGAGCCAGGCTGCGCCCCTCCTTCCCCTTAAATGGGATCTATGTGATCCTGGGCAAATCACTTAGACGTAAATGGGTCTTATTTTCTTTGGCTGCCAAAATAGAGATCACCTAGAAGTGATTCTGTTAAGTCCACACAAAACGCCTAACTCAAGCATGGTTTAATACACTAACGTATTCAGCATAGCTTTCTGCAATGTCACCCTCCTTGATGTCACTTCTCATGAGATCACCTTGGTCAATCGCTGCACCATAAGGTTGCTTCTGCCTCCACTCACTGTAAAATAATATGGGGAAGGGAAGAGTAAACCTTCCACACAGCAGAAGCTGGACAGACAAACCACTATCTCACCACTTGAAGCATCAAGTAACTATACAAGCATCTAACTTAGTAACAACTGAAGATATCCAGAACCATCTCACACATTGCAACATTTCGAGAGAACAACAACCATCTAACATATAGCCAACAGTGAAGCGAACAACAACTATATCACACAAAGCAAGTACTTATGATATCAGCAGCAACACCAAAACGAAACAAAATAACACAGCAACGACCATAGGTATACCAACCTCTTCTGACTCTATGGATTTTGGTCTCAGCAGTTCCACACTGAGGCTTTTGCTTCTTAGGGCATTGCATTTTGACGCACGTGCTAGCACCGTGTGCACAGTGCCACATGTTTTGCCCGTGTCACTTTGAGATGTTGCCTTTCACTTGGCAGAGATGGCAAGAAAACAATTTGTCTATTCCAGAGCCCCATTGAGCAAATCTGTAGTCAGATAGAGTGTAACAGGCTGGTGAGGGGAGTCTAACATTGTACACACTGTAGCCATCAGTACACGATATGGCTAATGAACACCCGTCCACAACAGTTCATGTTATAGTTTAAACCCCTTAAGTGCCAGGCTATATGTAAGTCTATGGAAAAAGACGATAATGCTCGTCCTTGGCACTTACAAACATCTATCGTGGTAAGTTGCTTGTTTGCTAGGTTGCAAGGGAAGTAAGGCAGCTCCTCCGAGAGGCTGCCCCATCCAGCCTTTTCTGCTCTGGGTGGAAAGAGGGGAAGAGGGCGTGTCACTTTGAATGGGTGTATCTAGGAGAAGACCCCAGGACAGCCGTGCGGAGCAGGTATCAGAGTAAGAACTCATTGGGTTAAATGCCCCTTTCCCTTTCAGAGCTGCTGGCCCTCACATCACCGTGCACCTGGGGGATTTGTCTGACGAGCAGCACTGAGCAGAAACCGGCTCGAGTATTCTGATGCCACTGCATGGGCATTCAATGAACTGGTGCTTCCCCAGTTCAATAACACATGTAGGCATGACCCACTCTCTCTTGCCAGATGCGGGCATGGAGAGAAAACCCAGAGGTTCCACATAAATGCACCCACCTGCTTGATTCAGTAGACCAAATAACACTTTCATTTCAAATGGGCTTTCACAATGTTTGTTTGGCTGCTAAACTGAGTTCTTTCTAGCAGCTCCATGATTACCCCAGCTGCAGGTGCCCTTCAGAGGCCAGGAGCAGGGTGTCCCTGAAGGCCTCAATAGCCCTATGTCTGACGTTTTTCCATGGAAGACATTGTAAAAAGTCATAGCTCATCCATTGGGTGGACCCTGCTCAAATATGCCAACTATATATATACTGTTATTGATTTATTTCGACAGAGTAGTCATAACAGCAGTTCACAGAAATGTAAAAAAACACAGTAGTTACATCGTCACAATCGCTTAGCTCATAATCACTCCACTAAAATTACTCAGTGCTTTACCTTAAAACCAAATAAAAAAAAGATACACATTATACAGACAATAGAAGCTCGTACAGAAAGAGGTTTTTACCCCATAGCACTGTTCAGTAACTTAGCCTTCCTCAAATATATTTTTCTTGCCCAGCTCAGATAACTTGTAGTGGCAAGCACAGCCTCCTTATCCGAGGCGTCCAGGCAAATTGCCAAAGCACCAGCTAGGGACCTACATCCACGGCTTAAGAACAAAAGCTTCGGGTGAGCGCTTCTTCAGAGGCATTGTAGTGGGCCAGAGTAACAAATAGTGTTCTACCGTCTCTTCAGACTCACCACAAAGGATACATGACGCGGAAATGGCAATATTCCATCTATACCGAAATACAGCAGTCGGCAAGATCCCAATACGGAACTTTAAACATAATGCTCTTTCCCACCTGGGCGAGAAATAGGGCCTCATTACGAGTCGGTTTTTCCGGCTTGGTTACCGCCGGACTCGAATTACCATTCCGCCTTCATGATTCCCGGAATTACCGGGGCATTACAACCCTGGTGACCCGGGAATTCCGGAGGCGGAATTCGGTAAATCCCCATTCCTACTGTGTCCCAGAGGACTCAATGGGAATGGGGACCATGGAAACACCGGCACCATCACGTGATGGTGACGGTGTTTCCACGTCCGCCTGCAGGACTGATCTGGCGGGGATGACACCTCCGCCTGCAGGACTCCGAATCATGGAAATAACGGTGGCGGCGGGTTTACCGCCACCGTTATTTCCATAACGGGTGACTCGTAATGAGGCCCATAGTCCAGGTATTCAGCAGCCCTGGATCAGCAGCCCTGGATCTTCCCTGGATGTCCTACCGCGCCTTTGCCCCTGCTGCGCTCTTGATTGCTTCCTTTGCAATTGGTGTGAAGATTGAGGGATTTGACCAATAATCCACCAGACCCAGCAAACCCTGATATTCTTTCAAATGGGCAGCCCACTTTAAGGATCTTCCCCCTGCTGGGACAAAACATCTGCAACTGCCTCTTTGTATTTACAAAATTGAGGATTAGGCCAGAGGTGATCCCAGTAAAGGACCAGGCGTAATTTACAGATTATCTCAAACCCCTCCAATCCAGTTTCCAAAAGCACTGGGATGTTCGGGGCCGCAGTGGTCAACCCAAGGATATTCTTCAGAATTGTTGTCTCAGCCACTGCAAGGGACTTGGTCTCCACGTGCCCTTTAGTTCCACCCCAAATAATGCTGTCTGGCATGCTTGTACTCTTTAGGTCTTCAGCAAGACCCGCACTGCCCCATACCCATGTTCGTTGGTGAATCTAGTGAGGGCCCGCTATATCTAGCCAACGTGAGGTTGGCCTTCTTAACCTGCATTTTCCAACTGCATAATGCCATAACTCTCAGACCTAGATAATCATAGGACTGAACCTGCTCAATGGCACACCCTCTACAAAGAGAGATAAGGGGTTGTGCTTCTCTTGGAATTGGCATTGAAGATCATAGCCTTGGATTTTGTATATTCAAGGCAAGCCCATTCTTCTTTGCGAAAGCCACAAAAATCTCCAGTTGTTTGTACATACCAGCCGGCGTGAGAGAGAGGAGCACAGCATCATCGGCAAACAACAATGCAGGAAACTTGTTGCCTGCTAGCAAAGGGGCGTCAGTCTGAGCCGCCAACAATACTTCATTAATGAAAATGCAGATCCCTGGTGGACCCCCTTCTGTATAGCAATACTACGGGAAGTGCATCCCTCTCGGCTCCAGCGGACCACGTCGAGTTCTCTGTGTAAAGACTCTGAATTGCTGAAAGCAGAGCCACAGGTATCTCAGGCTCCTCCAGGACCTTCCACAAACGTGCCCGTGGGACCGTATCAAAAGATGTGCGGGAATCCACAAACACAGCATAGACACTGACCTTTCTCAGAACAGAATACTGTTCACAGATCAAGAGCAGCCGAAGACTTTGATCTATCGTGCTCAGGCCCTCACAAAATCCCGCCTGACGATGATCGATTACACCGGAGCTCAATACCCTCTCATCAAAGTGGAATAGAAGTGCCCTGGCAAACGTCTTCCCCCCAGCATCCAGCAAGGAAATCAGTCTAAAGTTGACAGGGTCATTGTGCAAACCGTTTTTATGTATTGGGACTATTTTAGCCCCAGTTCAAGACCACAGAACCATGGGGCTGGCCAACACAGCGTTATGTAACTCGAATAGGACACCCATACTAAAGACTAATTCCTGAAAAAATCTATCAGGACTCTATCTGGGCCCGGGGCCTTGCCCAGGTTCTGGTGCGCCAACCCACGCTCTACCTGGGCCTCTGTGAGCATCATGGGAGATAGGGGTAGCGCCGGGGCCAGTACAGGGCAATCGCCAGCAGTGCAGAACTCCATCGAAGTCCCGGGCTCCTCGCAGTAAAGAGTACCATAATAATCTGCCCATACTGTTTCCAGAATTAAACCAAACAATATATATGCTTAGGATAGCTGGAGCACATCCAGAGCCCTCCACACACCCACACCGTACATATATATTTAATATACAGCAATATTCACCTCTCGCTTACATGCCTTCTCATGCTCTGCACAATCTTTCAGCTCTACACATCTCTTTCTTTATATATTACACCATTTTATGGTCAATGCATCCTAAACAGACTACGGTCCAGCTGTCCTTTGGCAGGTTTTCACACTTTTGAGGCTACCAGAGTGGTGAGCTGGCGCAGTAAAAAAACCTCAGAATAATAATGGAAGATACCTAAAGTTCTTGAGACAAAGTGCCATTGTTGACCTATAGCTTGGTGACTACGTTGTGCTCTGTTTTCAATATAGAGGCTTTCTCGGAAGGGAAACCATCCCCAAACTGAAACAGAAGCAGAAATTACCCTGTCATGATTTGCATCTACCCCTGCGGGTGTTCCATTTCAGGGAATTTAAAAATTCATCCTATTTGTGAATTCGGGATGTGCTTTTAAATGCCCTGGAATGTCCCCGTATTTGTGCAAATTTGCAAAAGGGGGGGGGCATCTGAATGAGCACATCTAAGATGTGCTCATTCCAATGCCCTTTGTGAATTGGGGTGCTCCTTCTTTTGACGCAAGCATCTCCTCACTTGCGCCAAAAAAAGAAGGTTTGAGAATGTGGCCCTGAGTGTGCAGGAACAGAAACAAAAAGATGTCTGGGGGCACAAATTCAGATGCTGCAAATAGTATGTTGCATTGTTTTTTGTTTTTAAAAGTATTTGTCTCTGCTCAGTGATGATTTTAAAGATGATTTTAAAGACTTACTTGTGGACAATTTTGCAGTGTTTTCGTGTATGGATCCATATGAATCTGTGCAGGGGTGTCATTTGGAGGTAGCTTGGGGTTGCAGTTTCAACCCCTGCAGTGCCAGCTGCAACCCATGCGATCTCTTCTGCGAACCCTGTTTTAAAAAAATCAAAACATTCAAACAATATATATATATATTTTTCATGGATGCTCCAGGGGTGGCAGACACTGCTCTATAAATCAACAATGGCCTGCAAGCATTATGTGATTTATAGAGCAGTTTGCATCTTTATTTCCAGCATGGACAGAGGTATGTTTTCAGCTCCAAAATGGCGCTCAGTAATACGGATGGTCCATTTAGCTGCATTGAAGTCCTTTCAAGAGGGACACATGAATGTGGCCCTCGCTGCACCTTTCCCACCTTCATCATGACAGCAGAGAAATGAAAGGTGTACATCGTTCCTAGCCCCATTCTCCCCGGAGCCAAAGAGGAGAAAAGTTGCACAAGTTGGGCTCAAGAAATGTGAGACGAAGATAGAGATACCTTCCGTGAGGAAGAGAGAGGTGACATGTGTGGTCCTGAGGGATGTTTTGCAATGGAAAAAAAAGCTGGTCAGATTTAGATGCACCTGTACCCCGGTCATCATTGACACAGGTAGATCAACTTAAAGAGCAACTCCATGGTGAGAGGGGGGAATCGACACCTTATGTGAGCAGGCTGAGGTCATTGCCAGGTAGAAGGCGATGCGGAAGTATCGTCACTGCAGTGGACAGACAGATTATGAGAAATGAGGAGGAGTTTGGGGCGTCACAGTTTCCCTTACTAGAGAAAGGGGGTCTAGACCACAGTATATACTGTGGCCCCAGATGGACAAGAACAATTTGAGGTGTGAACTCCTGAGTCTAACTTCGGGCACTGTGAAATGGATACATGAGTTAGAGAAGATGATGGGAGGAAACACATTGGCCATAGGGGACATTAAGTGTCTCCTGATTGCCATACTTGGTGAGAGAGCTGATGACATTTGGTGGAGAGCAGGGCATGCTGGTGTCACTGTAGTCAACACTGCTAACGACGGAGCACCGTTTAATAACTGCAGAGCAGCGGTATGGAAAGCACTTAGAGTACTGTATCCAGACACGTCTGATGTAGGAGCTGTAATGGCCAAAAAGATGAAGGAGGGAGATGACACGCTTGTTTACATTTAGAATTTCCAAGAGACATGGGCCGTGGAAACGCGCGAAGCTAGGGGAAAATCTATACCTGTGTTCTATCATATATTGTGCCAAGGGCTGCCAGACCCTATGCAGAAGCAGCTCAAGTGGTTAGTGGGTATGGAAGCCAAACCATGGTCGGAAGTTCAGCTGACTATCGCACATTATTGCAGACTCTTGCAGGAAAAGAATCGCAAAAAAGATGATGTCAGGAAAGGCAAAGAGGCAAAATGAGTAAAAAATAATTATCCAAGTATGCCATTGAAGAAGCAATGTTGACCGATGTAGATGGATCGAGTTAACAGCAGATGGCGAACATGCCACAGGTGAGTAACCAAAGGCAGTTTGATCAGGGTAATAGTGTATTTGTTCCACGAGGAAGGGGTGGATTTCGAGGAAGAGGTTTTCAGAATAATCAAGGGAATTGGCAGAATAATCAAGGTGGATTTCAGAATATGCAAAATGATAATCAAGGCATGGGCAAATTAGGAGGCCACCTATATGTTGGACATGTGGCATGACAGTGCACTTTTCTCGCATGTGCAGAAGTCAAGGGTTACAAACCCGCCTGCACATTCACAGCAGAATGGAGATGGATTTGTTCAGAATCAAACAATGCAGCAGCAGCAAGCGCCGAGAGTGCAGCAAGGCTTGCAAGCGCAGCAAGTTGCAGTGAATCCTCCACAAGGGCAGTCACAGCACTCGCCTATGCAGATTCAACAAAGTACAAGTACAGGACAGCTAATGACTCCTAGAGTAGGGGGTGTCACTGTCGATGGAGGGAATCCTTTACAGGTAATGGGATGAGGCTGTACCCGCAATAGGACAGCTCCCATGGAGACTTGATTTGTTCAGTACTATCTTTGAAGCTGAATCCTCATGAGGAACCGAGAGTAGATGTCAATATAGGAATCAAATCTTTTTCGTTTTTAGTAGACACGGGTGCAACACGCTCGTGCATACAAGAGGGAACATTTTCAATGTCTGGCAATGCCATGAATACTCAAGGTTTTTCAAGAGCTACAAGCAGAGTTCCTTTCACTGAAGAATTAACCGTCTCTATAGGAGAATGTGACATGTCAGTGCCACTGCTATATTCAAGGCAGACACCTGTCGATATTTTAGGTCGAAATTTAATGACAAAGTTGAACATGAACATTTTGTTCACTGATGAAGGCATAGTATGTATGACACCTGGAATTCATTATTTAAACGTGTGCACAATTATCATGGCATTTGCAGGACAGCTAGCCATGAAAGCAATACCTTTAGAACCAGAGGTTTTCTATTATGGAGTACGCATTCTGTTGAAATGGATGCCAGGCCTAGTAGACAAGACTAATCGAATACCTGATGAGTTTCTATTTAAACCAAAGATACCTATGCGTGAAGAAGAGGGACACGTTTTTCCCTTAGAGCTACAAGCAGCCATTGTGCGAGGAAAAATGGTTCTGCTTGATGGGAATGATGACGAAGGCAGACGATGGTGCTCAGTAATTGCTATCGAGGAAGGTTACAGATTAACTGACGTCACTGATGAGGACATATTTGCAGATCATCCATCTGATGATGAAGTTATATTTGAGATGAGCATTACTTATTGGGTAAAAGCAATCAAACGGGAAGTGCCACAGAAAATGATGTTAGCACAAAAACATATTTTGATGAAGACATGGCTAAAGTGCCAGCTTCATTGTGGACCACAGTCCCCTATGACATAGGCCTGTTGAAGGGAGTTGGAGAAGTAAAGAGGGGGTAATTCATAGATTTCAGCGCCGAGGCAGCGCACGCGAGCAGCGCAGAGAGGGAGGGTGCGCCAGCATGCGCCAGCCGTGTGCACTAAACAGCATTCTGGCGCACTGCGTATTCATGGAATTTCCAAGCCATTTTGAGTGCTGGTGCAGACAACATCCTGCAGCGTCAGTTACACCCAAGAACGCCCCTTGCACAAGGAAAAGCCATTGAAATCCCCAATGCAGCGCAAAGGGGCGCGCTAACCCTGGACCAGCTTACAGGGCCGCTACACTGTAATCACATGAAAATGCTACGTGTACCCCGCTCACGGCAGACAAAACACATAAAATGTACTCGCGCACCTCTCGGAATACGTGTACCCCGCTCGCGCCATGTAAATTGCGTAGAAAAAGCACCCCCTGTGGTGTGGGCTGCCTGTGGGGCGTGCCCAGGGTGGAATGCCTGCCTGCTGGGCATGGGGAGGATGAGTGGGCTGCCTGTGGGGCATGCCCAGGGTGGATGGGGTGCCTGCATGTATTTCAGGGGTGCGCAGGAAGTTTCACATGCGATAGTCCTGGCGAGAGCGGGGTATGTGTAATTCGGGGGTACGCGGGAAGTTTCACACGTGATAGTCCTGGCGAGAGCGGGGTACGTGTATTTCGGGGCTGCGTAGGAAGTTTCACACGCGATAGGCCTTTGGCGTGAGGGGTACATGTATTTCGGGGGTACGCGGCAAGTTTCACACGCGATAGGCCTTGGGCGAGCAGGGTATGTGTATTTCGGGGGTGCACGGGAAGTTTCACACGCGATAGGCCTTGGGCGAGCGGGGTACGTGTATTTCGAGGGTGCGCGGAAAGTTTCACACGCGATAGGCCTTGGGCGAGTGAGATACGTGTATTTCGGGGGTGCGCGGGAATTTTCATACGCGATAGGCCTTGGGTGAGTGGGGTACATGTATTTTTCGGGGGTGCACAGGAAGTTTCAAATGCGATAGGCCTTGGGCGAGCGGTATACAAGTTTTTTGGGGGTGCGTGGGAAGTTTCACACATGATAGGCCTTGAACAAGCGGGGTACGTGTATTTCGGGGGTGTGCGGGAAGTTTCACACATGATAGGCCTTGGGCGAGTGGGGTACGTGTATTTCGGGGGTGCGCGGGAAGTTTCATACGCGATAGTCCTTGGGCGAGCGGGTACATGTATTTCGGGGGTGTGCAAGAAGTTTCACACGCGATAGGCCTAGAACGAGCGGGGTACGTGTATTTCGGGGGTGTGCGGGAAGTTTCACACGCGATAGGCCTTCGGCGAGTGGTTTTGTGTAATTCGGGGGTATGCGGGAAGTTTCACACGCGATAGTCCTGGCGAGAGCGGGGTACATGTATTTCAGGGGTGCGCGGGTAGTTTTACACGCGATAGGCCTTTGGCGTGTGGGGTACATGTATTTCGGGGGTACGCGGCAAGTTTCATACGCGATAGGCCTTGGGCGAGTGGGGTACATGTATTTTTCGGGGGTGCGCAGGAAGTTTCACATGCGATAGGCCTTGGGCGAGCGGGATACGAGTATTTCGGGGGTGCGTGGGAAGTTTCACATGTGATAGGCCTTGGACAAGCGGGGTACGTGTATTTCGGGGGTGTGCAGGAAGTTTCACACGCGATAGGCCTTGGGCGAGTGGGGCACATGTATTTCGGGGGGGGGCGCGGAAAGTTTCATACGCGATAGGCCTTGGGCGAGCGGGGTACGTGTATTTCGGGGGTGCGCTGGAGGTTTCACTCGTGATAGGCCTTGGGCGAGTGGTTATGTGTATTTTGGTGGTGCGCGGGAAGTTTCACACGCGATAGGCCTTGGGCGAGTGGGGTACGTGTATTTCAGGGGTGCACGGGAAGTTTTACACGTGATTTTGCATTGTGGCCCCTCCTGGGTGTGGCCTTTCCCACCTCCCCATGCCCTGCAGGCAGCCCACACCACAGGGGACTACCCTACAACCCTCACTATGCCGTGCAGGCGGCCCACATGGCACCATGCACTTGTGAACACACTTGTGAGCCCCGAATCATGTCCCCCAGCCACCCACCCAGCCACCATTGACGGGAACCTACCAGCAGGCCCCGACTCATGTCCCCCACCCACCCACCATTGACGGGCACCTGCCAGCAGGCCCCAACTCATGTCCCCCACCCACCCCCCATTGACGGGCACCTGCCAGCAGGCCCCGACTCATGTCCCCCACCAACACGTCATCACACTCCAGACCCTTATGGCCACCCAAATCCCACTCCACGCCACCCCAGTCCAAACACCCAACCAAGCATTCCATCCACTCCACATTGAATTCCCAATGTCATGATAGAAAATAAATAACAAGTTTGCCATTGAATACATGTCCCTCAGACCCACACAATGGTGACACATGACTGTGAAAAACCACATTGTGACATGCACAAAACAAATGAGAGATGACCACACAAGTAAAGTATAGAAAAAAGTGTATTGAAGAATAAACCAAATGAATAAAACAAAAGCACACAATAATAAAAAAAAATATTCCAAGTCCGGAATTCCAAAAATGAAAAAAAAATGAATGCTGTAACCAATAAAATCCAAACGAAAATGCCTCCAATGGGTCCGTCCATCAAACAAAAATCAGAGTTTAAAAAAAGAAAAGTATTCCACCATGGGTCCAAGAAAATGAAATCCAGGCCCAAAACTATTTACAAATGAACATCCAAGGGTCCATGAGCCCAACAATCCAAAGGAAACCTAACCTAAATCCTACCTAATAAATAACTATATACAAAAATGCAGGACATAGTCCATGCACCACAAAGGAAAAAAAAATTGAAAGAAAACGTACACCTACAGAACTATTTACACAGGTGGCGGGCAAGTCCAACAGCTCACTTGTTGATGTTCCGGGTCAGTGCATCATCAAACTCCTCTTCAAAGTCTCAGAGGCAGGCCTCTTCGCTGGCCCGAGGTCTCACAGGGATGCAGCCATGGCCTCCTCCAACTCCCTGTGAGTTACCTCGAGGAACTCAGCCCGCCTCAACGCCCTGCGCATGGAGTTCTCCACCCTGACCATAGTGAGACATGCCTCTTCCGCCCGCCGCCGCTCCGCATCTATTTGCCGGCCCAACCGCTGCCACATGGAAGAGACTCCCAATCCAGGGTCCTCCTGCCCTCCGGCCTATACCTGCCCCTCTGATGTTGATGGCTCAAGCAATCATCACTCCCACCTTGAGCCTGCTGCTGCCGTGCATGTGCCCTGCCTGTTGATGCCTGCACGTCCTCCTCCTGCTGGGGTCCAGTTGTTGTGGTGGCCACCCCTGCTGGACCTCCGACTCCCGACTGTGGCAGGGATGTGTCCTCCACCAGCCTGGTCGATGGGTCAGGGGCAGCTCCACAGGATGCACAGGTGATAATTGGGCAGGAAGATGGCACGAAGGATGACTGGCACATGGGGGTTCAGTTGAGCAGGGGGTCGGTAGAAGGTACAGCACACGTAGGAACACATCACTGATGACCCGTCCTAGTAGGTCAACGTGGTCAACAAGGCATCCGAAATAAGGTGCAGTGTCCCCACAATAACCCTGCACGTTATCCCGAATGCCACATTGACGCAACGCCACCCGAGCCAGGACAGGCTCAACAGGGTCCCGAATTGCCACGTCCGCAGGGAGATGAAGGCCAGTTATTGTGTGCGCATCCCCTCCCTGAAAACGGGTCTGGACGAAGGCATCCTTGCTGGTGTGGGATGATGCAGTCACAGGATCGGGGACAGGATTACACACAGGCACCTCCCCGGCCACCTGTGCTGCCTCCTGTCCCTGCCCCTGGACTGCACAACTATTACCAGTGGAATCCCCCCTCCAGCCCCCGTGCATGGGCCTTCCACGGCCTCCTCCTCAGCCAAACCCCCCAGCAACCTGGATGACTCTGGTCATCTTCCTCCATAGGCCCCTGTGGGGTCTCAGCTGCCCCTTCTGCTGCCGAGGAGTCCACCTCCAGCCTCCGCCTCTTGGACCTACCCTCGGCAGATGCGGCCGCGGCACCAGACTCCTCACTCCCTGACAAGATGACAACATGTGAGGGGAGCTGGGCCTTGCATCTCTGGCTGGCGGTGGGATCCCTGCCTCTGTGCACCACAGCACCGTCTCCGCCCTCTTCATCAGTTGACGCTGCAGACAGGGAGAGACAGAACACAGGCATCAGGGCACTGTACAATGGTCTGATACACATGACAGTTGCACATGAGTGGCAATGTCAAACTTCACACATGGCATCACACTCCCCAACACACATATCATTTGAACCCACACACATGTGCAAATTAACAGGAATGTTGCAGCAGGCAGCACCATCCATACACATACAACAGCATGAGCATCCGAAGGTTTGCCTGACGTCACATGCAACACGGTGAGTGCCGAACACATGCACAGACGCCACCAGACATACATGCATCTGTTCATCTCCACCACCTGTCGCAGTGAAATCATCAGCATCCATGTCACATCTGCCAGTCTCCTACATGTCGGTGTCACATGCATCCATGGTGCATCCATGGTGTATCACAATAGCACACATGTCAAATACACATACACGCACATGTACATTGTGCATATTCATGAAGGTGGAACCAGCATCCATGTGTCACACCACATCCATGCCACAGTACATACACAGAAATGTAAACATGTGTGCACCCACACATGCATTTGGGCATCATGCATTTGAACACATACACCATTGATGTGCCTCACACATGACTGGACTCACATCCAGCAGGCTCATGTCCCTGTACATACAAATCCTTACATGGGCCTTTCAAGACATATGTCCAACCTGCACACTCCTGGCACACCTCAACATGCACTGCGTCCAATCTGTACGCATGGACACTTACCGCTCGACTCCGGACGGGTCTGCTTCTGAAGGACCTGGAGGTGGAGCGCTGGGTGTGTGCGTTCCAGGACCCTCATCTGGATGTGGTAAGGCAGATCCAGCACCCCTCTGCATGCGCTGCCTTCAAGAGGCGCCGGGCCTTGCTGAGGGTCCTGGACCTGAAGTCCTCCCAGCGCTTCCGGACGTTTTGCATGTCGCGGGCTGCCACCCCCTCCACGTTGATGGCAGCCACGATGTCCTTCCAGATCCTCTTCCGTCCTTCATTGTCAGCACGTGAACTTCCGAAGCGGGCATCATAATGCACCAGGACTTGCTCCACCAGGATACCAACTTCTGCGGCACTGAAGCTGGTAGCCCTCTACCTCTCGAGGCAGGTGTGGGTGGGCAACTGGGTCCTGGTGCTGGGCGCTGGAGCGATGGAACTTCAGTCGGGAGTCTTCTGTTCCAGCAGGGGTGGTCACAGCAACTGGACCCCTGCAGATGGCTGACGTGCAGGCACCAAATAGCAGGGCACGTGGCCAGCAGGCAGGCAGGCAGCAGCAGATGGCAGGTGGGAGCGTGCTCAGGGCTCTGGGGGGCAGGAAAATGGCCTTCTGGGCAGGAACATGGTCTTCCGTGTGTTGTTGCTTGGCCAGCTTGATACGGAGTGAATTGGCATGTGAAAAAATAGCACGTCTGCGTGTAATTCGAGGAAAGGACCTTAGCGCATAAGCGCATCTGTGACATAACACACACGGGCATTTCCCTCCACACGGGTGCATGTTGATTGTACATGTGCAAGAACTGCAAGTCTGGGTGTCACTGCGTGTAATTGGAGGAAAGGCCCTTAGCGCATACGCACGTAAGTGACGTCACACGTGTGGGCTGGGTTAAAAGGTACACGTAGGATGCCATTTTCTTGTACGTGCTTTTTGTGGACATTGAGCAGGTGATTCTTGTACTTCTTGTCGGTTCACACGCGATTACTTCTCAACGGTTCCAGTTCGTACTCCTTGTATACTCAGACAGTGTTCAATTCTTCTTTTGTCGGGGGTGTTGCCAACGCGCACACGTGCGTCTTTTTCATGTTCTTTTTCCAGGCAGACGGTGAGTCACGCACATATTTTTCAACTGTGGTTGGCCCCATGTGTTGCGTACCCATTCAGAGGTCATTGCAGCCTGCGTGTACCACGCGTATGCTTATTTTTGTGTTTCTGGGTGCCACATCGTAGTGCGGGTTCTTTATTCAATGCATGTGGGCTACCAGGGGTCGTGTGCACGTTACATTTTGTTTTCGGGGTGCCTGAGCGTTGCGTGACCCGTCATCTCCCCCCAGGGGTCACAGACAGCCTTGCTAGAGCACTAGGGTTCGTATTCCATCTAGTACCCTGCCCCTTTCACCCCAATTACCCAGGACAATTGTTTACTGCACCTCCCATTCGCACAATAACGTCAGTGCCATGGTTGGGAGGCGACCAAGTGGTAAGGGAGGCAAAGGTGGCCGACCTACAAGAGGTGTCCGTGGTAGGGGACGTGGCCAGGATGTGCAGGGTGGCCCAAGAGGCCAGTGTGTGGAGGACCAATCAGGGACACCTATGCTCCCCCCCAATGGTTCGGGGGGATGCAGCTGACACCATCCCAGCTCAGGCCTTGTTAAACCGGCAAATATTGTTGACCGAACCGGCACAGGATGACTCACAGGCCGACTTCCGTGTCACCAAGTCAAAGCCACGTGTGGCGGTGAAAGTTGTTGTCACCAGGCCACTTGGATCTGGGGCAGCAATGCCATTGGTTGCCCCAAGTAGCCAGGGTGAGGAGGCTGCAGGGGCAGCTGCAGCTCAATCCACCCCAGCTCCGAGTCACCCAGCTGGGACAGTGTTGGTCCAAGACCATTACACCAAGGTTGGTCCTGCCAACATCACCCAGCAGCCAATGCCTGCAGTGAGACCTTTGGTCATCGTGCCTTTGGCTACTTCCAGTGCCCAGTCCACCTGTGCTTCAGCCTCTACCAACCAGAGCGGCGTAAGCCACTCAGGGTCTACACCACCTCTCAAGAGGAAGAAGGGTGCTCTTGCGGTACAGGCTGGGACCCCAGACATGCCTCTAGCACGTCAAGGAAGTGGAGTTTCAATGATGTGGAACTAGATGCACTTGTGGGCTACGTGTCGGCCCATGGCCACTAAATGCTGGTGACTGCAGGGTGCAAGACTACGACTGCTCAACATAGGGCCCACTGGCAGTGCATCACGGACCAGATTAGTTCCCTTGGATTTGTGAGGCTCACAGCTGATGATTGCTCTAAGCGGTGAAATTACCTCAAACGGAGAGCAAAAAACAAGCAAGCTTCCAATTATGCCTCTACTCTGGTGGCTGGCAGTGGGTCTCCACCAGAGTAGGAAGTACTCACAGAACATGAGTCAATCGCTGGAGGCTTCATCACAGAGGATCAGATCCAAGGCGTGGGAGACCTACCAGATCTTGAGGCAATGTCCAGTGAGTGGTCATGCATGTGTGTGCAAACCATGTGTATGTTGCTTGGGTGATGTGTTCTGATTGAGTGCCAGGTGAGGCTGTGTAGTCATGACTGCTATGGGTCATCTATGTGGTGCCTCCAAACCATCCCCCGGCCTTGGGTTTGGGTTTTACAGTATCCCTTCTGACCGCAGTTAACAATTTCCACCTGATTACTGCACTTGCCCTTCAACTGCCATCATGCCACAACATTGTTCATACTGTTTTCCTGTTCATTCTGCCTGATTGATGGAATCCTTTGCATGTTTAACACACATTTTTGTGCGTTGTGCCCCAAATTTAACATACTTCAGACATAGATTACACCCCACAATGCCCCATATTTCTTTACTTATTATGGGAATGATTTCATCAATCAGGCTGATTGAGTATTGTGCACCTAGACATGCCCTGCACACAATCACTTCGGGGCCCTGTTTGAATGTTCAACATGTCAATTGTCTTCTGTCATGTCCAAGTGACCAACCATTGATTTATCCATGTGCCTCCCATCACTGCATTAGTGAACACTGCCTTTGTTGCAGCGTGTGGCACATGCATATTTTGTCACATTCTTTTGCATGTTCTATTTCACGATGTCCATCTCACATGGATGGGTGACAGTACTGATTTGCTACCATTTGGGTGTCCTTGTCAAATCTGCCATGGCTATGCTACGTGCCATCTGTGTGCTGGCATGTGTCATGTATGTGGATTGTCCATGCCACTCACAGGCTGATGTGAGATGCAGGTGCTATGCAGCATGCAGCACATGTGTTTCTTTTCCATCTTGGAGTCCTCAGTGTCTGCTTTTTTGGCTCCCCTTCCACTTCATGGCCAGTGCATGCATGCCAGAGTTATTGTCATTTGTGACATGTGTCATTTATGTATTCAATGTCTACCTCATCATGCCTATGTGTGTGGCCTTTGCTGCTCATGCCTGTTTTCATTACTTTTCTTTTATGTTTTTGCAGGTGATGAGGCACTAGATGCTGTTGAGGAGGAGGAGATGGTGCAGAGGCAGGAGTACTCACAGCCACAACCAGGTACCAGTGGAGGATGTGGTGTGGTGGTGGGTGAAAATCCATTACTCCTACAGATGATCCTGTCAACAGGTGTCTCTGGGTACACCCGCGGAGACTTTTATGAATCAGTTGCTGAATCTGACATTGTGACATATGTCCCGTTGCAGGTGAGTGTTTCTGGCAGGGATGCTGTTCTGTCCAACCCACCTGCACTGGGGGTAGACTCCTCTATGGGGCATTCAGTGTTGGAAAGTCCGCCTGTGGTGGTTACGGATGCAGGGCCACACTCCACTATATTTGCTCCTATTCCTGGGCCAGCAGATCAAAGGAAGAATGCAGTCCTGCAGCCTCAGGCAGTGCCAGGACAGCAATGTGCACATCACCTTGCCCCAAACAGGTGTGGTGCCCGCCAACGCGGTGGCCGTGCGCCACCATGCAATACTGTGTGGGAGAACTCCATGTATACTATTGCAGCACAACAGGGGGCATCGTGTGAGATGATGGCTCAGGCCGTGGATAGGGTGGCCACTTCCATTCTCCCCCCTGAAAGGCAGGTGGAGCTCTAGCAGCAGGCAACAGAGTCCATGTGCCACTCACACAGGGAGGACATGTTGGCGTCCAACAGGGACCGCCGGGCCGGACTGGAGTCTCTGCGCACAGCCATATATGCAGAGTCACAGGCCCACAGGGATGCCCTGAGATTAGAACACTGGTCCCTCAGAGATACTCTGGGTGCACTTGAGGTGTCCCAGAGTACAAGGTCAGAACAGCAGCTGGAGCAGCGAACACGCACACTCTCAGCTGAGCTCGAGGCAACCTGTGAGGAGATCCGGGCATCACACGAGGCCTTGCAGGAAGAAATGAGTACTACCCATGAGGTGATGCATGGGGATCTCCGTACCACCATCCTGCAGAACCAAACCTTTCAGACCCACATGCTTGCTGCCATGGAGGAGCATGCCAGGGCTTTGCGTGGTCTGCCTCCCATATCACACGCACCTTCTAATGTACCACCAGAGGGTGATGAAAGCGACAGCAGTTCTCCCACTGTAGGGTAGGTTTAGTTTATTATTTTATTTATTTGGTTTACTTTACATTTACTTTTTCTTTATTTAATTTGCATTTACTTTTTTGTTCATAACCATTTTCTTTCAGATTGGGAATTCATGTTACAGTGTGTTGTTTTGTGTGGTTCCCGTAGGCATCCACTGTGTATTCCAGCTGGGCACATGCAGGCTTGTCCTATCTTTTGGTTAGAGACTTGGGTTCCTAACACATATGCCCCTCCTGCTTCCCCTTTCCATGGGCTTGCAAAGGGTGTGACCAAGTGACAGTAACTTACACAGAGGCATTGGGCTCCCATAAATTGTGTGGGCAGTCTGTAGTTCAAACTGTGTATACATCCCTAGTGGGGATTGGTGTTGATTTCTCCACTGCATGGTGGATTTGTATATGTTTTTACATGCAGGACTTTTTGCATATATACATGTAACTTCTTCATATTGTCGGGGGGAAATTCTCCCGGGGTCGGCTGGGCCGTCCGCGGACCTCCGGGCAGGGAGGCCCCAACTCCTCCCGTATATCCCAAAGAGATAGAGTATGAGACACACGCAAGAAGCAGGGTGATTCTGCTGTTTATTAAACAAAACGGCAGGGATGGGTCAAGGATCGTACGCGTCCGTCCTGACACTCTCTCTCCATCGTGGGGCTTGCAGGCCCTTTTTACCTTAGTATGACGCGCTACTTGCGTCACCTGAGAAAAATTAGCAGAAAACCTATCGCCACTCTGGATTAGTTCCCCGAGTGGTAGGGTTAGTATAGCATACGTATAGAGAACGTTGTTATTGGTTAAGGGTTCGTCAGGTGGTATACTTGGGTTGTCCCGTCAGTTTGATACATAAAAATTGTTACATGAAGACCCCTTGAGGATTGGTTAATGTTAATGGCGTCAGTAATAAGGGCCCCATGTTCTGATTGGTTCACTCGCGAGCCCCCCATTCTGGGACCATCGCTGTTCCCAGCTCGCGGTGCACCTGTCACTTGCAACAATGTTTCACTATGGGTATGTGCAGACAATGTGAGAATTTATTCATAAGCAGGAAGGCCGACTACTCCCACCGCCGCAGATGTCCATTGAGTCGCTTAATTGTATCTGCCTGTGTCTTGAGACGGGGGGATCCAGGCGCCTTCTTCCTCCTGGGCTTGGCATCCTATCAAGTTCGGCTTGGTCACGTGAGGTGGGACCGTGGTTGAGGCAGAATTCTGCACAATTAATATTGCATTTCTCACTGTGTGCCTGGCTTATCTTGCAGGTGCGACCTTGGCGTCGGCTTGCGGAATGAGAGTTTGCAACGTTGTGCCCTTGACTGTCTGCTTTCGCTGGGCTCATTCTGCAGGATCAGCAACCGAACTCTTGCTCATTCAATGTTCATGGAGGCTTTTGCTTGCGGCCTACTTGGGCCTGGTGCATAGGTGGAACCGTTTGGTACAGAGCGCTTTAGGTTATGGTATCATATTGCTCTATCCCCAGTATCGTGTCTTCGTTATATTTCTCATTATGGTACATGGGTTTACGAGAAGCGTGAGCAAGCCTTTTTAGATGAGTTCATTATGCGTCTTGCGTTTCTGCATTTTGAAAAGCCTATGTGGAAAATAATAAAGATGCACGTCCGTGGGTGTGTCCGTCGCCTACGTCATAGCACTGAGTATGTTCTTCGTGTGGATTGGTGTGGGAGTGTCCGGTGTGTATGTTTGCACGAGTGTGCTGACCGTTGGCTAGGTCGTCATGGCATCTCTAACGATGTGTTGATCTGGTGCTGGATGGTTTAGTCGAGTCCATCCATGCCGCAGGTGTGGGCATGTGCAGGGCAGGCTGGTGGGCAGGCGGGTGGGCACGCGAGTGGGCACATCCGTATGTTCTTGTACCAGGGTATTTGGTCGTCTGGGAGATGGGCAAACTCCTCTCGTGGCGGGTGTCTGGGCCGTGATCCTCCTGGCCAGGGTTGAGAGGGGATTGGTGGGAGCCTTTTGTTCACTTTTCCCACTTCAGTCCCCCCTCTGGTCGACTTGTCGACCACAAACATATCCTTTTCCTTATCTCCTCTCACTCTCCATATTTTAGTTACTCCTCCCAAATGTCCATAGTGGTTGACATGGTCTTCAAATGACCAGTACATATATACACAGGCTCCTCCAGGTGTGCAGTATACCCATTTCCCTATGTAGTTCCTTGGGTTTCTTGGGTTTTCGAGCTTCACAGATGGTGGGTCCAGGTGGTTGGTGATGATCTGGTTGCACAACCTCTCTCTCTCTTTTATTATTGTGCCTGTGTGTTGGCCGTCATCTGCTGGTATCAAGGGGTGCATACCGACCATTTCGATCATCTCGTCTGTGGTGTGTGCCTTCCGGGCCTTCCAAAATCTTATTATGATAAGTGCAGCTCCAGCCAAAATAATGCATCCAACTATAATCTTCAGCCCATCTGACAGCCAAGATGGCATCCAGGACCATAGCGCCGAAAACCAGCTCTCATCCTTTTTCACACCTCTACTTTCATCCATCATTTTGGAGTGCATCTGGGCCAATTGTGATACTGCTTCTGTCAGTGTACCATTGTCAGCATTGTTAGCAGGAATGAATGTGCAGCATGATTGTCCTATCTTTGCGCAAACTCCTCCTTCCATTGCTGTGAGGAGGTCCAGTACATATCTGTTCTGTAGTGCCACCATCCTCACTGCTCGCAGTTCCTCTTTTATTGCGTTGAATCCATTTACTGTAGAGTTAATTGTCATCATTAGTTCCCATCTAGTTATCTGGAGCCATTTTGCGTTTGCGTAAGCCTGTAGTCCCGGATGTATTATTGAGGAGAAGAACATTGCTGCTCTGCTGAATAGTCTGTGTTCTGGCGGAATTGAAGTGAGTGCTGTTTCCGACCTTCCCCACAGGTAATTTCCTGTCAGAGGTTCTCCTTGTCTTTTCTTTCTATTCAGGACAGTGCTGTTGCCGTTGTTTCGGTGCTCTGGCCCCTTCTGAAGCTGTGCAGATCTCTTCTTCCTCTTGTTTCCTTCATCCATTTTGGGGAAGTTCGCCACATTCACATGTTTCTGGGGCACCACTAGTGATGGTACATTAACGTGTACTATTGTGCATACACCATTCCACAGAGGGGGCAGTGTGTGGTATGCCTTGTCTCCGCAGGCCCAGTAATGGTCCATTACTACTGCTGTTCCTGCTCCCCCCTCAGCTAGCTCTGTCACGCTTGCACAGTTGGTGTTGTATCCTACGTCTACTTCTCCTTTGTGTTGGTAGCATACCTTAGGTGCAGTCATCGGCAGTATTGTTATTGGGTCTTCATCCTTCTCCATCCACGTTAGCATGGGCACGTACTTGACCCAGGTCATCCAACATCTTTTGTTGTGTTCAGCAATAGTTGTAGTATCTTCTCTCATTACCATGTTGCTGCCAACCACTCCTGTGTCCCATTTGTCACCCAGGTACACCTTCCCTGTTATTATTATCAGTGGTCTTTCCCAACATCCTTGTTTACCAGGAACTTCAGTGGCATACCAATCACATGGTAGGTACTGTAGTGTAACTTTCTTTGTTTCTCCTTTTTCAGGGCCACTTGTTATGCATCTGAATGCTTCAGCATGTAAACTGGCCTTGTGGCAACTCAAATAACTCTTAAGGAAGTTATTTTCGTACGGGTATGTGTCTCGTGATTTCCATACCAGGTGCACCGTGTTCCCTTGAAATCTCCCTTTCGTTTGGAACAGTGCCAGGTATATTATACACCATGCTGTTTTTTCATCTATTTTCGTGGCAACGAAAGTTCTGGAAGCACTCATGGCGTATGGGATCAATGAGCAGACGTAGCAGCTGTCTTCTGTTGTTTGTTTACCTATTTGGGTCATGTGTTGGTACCACATGTTGTTTGAGACGTGTGCTGAATTTTGTATGTAGTTATGAATATCTTTATTGTCTGAGTATGTGCTGCGTTTAACTCTATTTCCCTTGTGTGGAATTTTGCTAGTACCACCTGACGTAACACCTGTTGCAGCTGGGGGTGGGGGTATATTAGGTTTGGGTACAGCAAAAATATTGATAGCATAACTGTTCCGCCATACAGAGGCAGCCACAAACCAGGTGATCATCAAAATCCCTATCATCTTTATTACAGAGGCTAGTCTCACCGGCATTTTGCTCTTACCTTGCTGCAGTCCGGCAGCTAATTCTTGCGACGTTAAAGTTGCCCGCCTGAAAATTCTCAATATGCTTGTTATTAGTGTTAGTTGTTGTTTTCAAGCTCTCCCTATCAAGTAGTCGTTCAGTGCCCAGGCGAAGAGCTGTTCCCACGCCAATCTAAGCAATCTATCTCTTAGGACAGGCAAGTATGGGTGGAGGTGGGGCATTGATTGTTCTATGGCCAAGAGAAGTGTTGTGTAGTAGACATGTACCCTCCTCCTTTTCAGGTACTTTGGCCTTTTTATGTAATAGACAAATTGGTGCGATAATTCTTCAGGGTAGTTATTGTCTGAGGGTATCATCTACTCCTGGGCAGTGAACTTTGTTAGTTATCTGTTTTCTTAGCAGTACAATAATACACCGTACCTGCATGTGCGAGAGAGAAAAAAAGAGAACATTCAAGTGTTTACATGTGTATGTGCAAAACAATGTCCTTCAGTTGGGTTATTACTGCAGTGGGTAGGGGTCAATGGGCAGAGGGTTTGGGGCTCAACTGGTAGAGGTTTCTTTACTCTTTGATCGTGTGACCATGGGGTGGGCGGTATGGTAATCACCCCTCTCTATTTCAGTAGTTGTCTCTGGGGAATCAGGGGGGTGGCAGGGTGTGGGGACACTTTGGCCGTTAGTTGCGGTAGAAGTCCCTTCCTCCATTGGCGACGCTGTTGCTGCTCTTCCAATGGCCCTGTCGGTGACGCTAGGGCGGGTCTAGAGTTTGCAGATCTTTACATCATGTAGGTGATTCCAGGCACGTTTGTCCTGTAGCTTTACTGCTCTCGTTGATACTTCATCTACCAGGTGGGGGCCAGTGAAGTGTGGGCTATTCCACTTTCTGTTGAAATTGTGGAGTAGTACGTGGTCACCTTTGGCAATTTTGCACAGTTTTCCCTTTTCCAATTCTTCATCCGTGTCTTCTTGTTGATCACTCTTAGACCCACCCCGCGTGCGCTCGAGCTGTTGAGACACAAACACTACACTAGTGATCAAAGAAGACACATATTGGTACATTTCATCACCAAGGACACTTGCAGTACTCTCATGGTCGGTGAATGCTCTTGATGTTGGCGTCAGAGGAAGGCGCATTTGGCGTCCGGTCACCACCTCGTGAGGAGTGAGGTGGTGGTCGGAGCCTGGTCTATTCCTTAGCTCAAATAGGGCTAGCGGAAGGCAATACAGCCAACTCTTCTTTGTTGTTTGCTGTATTTTTGCAATTGCCTCTTTTAATAGGCCATTCAGGCGTTCGCATACACCGATGGCCTGCGGGTGATATGCACATGCAAATTTATGCTTGATGTTCAGTAAGGATGTGATATGCGGGAACATTTCATTGGCGAAATGCGGCCCATTGTCTGACCGCAGTATTTCGCACACTCCCCACCTGGGCAAGACCTCCCTCACTAGGAATTTAGCTGCTCGGAATGCATCTGGGTGTGAGCAGGGCCCTGCCTCAATCCACCTCGAGAATGGGCAAACAACTACAATCATATACCTATTTCCTTGACATACGTTGATCATATCAACATAGTCAATATGGATGTGTCGGAAGGGTCCCTCTGGCCGGGGTATAGTACCTTTTATCACCTTCAGCGTGTGACCGGCCGTGAACTGCTGACTTGTGAGACAATTGCTGACAAAGTTTGACACATGGGAATTTAACTCGGGGCAGAACCAATCTTCCCTAATTCGTGCTGCGATAACTTCCTTGCCTGTGTGGGCTAGGTGGTGTAGTTGGCTCAGGGCGATGTTCAATAGTGCCAGTGGCATTACCATCTTTCCAGTGCTACCCTGGCGCCATAGTGCGTCAGTTGGCGACATTGTACATCCTTTTTTTACCCATATTTCTTTTGCTGCCATTGGTGCAGCCGCTTGTAGCTCCATTATCTGTGTGGTTGGGAGATGGGTGTACCCTTCTCTTATTAACATCTCCTTAGCTATTCCCCTCCCTCTCCCTCTCTCTGACTCTGGGGGTTCCATATCTCACCAAAATATGCAGCATACTTCGCGTGTGCATCTGCTGCTGCATTCCCTTTTGAAATATGGTCTTCTCCATTAGTGTGTGCGGTGCATTTGACCAAGGCTAATTCTTGGGGGTCATTTATTACTTCAATTAGTTCAGCCAATAAGAGGGCATGTTGCACTGGGGTGCCGTCAGCTCTCCTAAACCCTCTTCTCCTCCACTTGGACAACCCTGAGTGGACAGTAGATGTGACATATTCACTGTCGGAATATATGGTCACTCGCTTGTCAAAGCTTTCCTTCAACGCCAAGATCAGTGCGACCAATTCCGCTGCTTGGGCAGAGTAATGCTGTGGTAATTGTACGCATTTCATCGCCACACACACCGGTACCTCTGTCATTTTTACCACTGCTGCCCCAGTTCTCCTAATCCCGTCACTTTGGTCAATTGTTGATGACCCATCAATGAACAAGAGATCACCTCTGTCTAGTGCATTCTCTTCAACCCTTCTATTGCATGAATACATTTCAGTAGTCTTTGTACAATCGTGTGCATAGTCTCCTTCCTCAATTGCTTCTGCTATAAACCTTGCAGGGTTGACTCTGCTGCATCTAAAAATTGATAGTTCAGCTCTAGATAATATTATCTCGTAACCTGACGCCCTCTGCGTTGTTAGTGTGGACTTAGGCTTGTTCAATATTGCAAATAGTGCATGTTCCACAAATAGTGTGGTTGGGCACCCCATGGTGATTGCTGATGCTTTCTCTACGCAAAGGCAGCTGCGGTGAGACCTTGTTCGAAAGGGAAATGACCTAGCATCACAGGATCTAAGTGGCCGCTGTAAAACGCTACTGGTTTGTAGCCCATGCTTGTTTTTTGAGCCAACACTGCTTTCATTACTGTTGAGTCGCAATGGGAAAATATAAAAAATTGTCGTTCATAATCTGGGGTGGCCAGTACCGGAGCGGTTGATATTGCATCTTTCAGTTCATCAAAAGCCTCTTTCATTTCCATTGTCCACCCCAACTTTTTCTCCCCTTTGTTAGCTTCTTTTAACCCCTCAAGTAGGGGTCCTATGTATGAGCTGTAATCAAATACCCATGCTCTGCAGTAGTTGCACAGGCCAAGGAACTGCTGTAATTCCCTCACTGTTTGTGGCAATGGCGTTTTTAAAATTGCCTGTGCTCTTTGTGGTGCAATCTGTCTTCCATATTGGGATATGAGCTGTCCAATGTAAAGTACTTGTTCCTGACAGTATTGTAACTTTTCCTTGTCTACCTTGTAACCTTTTTCAGCCAATATTGTCAACATCTTTAATGTATCCTCTCTGCATCTTTTTTCGTTTGTGCTGCAAATGATTATGTCATCAACATACTGTAACACTGTGCTTTCTACTTCAATGTTACCCAAATCCATCTGTATTACTGTGTTAAATATTGAGGGTGACTCGCAGTACCCTTGTGGCAGTCTGGTGTGTTTCCACTTTGTGTTTCTGTAAGTGAAGCTTGTCAGATCTTGTGAGTCTGGGTGCAGTGGTATTGAGAAAAAAGCATTTTTAAGGTCGATCACTGTAAACCGTGATGCCTCTGTTGGAATGCCGCACAATATTGTGGCCGGGTTTGCTGCTATGGGGTATTCTGCTTCCACTATGTTGTTCAAAGGCCTGAGGTCCTGTATGAAGCGCCAAGATCCACCTTTAGCCTTGCGCACTGGGTATACAGCTGTGTTGCATGGAGATTCTGATGGGACCAATATGCCATTATTTATAAGGGCCGTTATTGTTTCACATATGCCCTCATCTGCCTCTTTTGATAGTGGGTACTGTTTCACTCTGGGGAGTATTGCACCCTTTTTCAATTTTATTCTTACCCCCCCTATGCTTTTTATGCACCCCACGTCATAGGGGCTAGTAGTCCATAATGATGTGGGTACTTTTGCCATATCCTCCTCAAAAAAGGGAACTGGGGTGGACGTGGGTGCCTCAAGTGCCATTGCAATTTTCTGTGCCACCTGTTTGTACGTCACCCTTAGCCATATTTCCACACTCATCATAAATACCATTTCACCTTCTTCCTTTTCTCCTGAGAAGAGCTCCTCATCTGACACCTGGGTGAGTCTACATCCCTCTGCTAGTGCTATCACTGCCCTCCATGCTCTTCCTTCTCTGTCTTGGGCATGCACTGCAATGTAATCAGCGGTTGCTATAATGCTCTCTATGTCCACTGAAATCACCTTTCCTTCTTGTTCGTTGGCTGGTCTTTCTGGTCTAAACAAGTAGGCTGCTGCCTCCTCCAGATCTTTCCCTCTATCCCTGGCATCCATGCAAACGCCATGTCCGTCCCGTACTGGAACAGTTCACCATCTACTGGCTCAGCCCTAATCACTGTCTGTCCACAGTATGCCTGCATAATCTGTCGTGCAGTGAGCATGTTAATTCCTGGAGTGGAGCAAATTATGCCGTCCTCCGTAAAGGAGATCGTCATATTCAACCTGCTCATTATGTCTCTCCCCATTATATTTACTGGTGAGGCCCTAGAGTATAAAAGTGGGACTGACATGTCATAATCCCCTATTGATAAGGGAATGTTATCAGTAAAGGGAACCAACCCCCTACCCCCAGAGAATCCTTGGGTGTTCATGGCTTCACCTGACATCTTAAATTTACCTTCCCTTATGCAAGACCGGGTCGCCCCGGTGTCAACAAGGAATGATAATTTTTTGTCACCTATCGTTACCTCTATGCGTGGTTACTCCGCACTATTAGGTGTTACCGACAGGATGGGACACACCAAGGTCGTCTGTGGGCTGTCGTATTGGGGGTATAATGATTGACCACTTCCCGTGTAAGGGTTGTGTCCCAGGACTGCCACCCTACCCAGTTGTGTTTGCTGTAGTTGGGTATTGGTTGAGGTTATGTTATGGTCTTGGACTTGTGCAGGTGGCTGTACTTGCTGTGCTTGGGGTTGTTGTGTAATCGCTACCTGTTGTTGAGGCAGTGGATATGTCCGTGGCTGTTGTTGTGTTACTAGTTGTTGCTGTCTATTTCCCTGTTGCAATGTCTGCTGTTGCTGGATGCCCTGCTGTTCCTGTGTGAGCTCTTGTTGTCCCTGTTCATTCCACAATGGTGTGCCTGGTCTCACTCTACACGTACGTGACATGTGGCCTACCAATCCACAAATCCAACACACCAGTGGTTCCCTGTTCTGCCATGGAAAGCTTCCTGTGTTGTCCTGGTATACCGGGTGCCCGGTGGGGTAGGAATTCCGAAGTCCCCCCACCTGTTGTTGTGTGTTAAATCCGTATCCTCTCCCTCTCATTATTCCTCCCCTTCCCCGGTTGTAATTATAATACCCAGCCCCTGGCGTTGAGTATCCTCCTCCCATGTTAATCGTGTATGGTTGGAGTGGCGGCATCTGTTGTGTTACAGTCTGCGATGATTGTATTTGGGAGGGGTCTTGTGCAGCCACTACTTGTGTGGGGCTTTGAGTTATTGTGGCAGGTGTAGTTATTAGTGCGCCTTCCATCGTGTATTTAGTGAGTTTCTTCTGTACTAGTTTAGCCTCTTCCGTTTTCCTGTCCTCTTACTTTTTTTTCATTTTTTCTTGCCATGTCCTGCAATGATGTACTATAGTCAGTTGTATTTCTGGCCATGCTTTTGCTTCCATCCCCACTACTTTCTTCAGTTGTTTCTGGACTGCTTCTGGGAGCCCCTGTACTAGTATATGATAGAATATTGCTGGTGTTTTGTCCCATTGTTCTCTAGTTTCCATACGCCACTTCTCTTGAATTTCCTGGATATAATCAACAGGATATTCGTTCTCACGCATCTTGCGCGAGGTAATTGCTCCTATGTCTGATGTGTCTGGATACTGTACCCTCAGTGCCTGCCATAATGCATGTCTGCAGTTTGCGAATGGTGCCCCATCGTGAGATGTGTTTGTTATTGTTACCCCGGGGAAGCCCGCTCTCTTCCAGATGTCATCCGCAGCATCCCCTAATATTGATATGAGAAGGCCCTTTACATCTCCCACTGCCAATTTCTGCCCTGCGGTGTGTTTTTCCATTTCATATATCCATTTACCCGCATCTCCACTTAATGATGGGAGTCTGCACTTTATATTTTCCTTGTCTGCATGCTTCCAAGGGACGTATTGTGGTCTAACCCCTCCCCTCTCTAGAAGAGGCATTAAGTTGTGTCCCGTTTTACCCCCTGGGTTCCACAAAATCGAGTCCTCACACCCCTCCTCTTCTTCCGTCTCTTCTACATCGTCAGTTTCGTCCATATTTCTCCTGGTCTTTACTCTTTCTCCTCCACCACTTCCCCTTCTTTCATCATTTCCTTTATTTATTGTGGGCGTGTGTGTTCGTTCTCCCTGTCTGCGTCCAGGGAGGTCTCTAAGCCTTCCTGCATAGGGTGTCAGTTCGCTTGTGAAGCGCGCTAGTTCAGATGGGCATGTTGCACGTATTGAGCGTGAGGTGGTGGAGCATGTATGACGGGACGGTGACGGCGTGGCTTCACGTGTCTGCCCCTCCGCCATTCCATGCTCCTCCTCCCCACTTTCTGCAGTTCTTCCTTTCTCCCTCAGATCCATGGTGAATCTTTATTTGTCCGGGTGGTGTATAGTTTATCTAGGCTTTCCCTTTCACTATTTCTTCCTTCCTTCTCCATTCCTTCTTCTTCCTCACTACAAAAGTCATTCATAAATGGCAACCCCCAAACTGTCTTTTTCCCCCCAATCGTTACTGTTCTTAAGTCTATTAGGTCCGTTCCTCCCTTTTCTTCTTTACTAATCGCTCCCCTTTGTGCCGATGTTGTTGCTACTTCTGTGCCTCTATATACATGCCTCCTTACTTCACTCTCCCCCTCCTATCTTCTCTTTCCCCTTCGTTTCTCTCCGCTATTCCTCTACCAATTTCCTCTCTTTTCTTTTTTAATTCTTCCATTACTTCACAACTCATTTTTTCCAATATCTTTTCATCTTCTTTCTTCCTTTCCCATCTCTCCCTCTCCCTTTCTAATATACTCTCTATCATCCTCCCTTCTTCGTATTTCCTTGTCGTTTCTGACAGTAATCTCTTCTTCCATATTGCCATTTCTTTTTCTTTCTCCTCTTCCTCTTTTTTCCTGTCGCGCAGTGCTGCTCTTGATACCCTTTCTGCTGCTGCCTTTAACCTTTCGGCTTCTCTTCTTTGCTCCTCAGTTCGTTCTTTCATTTTTCCCAACTCATTCTTACCTTCTTTCCTTTCCCGTGCTCTCTCTCTTTCCCCCCTCTCGAGCTGCTTGATCAGTGCATTCTGCTCATCCCTCAATTCTGCTAATCGTTCCTCCAAAGTCTCTTCCTTTTGTCTTAACAGCTCTTCCCCCTTTTCTTTCCCCTCTTCCCCTTCCATTTCACTCTCCCTGGTATTATCCTCGTCCATTTTCCTTACCACCTCCTTCTCTTCTCCTGTTAATGAACCTCGTAATTTTAATAGTATCTGCGCAGCTACCCACTCATCATTCCCTACGTCCGTAGTCTGCTCTTCTTCAGTCCTCCCCTCCCCTGCTAGCATCTTCCTTTGAGCTGATCCCGTTGTACTAGTCCGCTCCCCTCCCGGGTTGCCACCTGTAGCTGTATATGGAGGCGGGCTGTATGCCGGGTTCAAGTACCCCTCAGCCGCCCTTAATTGTTCTCTTGCTATTTCTCCTAGTTCTCTTAAAGGATACAACCCCCCTCCCTCTGTTTTCACTACCTTCGCTAGGGGTGTATCGTCGCTCTGTTCCTTTTTTATATCATTTTTGGTTGAGTTGTCACACTTTTCTCCTCCCTCTTGTCCTTTCCCCGTGTTCTGTGTGCCTTCACTCTCCTTTTCCCCATTCTCCCCCTCCTCCTTAATCTCCTTATCTCCTGTTGTTTCCCCTACAATGAACATTCCGTTTGGTCCTGGTCGGGACCCTTGGAACATCCTCCATAAGTTGAACACCTCCACGTGGTGCGTCAACTTCTTCCCCTTGTATGTATTGTGCAGATGGTTTAATAGTGAGTGTTGGGTATATGGATCGAAGCTACCATTAGGCGGCCATGGTGTCGTCATTTTGTTGTCCGTCCCCTGTGTCCATTCTATGCTGTACTTGATCAATTTCTCCCTATGGGGTGATAGTGTTTTACATATGTGTTGCAGCGGGGTAGTGAGGGTGTTCCCCCACCCCCCCAATCCTGTCCCGTATGACATTGTAGCCCTCCACTTGTTACCCTTCCCCTATTTGGTAGCGGTTATCTCACTAGCAGTTTACAATATACAGCCTTATATCTTTACCTGGCCCCGTAAGTTTGGGGACTTGCGATAGTCCGCTAAGGAAAAATTAGTAAAATATAGTATTTACATTTGTATATTCTTTTCTTTCGTTTCTTCCTTTATACAACACCCTTACGGCCCCCTGCGGCCGAGGCGCACGTAGCCCCCTGCGGCTGCGTGCCCCTTGTGATGATCTTGTACTGCCGTCCTACTTTCACTTGCTCCTCCTCCCTCTTCTGCACTTGCCGTGGCCGGCGTTCTCCGTGCGCAGCCACGTCCCCCTTTTCGCCTTCCCCCGATCAACTCATTACCATGTACCTCCGTTTCCACGCCCTTAACACAGCTCTCCTCCCCGCCACCCAAAAATAAAGATGCCTGGTTCTCGAGATGTCCTATGTAAGCCCTGCTGGTGACGTCACCGATCTCTTCGAACTACTGGTAAGTTCTTCATATATTCTTTAAGTCCAAAATACACTTGCAATCTACCCCCGTTAGCCCCACAGCTGTCTTCCTGTCACTCCTGGAACAAGGTAATCAATAATATAATCGGACTGCGCACGCTGCGTCGCCTCGCATGTGATACGCCCCTCGACAGGAGGGCTTAACCAGCCAATTATCTTCCGTATTGGGCAACTAGCTAGCTACCGCCTACAGGGAAACGTCATCTATCTATCGAGTTTCCTGCTCGAACAATAGGGATCCTCATATACTCATTGATCAATAATTGCCAAATCGTAGGAAACCACGCACACACACACACCCTTACACATGGTCGCGTCCTAGGCCAATCAGTGTCTATGAGCGGCCGCACGTGATGTTTTCGTGCTCCGCCCCCTTCTCTCCCGTAACGTAGCGGACTGCTCTCGCACTCGTCCGGCTACCATTCATTTCATTGCCAACACTTAATTATCAAACCTTCGCCGCGCACCTGTGCAATACTTCCCGTATTCAATTCCTCCCCCCTCCCTCACAATTTCACGTTGTTTGTTGAGTGTGGCATACTCACCAAGTTCTCTTGATGCGGGGCCGCTCGACTGCGTGCACCCCTCCAAGCGGCTCGCCACCTCCCCTTGTCTGGACTACGTCTGGACACTCGCCAACCGCGGGCGGGATACTTCTCAACCGGCTCCCGAGGGCCAATATCCGGATTGCGCTGTCCGGTCTTCTCGCAGTTCCACGATGGTCCTGTAGTCCTCAAAAGGGGGCAGCGGCAGAGGGGGCCGCGCCGCTGGGCCTCCTCGCAACGGGAGTACTTGGAAAAATAAAAATAAAAGCGGACCTTAAACAGATCTCAGCAGTGCCTCCAACTTGTCGGGGGGAAATTCTCCCGGGGCGGCTGGGCCGTCTGCGGACCTCCGGGCAGGGAGGCCCCAACTCCTCCCGTATATCCCAAAGAGATAGAGTATGAGACACACGCAAGAAGCAAGGTGATTCTGCTGTTTATTAAACAAAACGGCAGGGATGGGTCAAGGATCGTACGCGTCCGTCCTGACACTCTCTCTCCATCGTGGGGCTCGCAGGCCCTTTTTACCTTAGTATGACGCCCTACTTGCGTCACCTGAGAAAAATTAGCAGAAAACCTATCGCCACTCTGGATTAGTTCCCCGAGTGGTAGGGTTAGTATAGCATACGTATAGAGAACGTTGTTATTGGTTAAGGGTTCGTCAGGTGGTATACTTGGGTTGTCCCGTCAGTTTGATACATAAAAATTGTTACATGAAGACCCCTGGGGATTGGTTAATGTTAATGGTGTCAGTGATAAGGGCCCCATGTTCTGATTGGTTCACCCGCAAGCCCCCCAGTCTGGGACCATCGCTGTTCCCAGCTCGCGGTGCACCTGTCACTTGCAACAATGTTTCACTATGGGTATGTGCAGACAATGTGAGGATTTATTCATAAGCAGGAAGGCCGACTACTCCCACCGCCGCAGATGTCCATTGAGTCGCTTAGTTGTATCTGCCTGTGTCTTGAGACGGGGGGATCCAGGCGCCTTCTTCCTCCTGGGCTTGGCATCCTATTAAGTTTGGCTTGGTCACGTGAGGTGGGACCGTGGTTAAGGCAGAATTCTGCACAATTAATATTGCATTTCTCACTGTGTGCCTGGCTTATCTTGCAGGTGCGACCTTGGCGTCGGCTTGCGGAATGAGAGTTTGCAACGTTGTGCCCTTGACTGTCTGCTTTCGCTGGGCTCATTCTGCAGGATCAGCAACCGAACTCTTGCTCATTCAATGTTCATGGAGGCTTTTGCTTGCGGCCTACTTGGGCCTGGTGCATAGGTGGAACCGTTTGGTACAGAGCGCTTTAGGTTATGGTATCATATTGCTCTATCCCCAGTATCGTGTCTTTGTTATATTTCTCATTATGGTACATGGGTTTAGGAGAAGCGTGAGCAAGCCTTTTTAGATGAGTTCATTATGCGTCTTGCGTTTCTGCATTTTGAAAAGCCTATGTGGAAAATAATAAAGATGCACGTCCGTGGGTGTGTCCGTCGCCTACGTCATAGCACTGAGTATGTTCTTCGTGTGGATTGGTGTGGGAGTGTCCGGTGTGTATGTTTGCACGAGTGTGCTGACCGTTGGCTAGGTCGTCATGGCATCTCTAACGATGTGTTGATCTGGTGCTGGATGGTTTAGTCGAGTCCGTCCATGCCGCAGGTGTCGGCATGTGCAGGGCAGGCTGGTGGGCAGGCGGGTGGGCACGCGAGGGGGCACATCCGTATGTTCTTGTACCAGGGTATTTGGTCGTCTGGGAGATGGGCAAACTCCTCTTGTGGCGGGTGTCTGGGCCGTGATCCTCTAGGCCAGGGTTGAGAGGGGATTGGTGGGAGCCTTTTGTTCACTTTTCCCACTTCAATATCTTAACGAGCCAGTCTCCATTGCAGATGCAGTTCATGTTGTTTTCAAGTATGCAGTACACTGCCACATTTGCCTACCAGCAACACACTGCAGTTGGAATGGGTCGATGTGCTGCCTTTGTGAGGTTGTGACACTTGCACTACTTTCATTTTTTACTGTCATATGTTGCCACTGTTGGATCCTGTACTGATGTTTTCTCTTGCTGGTAAGTATTTGTTCATGTGTGCTGTTGTTTTTTTCATTAGTGAGAGGAAATTGTCTCTGGCCTGTTTCCATTTGGGACATTGCACTTTGTGACACTTGTGTCATGTGTTGTGCATTCATTTGGTTGCTTTCACATTGCATGCCATGCCATGGTGTGTTGGGTAGCTGAGATGGGGTTAGGGAGGGGTTGGGTGACATGCCACTATTTGGATGTAGTATTTTGCAAGGGGTTAGTCCTTCATGCTGCATGAATGTGTGCCTTTTACTGACACAGCATTGGGTGTGTTTAAGTAGCTAGGGATGCACACAATATAGCACTTCCAGGTAAACAATCTCAGGGTGGTATGGTTCGGACAGTTGACTGTCCCTTTTGTCATCATCATAAATTGTCAACTGGTATGTGCCAGGCCTGTGTGCACTCCGCAGGGGTGGGATTTTAGGTGAAGAAATTTGCCACAAGCTGGGTACGGGCTGCCTCACCATGTGCCCTTTCACCTCCCATGCGCAGCGGCCGTGCATGTGGTTGGGGATGTGGGGGCACTACCATGTCCACCGGCACGCCCCGCCGGGTTGCAACGTTGTACAGGACACATGCTGCCACTATGATCCTGCACACTACTGGGGGCACATATAGCAGCTGCCCACCAGAGCGGTCAAGGGAGCGAAAGCGTGACTTCAGCACTCTGAATGTGTGCTCCACTATGCCCCAGGTTGCAATATGCGCTGTGTTGTATCTTACCTCGGGTGGTGTGGTGGGGTTCCGTATTGGCGTCATCATGTAGGTGCTCAGAGGGTAGGTACTGTCCCCTGGGGAGGTGATAATGGTTGTCTTTAGTTGGGTTTTCCCATTTCTCAGTGTCTGACATGCATGGATGTGCAGAGGCATTTATACTCATCAAATAGCCATGTGTCGCCATGCCTCCAAGCTTCCAGGTTCCAGTTTAGGGGTGACATTCGGAATATGAAACTATAATGGCTGGACCCCGGATAGTTGGCATATACTGAGGTGATGATTCCCTTGGCATCACATACAACCTGCATGTTGATGGAATGCCAGTGCTTGCGGTTTCGATAGATGTGCTCAGTGGCCCTTGGAGGACGGAGAGCCACATGGGTGCAATCAATGGCACTGAGCACTTTGGGGAAGTGTGCCACCCCGTAAAAGTCCTGGTCGACGTCCTGCCTTTCTGCAGGTGTTCTGGACATGTTTATGTGCCTGTGGACTAAGGGGCGTGCAGTCATGATCGCCAACACCTGGTGTAGGCAGCGTGACTGTGTGGCCTTTGAGACACCTCCAATGACCCAGTTGTCTGCTGAATTGACCCAGTTGCCAAGAAGTGCAGTACATTGAGCACCTTTTCCAAGGGGCTCAGTGCTTGGGAGCACAGGGTTGGTGATGTGAGGTCATCCTCCCACTCCCTGACCAATTCTAGGATTATAAGTGGTGGAAACCTGTACCTCCCATAGACCTGGCCAAAAAGGCTGGTCCTGGGTAAAAGAAATGCGGGGCCTGGCTATCCTCCTCCTCCTGTGGTGTCCCACGACCACTGCTGCATGGAACGGTATATTCATCGTAGCGTATGAGCTTGTTTGTTGATTGCGTGCACTTTTATGCTGCGCGGGGCTGCTTACGCCTGCTTCCTGCTGACGTACATGTTTCCGGATTAGCGTGTCTTTTTTTGGCGCACAGGTTTCCTCTGTTCGGTTCTATGAATATGTGTTGTTAGCGCGCGTGTGGGCGTTGCGAGCATTTACCTCTGGTACTTACCCCGTAGCGCCCAAATTTTTATTTATTTTCAAATCTGTTTATTGGCATTTGTTATTTATTACAAGCACAGGAAAAGTGCTATGAGTGCCATCAAACAATAAATCACATTGCATCTCGGATTATTAACATTTACAACTTAACATTAAAACTTTAACTATCTCCAAATGTTTGTATCTTGAGAAGCCGGTACCGAGTGGGGCACAGGGGGGGATTGGGGCTTTCAGGGGGGGGGGGGGAAACTTCCCGTAGCAGGGATCGCATGAAGTTTGGATTGGGCTGCCTCGAGGAGTCCAATTCTGTCCGTGGGTCTACCCACTGTGGGTTTGTGCTGGTTCATGGGGGCTTATCGTCGGAGGGGTAGAACAAGGGGTCTGTGAGTCCTTTCCAGGCGTCTAAGGTCGTGCTCGAGACATCTGTGGATCTGGCCACGCTTTCCTCCCAAGCTCTCGTTTCTGCCAGCACCCATCGTTTCAGTTCACTGTGCCAGATTTTCTGTTGCGGTCCCTATGGTTTCTTCCAGGACATTGCAATTGTCCTCTTGGCCAGAATGCACATAATGTCCATTAATCTAACGAGGTGCTTTAGCTTAGCTGGTCTGGGGTATGTGCCGAGTAGGCACTCCGCAGGAGTCCATTTATATCTGGTCAGCCCCAGGTTTTCACTTGTCTGCTGAATTAAAGACCACAGGGACTGTGTTCTGGCACACCGCCAGAATGCGTGGAACAGGTCCGCATTGTCCATTTCGCACCAGGTGCATTTGGAGCTCTGGGTTTTATGGAGTTTGGCCAGCCTGGATGGGGTTAGATATGTCCGATGCAGAAGATTCAATTGTATTTGTCTAAATCTATGATTTCTGGATACTGTTTTTGGAAATGTCAGAGCTCTTTCCCATTCCCCAACTGTTAATTCTCGGCCTATGTCTGTTTCCCATCTGGACTTCAGTCCATCACTGCGTGGGTTGGGGGTATCATTTAGGTGGCTATAGATCTGAGACACTGGTCTCCCTCCTTCTCCCAGTTCATACAGTAGCGTAAGCAGGGGGTTTGTGTCTGGTTCCTCCGGCCATGTCGACCATCTGGCGCGTGCCGTGGATCTTAATTTTTGATACCACAGAAACTGGCCTGTGTGGACATCATTTTCTTCTTGAAGTATTTCAAATTCTTTGAACACCCCCTCCGTGTATAAGTCCCCCCATGAGTATATCCCTTTCTGTTCCCAGTGCCTGAGGTGTTGCAGATCCCCGGGGGATCTGCATAGGTCCGAGACAAGCGGTATGTTCGGGGAGTATTGGTGTTTGACATGGGCGAGGGATTCAGTCCTATGCCAGATTTTGCGTCCAAGAGTGACCATTAGGGGGGCATTTCTTATCAGGTGGGTGGGGGCCCAGGAAAGTTCTTTCATATACAACGGGGAGACCAGTGATTGCAGGAGAGGGGTTTCCGATGTGGCATCGTCTGCTAGCCACTTGGTGACAAAGCTAAGCTGCGCTGCCAGATAGTATTTTTCAAAGTTCGGGAGTTGGATTCCCCCCTGAGTATACGGTAATGACAACGTGGTAAGCGCTATCTTGCGTCTTCCCTTCCCCCACAGGAAATCTCTCAGCATACTTTCCAGTAGGCGAAAGAAGGGCGCTTTGATGTAGAAGTGTACGTTCTGAAATCTATACAAGAATCTGGGAAGGACGATCATTTTAGTTATGGAGGCCCTGCCCATCATGGATAGGGGAAGTTTTGCCCAGAAGGCTATAGATTTCCTCAAGACCGGGAGAGCAGCCTTAGTGTTGCGCTCATGCATTTGTTCCGGGGAATGCATTATGTGTATGCCTAAGTATTTGAACGAGGTATGTTCCCACCGTATTCCCACCGAGGGAAGCTCCGATTCTTCCTGTCCCTTAAGATTTGCCAGGGGGAAGAGGCAGGATTTAGCTCTGCTGAATTTTATTCCAGAAACCTTCGCGAAATTGTCTAGGACCTCCAGCATCGTGGGCACATTGTAGTATGGGTCTCTAACAAATAAAAGAATATCGTCCGCATAGAGAGAGATAATGTGGTCAGTGTCTCCCAGCCGGATCCCAGCATCAAAAAATTGCTTACGGAAATAGATAGCAATGGGTTCTAGGCCTAGTACGTAGAGCATGGGAGAGAGGGGACAACCCTGTCTAGTTCCTCTGCATATGTTCCAGACCTCCGATATGTGCTTCCCAGTTTTTACTCTGGCTCTAGGTTCCGTGTATAGTATCTTGATCCACCTAATGAACCTCGGGCCGAAGCCAAACCCCTCCAGGACCGCCAATAGCCATTCCCAAAAGATCGAATCGAACGCCTTAATGGCGTCCAGGGACAGCAGTGCGTATGCTTCTGTGCAAGCTTCAGTTTGGGCGATAACGTGCTGCACTCTGCGCAAATTCATGGTTGTGTTTCGGGCTGGTATAAAGCCACATTGGTCTTCATGTACTACTCCCCCTATAATTCTGGCCAGTCTACTTGCTAACACTGTTGTCAGAATTTTCGCATCGTAGTTAAGCATTGCTATCGGGCGGTAGGAGTCACATCTATCAGGGGGTTTATTAGGCTTAACAATCAGGATCAGGAGGGTCTCTCTCATGCTATCGGGTAATATCCCTGTCTCGTGTGCTTCTTGAAAGACCTCGTGTAGCAGGGGCGTTAGGGTGGACTCATACGCCTTATAAAACTCCGTGGGCAGACCATCGCTCCCAGGCGCCTTGCAAGTAGCTAGTGATCTAATGGCTTCTGTGATGTCCTCGGTTGTGATTTCTGCATCTAGGGCCTCTGATTGTTCGGGGGGCATCTTGGGGAGTTCAATCTCTTCGAGGGTGTCCATGATTTTGTCTAGGGGGATCTGGTCATTATGAGAGTAAAGGCGTTCGTAGAAGCCCTTAAAGGTATCGTTTATGGCTTGCTGGGTCTGTGCTATCCCCCCCCTCTTCAGTTTGTACCCCAGTGATTGTATGTCTGGGGTGTTCTTTCTTGCAGAGCCAAGCTAGCATTCTGCCTGGTTTGTCTGCCTCCGTGTGTATTCTATTAGTTTTGGTGGCATAATCAAATTTGGCGAGCCTATTCCATGCTAAGGTAGAGTTAGTTCTGAGTACTTTAAGGCTATCCTCCCTTTGTTCTGTGGCGCCCGGGGCTGCTTCCAATTGTTCTATTTGCTGCTCCCAGTGGATCAGCTCGTCCGTAAGTTGTCTCTTAATGCCCCCTGCCTTTGCTATTATTTCCCCTCTCGTTACTACTTTTAGGGCGTCCCACATTGTGCTTAAGCGATCTACGCTTCCGATGTTTCTTTCTATGAAGCTTTCTATGAATTCGTGTAGGTCTTCCCTAAATGTCGGATCTCCCAGGGCTTCTATCGGCATTCTCCACATTGGGATAGGAGGTCTGGGGCCAGTGTGATTCCAACCCACCAGAAGTGGCGAGTGGTCGGAAATGGTTCTGCCCAGATATTGGGCTTCTTCTATTTGTGGCAGGTGTTCGTTACTTATGAAAACATAGTCCAATCTGGTGTGGAGACCGTGCGGAGAGGAGAAATATGAGTACCCTCGAGCGTCAGGGTGACACTCTCTCCAGGTATCTGCCAAGTGTAGCCTGTCGACTAACAGGGAGAGGGCTGTTGTGGCCGCTGAGGGCCCTTTTGGATGCGGGAAGGACCTATCAATTATCGGATCATGGACACAGTTGAAGTCTCCCCCCCAAAAAAGGATTTCATGCCTATGTGGCGCAATCTTGGCGTACATGGAGTTTAGGTGCGATGGGATGTTAGTGTTGGGGAGGTAAGAGTTCACTATGCAAATATCTATTTGTTCTAGCCTGCCCCATAGTATTACAAACCTTCCCTCTGGGTCTACCTCGGACTTAATTACTTGGAAAGGGAGTTGTGGGTGAATCCAGGTATATACCCCTCTAGCATACTTAGAGTATGAAGTTCCGACCCCCTGGCCTCCCCAATGTTCACTTAGCCTCGCTAGGGATTCAGCCGTGCAGTGCGTCTCTTGCAGTAGCGCTATCTGCACCCTCTTTCTGTTTAAATAGGACTTGATTCTGTTCCGGCGTGGGTATGAACCCAGGCCCCTCGCATTCCAGGTCAATATTTTTATATTTGTTTTAGCCGCCATTGCGGGGTAGTTGAGTAACACTCACAGTTGTCCGTCTCCTGTTGACCTCGTTGGTCCTTCCATCCTGTCCTGATCTTCTCCCCACCTGTCCTCTCGTTCCGGCCCCAAGTCTTTCGCTGGTTGGAGATTTTTGAACTTGTGTAAATCCCATTGTGTTGAATGGGGGAAAAAACTAAACAAAACTTTCCAAACAGACCCTAGCAGCTGCTTTTAACTTACAGCGCTCAGGGGCTCCTGAGCCTTCCAGGCCACTCCTGGCCTTCCGGATCAGGATTGTGTGTGAGCAAACTGCTTACACCTTTTCTGGTGGGGTGGGTTGTTTGTCCGCCGCTTGCGTGTTCCTCCGATCTCGCGTCCGATGTTGCGAGATTTGTAGTGGGACTTTCATAGTGGTTCGTCCGACTACGGTTCGTGTTGATTTCCTTTTGTTATCTGCAGGGGCTGCCTTCTGCTTGCGTTCGTCGGGGGGTGGGTGGTCATCCTCGATCTGAGTTCAGTGGTTCTTCCTTGTCGTCCGCCAGGTTGTTGTGCTCAAGCCACATGTTTGCTGCGGCTGGGGTCTCTAGGAACGTTGCTTTCCCTTTATATAGAATTTTGAGACGTGACGGGTATAAGAGCATGTATTTCAAGTTGAGCTTTCTCAGCCGGGCTTTTATTGGAATGTAAGAGTTTCTGGCTCGTTGTACTGCAGGGGTGTAGTCCGGGTATATAACTATTGTTGAGTCGTTTCTTTTTATCTCCCCGCCTTCTCTAGAGAACCGCAGTATGGTTTTGCGGTCTCTGAAATTTAAAATCTTTGCTATGATTGGGCGTGGATGAGATCCAGGTGGGGGACGTTTCTGGAGAGACCTGTGGGCCCTTTCGACAGAGAACCCCTGGGAGAGGTTTGCCGCCCCTATTTCTTGCTGTAGGAGCGTTTCAATGAAGGTCGTCGGGTCTGGACCTTCTAGGTCTTCCGGGACCCCCAGTATACGAATGTTATTACGGCGCGCCCGACCTTCTGCATCCTCAGAGCGGGCCTCTAGCCTTGCCACCTTTTGTTCTAGATCTCTGACCGTCATCTTTAGGTCTCGGGTGCTCTCAACATTTTCCTGTAGAGCGGACTCTGTCACCGTAACTCTTTCCGTTAGGTTACGGGCGTCCTGTCGCATGAGTTGCATGTCTGACTTCACCTCTTCAAGCCGTCCCTCGAGTGATGTGCGGAGGGCGGCTATTGCTTGGAGGACTTGCGTGTGTTTAAGGTCTTCCTCTTGTTGAGGCGAGTCTTCAGGGAATTCTCGGTCTTGTTGAGATGACTGCCGTTGGGGTCTGACCGTCGTGAATGAGTCCATCGTGACTAGTTTCGGCTTGGTCCTGGGGGGAGACATCTCCTGGTTTGAGGACTACAAGTGCTACCCCCTGCAGAGTGCAGATCTGTCGACGACCCCTTTATCAAAGTTTACGTGTGGGCTTCAAGGGAACTTTGGACCCAGGGATCCAACCCCAGCTTTTCGGATGTTTCTGATCGCTGGTGTTTCCACAATTAGGTTTCAAGATCAGTGGCTGTGGGCACAGGTTGTATGGAGGGCCTAGTTCTGGGAGTCATAGTGGTGCAAATAAGTCCCGGGCTGCAGGTAGCGATCAGTTTTGTTCTGGTTCCTGCCTGCGTCTCCAATGGGTTACTGGCAGGCAGGTGTCGTCCCGCCGCCTGTGGGTCAGGCTCCCTGGGGCTCCCAGTATATTATTCGCCCTTCTCTTCCTCAGGCCTTAGTGAGTGGGATCTTTCTGCTGGGGTCTACCTCACATGGAACTTCCTGCGTATCAGGCAGCCTCTAGGGCGAACGGGGTCCCACAGGTCTAGGCCAGTCCTCCTCGCGAGAGTCAGCGTTAGGCCTTCGCTCCTTCAGGCTGCTGGGAGGCCGTATGGGGCAATTTCATGTGATCCCGTTAGGAAGTGTCGTGAAGGGAACCTGGTCCCGCTTTCAGTGTTACTGGGGGTCCCGCCGCCTTCTGTACCGTTCCCCGTATCTCAGCTCAGCTGTGAGCTGTGATCGTGGTCGCGCTCACCTTCAAGCCGCTGGAGCTGTTCTGTGTTCCAGGCTCCAGCGTCCGCGGCGGACACAACCTCCTCCTGGCCGCGCCCACGCCACGGTTCCTCCGACCTCCGCGGCCGCAGCAGCAACCAACGTCAGCCTCCCGCTCTCGAGTGTCCGTCGGCGGAGCAGGCGACAGGCTCCTCCACAGCGGCCGTAGGATGACCCGGGGGGCCGAGGCCGGCTCGATCTTACTCCGTGGCGGGCGCCGCCATCTTGGAGTCCCAGGGGGCTCGGCTTCGGGCTTCCCGTTTTCCGTCGTCCGCACTCCGATTCCGCCCAGTATTGTTGCCGAGTGCTGGCAATCGGTTCCCCCACAATATTCTGGCCCCAACTCGTGTTGTGAACCTGGAATCAGCGAAAGTTAAGCATTAGTCTCAGGATCGCGGACGGAGCTTCGTGGAGGTCTGTCTTTACGGCATGCGTGCTGGCCGATTCTCTCAGCGCCCAAATTTTTATGCGTTGTTCCCCATTCCGCATGTTATGCCCCGTGTTCCTCCACCTTTTCTTGTGTGCGCTACATGTTGTGCGCTTTTGCTGTGCGCGTCCCACAGATTTGGCCCAGGGTTTACCCACGCAGCGCATTCCATGAATCGACGAACGGCTGTGTGCGCAGCTTTTGCACACGTGCGGTGCAATTTTTACACCCGCGCTCCCCTTTTCGGCGCACATTTATTCCATGAATTACCCTGTAAATTGAAACCAGGAGCAATTTGACCTCGAGCACAACAGTATCCCATGTCTCGAGAGGCAGATGAACGTATTTTCAAGACAATTTCTGCCATGATCGATCAGGGCATCTTAGTGATGTCAGAGTCACCATGCAATACTGCTGTGTATCCTATCAAAAAATCTAAGCGGGGGTCGTGGAGACTAATTAAAAATGTAAGGCCGATAAACCAGATTGTAGAGGAGAGGCCGAGTTCCCTCTAGTTCCTAATCCAGCTACAATATTATGTAATATACCTTTTGGAGCATGCTATTTCACAGTGATTGATTTGAAAAATGCATTTTTCTCAATCCCATTGCGCAAAGACTTGCAGGGTCTGACGTCCTTTACGTTCAGACAAACCAAGGTAAAAAGCACTTGTTTGCCACAAGGGTATTGTGAGTCTCCATTGATTTTTAATAGAGACCTCCAAATGGACTTGGGCAATATTGATTTGGAAAGCATTGTCCTGCAATATGTGCATGACATTTTGGTTTGCAGCACTTCAGAGGAAGAGTGCAGACGCGATTCTGTTCAGCAGAAGATTATACTTGCTGACAAAGGATATAAGCTTCACAAAGAGAAGTTACAGTATTGTCAACAGGAGGTGTTTTACATTGGCCGATTGATTTTACATGAAGGAAAGAAGGTTACTCCTGAGAGGGCTGAGGCATTCTAAAAACAGCAAGACCACACACGATAAAGCACATGCAGCGATTTTTGGGGTCTATGAAATTATGTCAGAGCATGGGTCTTTGACTACAGTTCGTACCTAAGGCCTTTATTGCAGGCCTTAATGAAAGCACAAGCAACATACAAAACCATTGTGTGGACTGAGGACATGGAAACAGGGTTTGAGGAGCTGGAAAAGAAATGTGCACAGCTCCAGTTTTAGGGATTCCTAATTATGATGTGGAATTATTTTTGTTCTCGCACACTGATGGCACTGGTCCTTACACAGAGAACCACCATAGGGTACAAGCCCCTTGCATATTACAGTGGGATTTTAGACCCAGTAATGAGAGGTCATTTTCCGTGTGAACAGTCTTTGGCTGCTGCCGCCTTCACCATAGAGAAAGCTGCAAGCATAGTGATGGGATGCTCCATGATGTTGTTTGTAGAGCATGCACTATTTGCCATTTTAGAAAAACCAAAAGGAATGTTGACTTCTCAAAGGGCTTCTGCTTATGAAGTTTTCATATCAAATCCAGCGATCAAAATAATTCGATGCAGAGTAGTGAATCCTGCCATGTTTTTAGCTGAAGCACTGGCAGAGGTTGAGCATGTGCATGACTGTTCAAACTATGAAGAGTTCTATGTTGAAATCCCGAGAGTAAAAGAAAATGCTTTGGCAAGTGGAGAAGTTGTTTTTATTGACGGTTCTTCAAGGATCGATCAAGACAATGGACTGATATATAGAGAAGCCGCTGTGATAAAGCACACAGCAAATGGAGAGTTTCAGACATTGGTGAGTGCACAATTACCGTCTCACTATTCAGCACAGGCTGCAGAGTTAGTGGCGCTGATAGTCGCACTCGAGAATCATGCAGACCAGGAAGTAACATTGTATAGTGACTCCGCCTATGTGACATCAACGGTGCACGCAGGATTAGCACATTGGAAAAGGAGGGGCTGCCTCCGAGTGGATGGCACTCCAGTTCAGCATGCAGCCCTACTGGACAGGCTCATTAAGGCACTACAAATCCCAATGCCCTCACAGTCGTTAAGTGTGCAGCTCACACTAAAAGAGCAGATTTTATCTCATGTGGAAACCAAGCAGCAGACAATGAGGCCGAACTCACTGCATGTTCAGAAAATGTGATGACCTTTGAAACGACTGATGTAAAAGAAAAATAGTGGTGATGATGAATGTGTCTGAGAAATATAGTGATCTGCCTAAGACAAAGCTAATAGAGATCCAGGAGGAGGCACCTCAATATGAGAAGGATTTGTGGAAGTGAAGAGGGTGTTCTTTAAACCCTTGTGAAGCATTGTGGTGACAAGACAGCACTGGTAAACTGGTGATGCCTGTAGCCTTATTAAGGGTGGCGCTGGAGCAGCTACACTACCCTGCGCACACAACCAGGGAGAACCTTGCTGCAGCTATTGCAGAGGATTGGTGCGTTCCAAATTTGTTAGTGTGCATTGCATTTTATGAAGTAAATTGCATTGTGTGACAAAAATGTATGGCTGAGCATACACTGCGCACAGTTAGAGGAGTCATCCCGAGACCCACTGGCCACTTTCAGCATTTGCATATCAACGTTGTCGACATGCTGAAAGTATGTAATGATACAGATACATGATTGTTGTAGTTCGTCCATTTTCAAGATGGATTGAGGCTGGTCCGTGTACGCACCCAGATTCTACCTGTGCATCAAACTTTTTGGTGCGAGAAGTCTTTCCTAGATGGGGAGTATATGAAGTAATGAGGTCAGACAATGGCCCCCATTTTGTGAATCAGACAGTTGAGCAGATCAGATTGTTGCTTGTTATAAAGCACAAGTTTTCTTCGGCCTATCATCTGCAAGGAAATGGGATCTGTGAATGGCTCAATGGCTTGCTTAAAGAAAGGATAGCCAAATTGAAGCTTACCTTGAATAAAGGGTGGTTGCATTGCCTACCACTGGTATTGTATGCATTGAGGAACCAACCAGGTTCGGACCACCATCTCACCCCCCACGAGATTGTGACACGGAGACAAATGAGCACACCCTCTCAAGCCTCTGTCTAGAGTTAGAAGTGATGCTCAGCCTACCTCTGAAATGTTAGGAATGGAGCTGCGTGCGTATCTTACTTGTAGGACTCAAAGTATTTCTGTAATTTCAGGCCAGCTGCAGCAACAAGGGTGTGGGGCAGTAGGGAACACAGAAGGAGATGCTTCAACAGACAAATCTCAAAAACTACATCCTCCCCAACTGTTCCCCAGGGATGTGGTATTAATCCGGAATCATACAAGGAAGAACCCCACTTTAACAGTCCTTTTATTGTGGAGGACATCACGCCTGATTGACGAATATCTGCATTTTGTTGGGAGGCACACAGATGTGCACATGTTCCAAAGGGGCCCGGGAAACAATACAGCATTGAGAGAACTCTTGAGAAGTGTCGTAATACAGGTGAGCGCCTACTGTGCAAGAACGTAAAGTTTAAGAGATTAAAGTGAACATTTTCTTCCAGGGATAGATCGAGAAGTCGCTAATAAAGAGAGGCTCTTGTTTCATGCTGAAAGAAGTTCATCATATTGTCTGGTCTAAGACATTGACTGGGAGCTAGTATACATCATTGAACTTATTTAGACTTGCTGAAATTGCTTTTCTTCATTGCTGGAGAGGTACCTGCATTTTACATGATAAAAACTGATACAACGAGATCTCTGAGAACTTTGTCGTCGATCAATAAGGACGAATTGCTGAAGTGAATCAACGAGCTTCCAGAAGCAGTATGTAATGGCGCTGTATTAAAGTTTACTTTTTTCCTTCTGTAGGCAATAAAGATGGGTGGGATTAGTAGCAACATTATAATGCCAGACATGGAGAGACGCCCACGTTGTCCACAAAATTGATGCTGCAAGATATCCTACTTTTGTATAATATATTCTTGCATTCTTTTCATCATAGTGTTGCTTTAACTCAGAGTACGCACATCGTACTACATAGATGTACATGGGGCTAAGACTACAGTGACTCTTCCTGAGCAGAAGGAAGGTACAGTTGTGGCAACTATTAGGCAGCTCAGACCCGATGTGGTTATTCCTGTTCCAAAGAAAGATGATACTTTACCTGAATCAGAGATAAAAGTCCTGAGCAATCAGTCACATGCAAGGAGTGTCATAGAGACTGTTTTTGGACATAAGACACAGGCTTTGCAAGACAAACAGGAGGAAGAGGTGATAAAGAGTGAACCTACGCAGATGTTACATGCAAGCACACCTGGTCCTATGATAAGTAACCCAAAGATGATTCCTAAAAGAAAGACACACATGGAGATTTTGCGAGACATTTTCATGCCTAAATGGTCTGCTGAGCAGATAAGACGTTCTGAACTTTTTCCTACTCAGGGAACACTGATAGGAGTGCTTATGATCGATCCAGCTAGAAGAAGTTATGCTAACACACTTCATGAAATGATTATGAGAAGATTGAGACCTAAAAGAAGTACTGTGGAGGATGATTCGGCTAAATGATTACTTGGACAGTGCAGCTCACTTGGGAAATAATATTTGGTATCAACAAATGAAGGAAGTGGGAAGAAGGACTTCAAAAGAGGAATGCTTTGTGTGTGCACTCCTGCCTTACAGTATAGGAAAATCCAAGATCTTCATAGCCATTGAAATAGATGTCCAGACAGCACATTGTCTTTCACATGTAGCACTTTGCAAAACACGAGGCCAGTTCATGGGACGAGATGCCTACATGAAATGGGCCACTGAATGGGAAGACCCAGATGAAGATGACTATGTGCAAGATACAAAGACAAGAGACAGAGAACACACTAAGAATCATGTGATCAGATATGAGGAGCCTGGAGTAAAAGGAGCTGAAATCAGATGGGAGGTAAACAAAAAGCTTGACAGTCCAGGAAAAACTGAGGAAAACATCAAGCATTGGAAGAACAGAGGCCAAATGCAGATATGGGGATAAGTGTTGTCTGCAGACGGTTGGGAAGAAGGAGTGGTTGTCTGCAGAGCATGGATGGTGTATGATCGTCCTGAATCGACTATTTGGAATGTGCAGATGCTATGCAAGCCCCTGTGGAATAGCATTGCCAAATTACTGACATGGGTCGAAGACAGAGGAGGACCTCTGCAAATAATTCTGTTAGAAAAAATCAAAATTGTGCTTTAGAAATAATGGCACTAGAACAGTTGGAGAGAATCACAACTGTGACAGAATCTTTGATGCACCAAAGATGAACATTGGTACTGCAGTGATCATGGATCATTATTGGGCATGTGGAGCCAGAGCCTATATCAGATTGGCTGCAGACTGTGGAGGGATTTGCTCCATAGTGAATGTTCATGTTCGAACATTGGTGATTCCAAAAAGTGATTTACACCTTGACAGTTTCCCGAAAGCAGATGCTCACCTGAGGAAGAGGAGATCTGTGCAGCTGATAAGAAGAACGAAGAGTGAGAACTATTTCTCAGCAAAATCTATAGAAGCTTTTGATGCTATTCCCTATGAGCACAGACTGTTCAGCCGGTCTTCTTCTGTGTTCATGTCGATTTTTATGCCGAGTATCCAGGTTGGAGCAAACACCAAGTGGCTACAGATTACCAGATGGGAATTACTACAGATGATCAACACAACTATTAAGAGGTTTAATGCAATCAGAGAACATATGAGGGCCATAAGACTGATGACTGTCCAGAACAGATATGTCTTGGACATGATTACAGCCATGGAGGGAGGTGTTTGTGCAAAAGTTGGAGAATCATGTTGCACATTTAACCTTCTCATGATGACGAGAATGGAACCTTGGCAGATGCCATAGGCATGCTGACAAAACTCCATGGTCAGATGATAGACGAAGTTGAAGACATTGCTGATGACAGTTGATTTGGATCACTCTTTTTGGATCCCACAATGGATGGCAGACATTTTCAAGTTCCTTGGAGTTTTGATAGAGATTATATTGCTTTGATTTTGTGTAATCAAGTTGATAATTTCACAATGCAAGAAGACAGCAAAGAAAGCCATTGGGAAGACGATCATGATCAATGTTGAGTCAGGATGGAAGCCCAAAGACCTGACAGATGAAGAAATCAGAGACTTTGTGAAGGCCAGTATCCATGCACCTGAAGGGACAAAGTTCATGTATCCGAAGATTCATAAGAAATATGCAGGAAGATGGATCTATTGTAGTCCAAGTGGACAGTGCCAGCTCATGTCATGGAATAAAGATGAGCATGTGAAAACAGCAGGATGCCTGAAGGGAGTCATAAAGATATGGATTCCAAAGAAGTCTATATTCAGACAAGGATGTCTGGATGTGAAGGATGACGTGAGAGTGGTTGATGAATCGCCCAGAGGGGGGAGTGTAGAGGAGGAGCCATGTACCCCCACCTCAACCATTCAACCCATATTACCTACAGATTGGAAGACAGAGTATGTGACCTACACGAAACAGTTGAGTCGACAAAGGGCAGAGTATGGACTCTGTGCAGTCCCAGTGAAAATACTGACAGCAAAAAGACTCCTTGAGGCAAGGTTCCCATTGAGAAAACCATACCTGCATACGAGGAAATATGATGGTCATTTGAATGAGATCCCAGAAGAATCAGAGCCGATAAGTGGCAAAGACAAATGGTAAAGTCACCAACCTTCGCCAGTATATGCCACGCAGAGCTGAACTGACTGGGCTCTGCATTTCAGCCCAGAGACTTCAGATTTTCTCTAGGGCATCAAGAAAGTACCAATGATAGGTGAAATCTTGGGATCAAGGTGAAGAAGCTTATGCAACAGAATTGATGAAGACATCAAGTTATTTTACAAGTGTACAGATGCAAAAGAAACGAAAGCAAGCAAAGTAATTGTGAAGCTAGCCTTAAGCTTTAGAGTGAATAGATTGCAGCAAGCACCAATATATATGGATAAGTGAAGGATGGATGTTTCCACTACGTATAATGGCAGTGCTGGACTGAGAGAAAGCCTCATTTTCAGTGTGTCGCAGTTGAAAAAGTAAATGGGATTACAAAGTGAATCACAGAAAATAAGGCTGGATGAACCTACAAAGCCAAGGTCTTATCAAATTGGAATAAACTGTCATTGGATACAAAATGTGTGAAAGAACAAAACTCCTGGTCAGAAGGCATGGGCAAAACACGGAAGACATCAGAAATCTATAAAAAATAGTATTTTAATACACTAGAAGCTCGATTTCATGGTCTCCGGTCACGTGGAAGGATGAAGTTGGGTGAACGACATGGTCACACCTACGCACGAAGGCAGACTGTGCTTCTCTCTCCCTAAATTTCCCAGAGATAAGAACACTCTCAAGGTTGAGCTTCAAAGCCTAATTGCCAATAGATCACTGAGGTGGTGATGGATGGATATGCTAATTGGTGGGAGGTTAAAGCTAAGGCGACCTCACCAGCACCTGGATGGCCAGCTTGCTTGCTGCTAACGTAGGTGGAAAAGTATTGACAGAGGTTAGAGTGACAGCCAATTGTAGAGGACCACGTAATTAGGGGTCCTATAGTTGTCTAACTAATGGGATGTCATATATTTAGTGACATTCGTAGTGATCATTTTTAGGTGGGGGCTTAGTTGCCCCACCTGATGTTAAGAAACCTATCACATAGTCACACTTCTGTAGGCTATTATGGATCATATACTTAGATGTTCACTCAGAGCCAATCAACCACTTGTATAGGTTTTTGTAGTTTGCCACGTAGGATGACACTGGTAACACGTAGGTTAAACTTCAATGATGACGTATATTTTGCATAAAGTATTAGTTTTTACTAAAAAGTATTGAGTAAGAGGATTGGGCGAGTTTGTTGATGTTCATTATGCTACATGTTTTAAAAAATTGATATTAAAACAGTCTTCCTTTTACTAACTACCTGAATCGTTCTGATTGTTGATGTATGAATAAAATCTTCATCCCGTCCAACTCCAGGGTAATTGCTACTCATCTTAAAGTGTTGGTCGGCCCAGTACAAGTTGGTTAATTGTTTATAACGATTGCAAATTTGAAAATTCGCATTGTTCGAAGTGTGTAAAAAAATCACGATTCGAGGTCACGTAAGTATTGGCAGTCAGAGTGTGATGTGCCACCATCGGGGATACACTGCTTAATCAATTGTGAAGTTATCCTCAGCAGGTGACTCCCTCTGGAATAGCCTCCCTGCCAACCTTGCACATTGAGCCTGACTTTCCAAAGTTCCTGAAATTCCTCAAGACCTTCCTCTTCTCCTTTTACTTCGTTCTCCCTCTACCCTTCTAAACCCTAGCTCTCTGCTCTCTCCATCTCTCCCTCCTCTTCCTTACAGCTTACTAACTGGCCGTCTGGTGTACCTCAGAGTCTCACAGGTCCCGGGCATCCCCGCCAGTCCTCTTTTGCACTTGCCTGAGAGCCGTACCCACACCCATCTTCAAGGCACTTAGAAATAACCCTAGAGAGTTACTCTCTCTGCACTTACCCCAGTCTCCACTGACTGGGTGCACTTGGACATCCCCTTCCCTGTTATCTTCTATGCACTTGCACATTTCAAATGCACATGCCTGAAGATCGTCTCTCTGTTCTCCCTTGTCTTCTCCCCAAAATGCACTGGTAAAACTGAAGAATCGCCGTCAGGCCTATTTGCTGTGTCTCAACCGTTAAATGTATTCTACGCACTTACTCTGCCTGTGCAGACTATTATTGTCTGAGAATTCCAAGGGCTCTGAGCGATTGTTTGTTTTTCCCCTTGTTTCCACCCTCATTAAGTGCTTTGAAAATTTCCTGTGTATATGCACTATATAAATAAACAATACATGTCCCTTCCGCTGTATCAGGACAAACTCCACAAGTATAGCATGGAATTGACTCACAAAGCCATGGCCCTACGTAGGCTCTCTTTCTAAATCTGTGCTGCAACACATGACCCCATACGTACATGTAACATATAAGGGAAAGAAACTGAGCAACAGATTAGCAATACTGGAGTTATGGAAAATGTTTAAAGACAAGGAAGAGGACCCACCCAAGAGGGAATGGATACTCAACCAGCATGATGTGGGTGGGTGAAACACCCATGGCTCCTCCTCTTCCTCCTCAAACCACAGACCCTCCAACGGGGGCCATATATTTCAACCTTTGAAGGAGTTAAAAGCAGTAGCAGGGTACACTAACCCAGTATATGCACCTCCTGCATACAGTAGCGGAGACATGCTTAGTGGCGCTAAGCTGGTGAATAAGAAAACAGGGACCATCATTAATAACCGCAAAGAGCGCAGCGACTTGCAAGTGAAGTTGACGGGGGCTGACGAAGTGACTCAGGGACTTAAGGGGGACGATGAGGTCATAGTTCCACCAAATGAGTGGATAGAAGGGCAGATACTGCTCAAACTAGATGGAAGAGGCGTACCAGAACACAGAGCCTCTGAGGGAAAGGCTCAGAAACAAAAAGAAAAGGAAGAAGAGGACAGATAATGGAGGAACAGAAACGGTTGAGAAAAGAGGCAGAGAAAGTAGAAAAGAAAGAAAGAGAGAGGGAAGTGAGAAAAAGAAAAGACAGAAGGAGATAGAGGAGAAGGTGAGGCAGTTGCAATTGAGAAGGGAGAAGGGGACAATGGAGATTTGGAGGATTGTTAAAGAACGTTGATGCACGGAGGATGAAGATAGAGACAAAAGACAGGAGCAGGAAAAAGAGAGATGCAGAGAGAAACGCCTTTAGGAGTTAGAGGACATAAAGACTAGATGATGACGAGGAAGCGGGAATACGAAGGAGGATCAGGATACTGTATAGGAGCAGAAGGTATAGTGCTTCTGCCCCTAAGGCAAGCAAGACCATAGCGCGGTCCCCACCGAGGAGGGAAAGTGACTCACTGGACAGAGTAGTGAGGAGAAAACAAGGGAAGAATATGCTGAGGTGACTCAACTTTGAGGACTAAGGGGATAAAGGCAATGATGACAGGTTATGGACAGGAGGGTCAGATGAAGAACTAGGAGATAGCGATGACAAAGAAGGGTGGAGGTTATGACGTCCCTCGGAGGGGAGAAGCCCAGAGCAGGAGACATTATGGGAAAAAGGGGAAGATCTAGAAAGGGGAAAGCTGGAACCAGACAGGCGCCTTAAGCGCTCTGAAGGCAGATCGCATAGCGCGGATGAAGTCACTCCATATTCGCAGAGGCTAAGTGCACTACCAGGATGGAAGAGGACTAACATGACGAGAGCATTTACAGTTATGAAAGACATAGGGAGATATGATAAGGGTGTGGGGATAACATTGTTTCAACTGTTAGAGGAGGGTGGTGGGCGACCACAATATATATTGTGGCAACAGATAAACAAAGATAATTTGAGGTGTAAGTTGCCATCTTTAACTGCAGGAGTGGGGAAGTGGATTTATGAACTAGAAAGATTGATAACAGGGACACGCTAGTAGCAGGGGACATGAAGAGCTTACTCTCTGCCGTTCTTGGGGAGGTAGCTGACGATGTTTGGAAACAAGCAGGATATCCCGGAGTGTCAGCACAGAACACAGCCCATGATGGAGCACCATTCAATAACTGCAGAAAAGCCATATGGCAAGCTCTAAGGTTGCAGTACTCAGATACATCGGACATAAGTGCAATTATGGCACGCAAAATGTGTTAGGATGAAAACCCACTTCAGTATATTCAGGAGATACAAGAACATTGGCGTCTCAAGACGCGTGAACCATGGGACAAAACTGTGGGCTTATTTTACCACATATTAAGCCAGGGATTGCCCAAGCAAGTGCAGAGGTAATTAAAAAAATCAGTGGAGTTGGAGGAGAAGCCGTGGTCATAAATTCAGCTGACCATAGTACATTATTGTTGGATAATGCAGGAGAACACAAGAAATAAATGGAAGGTACGAAAACAGGAAGAAGCAAAGTTAGTGCAGAACGTATTGTTAAAATATACAATGGAAGGGGCGATGTTGACAAGCGCAGATGCAGTGGTTACCCAAATTACCCAGTATCAGCAGCCACCAGCACGAGGAAACGTTGCAGGAAGCCGAGGCACTAACTGTGGGCTGCAGGGAAGAGGAGGCGTGCCCAGGGTTTGCGGGGCAGGGTACCCAGCACAGTAGGGTGGAGACGAGCTTAAAAGGGGACAGTGCAGGCCCATGGGAACCCCTACACAATGTTGGTTATGCGGAAAGATCAGCCACATTTCCTGAGTATGTAGAAGCAGAGAGGGAATGCCACAGAATGGGACGACATACCTGCCAGCATACAACACTGAGCAACCCAACAATTATGTCCAAGATCACACACAGACATATGCGCTACAAATGGGACCAACACAACACACACCAGTCCAATCACAACAGCCTATGACACATACACTGCAAGCACAGGTGTACACACAGCTACCACAGGCAGCATCCCAAACACCTGCACAGCAGAACACTGTAGCCACGAGACACATGAACACCACAGTGCAGACTCCCACACAGGAACTGGGGGTGCAACTGTAGTGGGAGAGAATACTTTTACGGGAGACAGGGATTACTTTATACCCACAAAAGGAGAGTCCACAGACTGACTTGATGTGTTTAGTCCTATCTGTAACCATAGGTGAAAAAATGTTCTCTTTTCTCATTGATACGGGGGTGATCCTGTATTTGGGAGAGGAGATACCCCATGTCAGGCATTGACATGAATGTTCAAGGTTTCTCTGGGATTACAGATTTGGTTCCGTTTACTGATGAACTGTCAATTTCTATTGGAGAGCACAACCTTACCATGCCACTGTTTTATTCCCGCCAGACACCAGTCAACATTATGGGGAGGGACATGATGAGTAAGCTTAACATGACCATTTCATTCACTGACCAAGGGATAGTGTGTTCTACCCCAAGAATCCACTACATGAATGCGCAGGAATTAATGCATGCGTTTTGCGGGCAGACTGTACAGAGGGAGGTGCTCGTAGATCCTGAGCTATTACAGTATGGGGTGGAAGTGCTGCTAGCATTGCTTCCAGGGATACAAGGCGAGCTACTTCGCTTGCCAAATGAGGTTCTATTCAGGCCAGAAATTCCCTTAGAGGAAGGACAGGTGTGTCCATTAGAATTGGAGACAGTTATAGAAAGAGAAGAGAGAGTAGTTATAAACGAGACTGACGACACAGGAAGGGCATGGAGAGCAGTAATAGCAGTAGTGGAGGGACACTGATTGACTGACCTGACAGGCGAAGAATTGTTCGGGATGATATTCTGATATTGAGACAGTGTTCTTTATGAGCATTACTCACTGGAAGAGAATCCAATTCAGCGAAGACCCACAGAGGAAGCCCTCATGAAAAAAGGCATTGCTGCCATTTCTTGAGGAAGACCTAGCACAAGTACTGAGCATACTATGGACCAACAGCCATATGCCATTGGCCCGTTGAAAGGGGTAGGAGCTGTCAAAATAAAGCTCAAGCCAGGGGCAATTCTCCCGAAAGCAAAGCAATACCCTCTATCTAGAGAGGCAGACAAAGGCATGTTTGAGACAATCTCAGTGTTAGTTCAGCAGGGAATTCTGGTATCAGCAGAAACCCAATGTAACACAGCTATGTACCCAGTGAAAGATGACAGTAAGATTGTGGCTTTTTATTTAGGATTTTCACACTTTGAACAATATTATTGAAGCAGAGTTTCCTTTAGTTGCCAATCCAAAGATAATATTATGCAGTATTCCATCAGAGGCCACTCACTTCACGGTGACAGATTTGAAGAACACTTTCTTCTCTATCCCACTTCTTCAAGACTCACAGGATTTCACATTGTTTCTATATAGAAATAAAAAGTGGAAACACACACAACTTCCTCAAGGGTACTGTGAATCTCCTTCCATATTTAATAGGTCCTTCAAATGGACTTGTGGAATGTACATTTAAACAGCATGGTCATTCAATACGTGGACGATATCGTAATATGCAGCAGGACAGAAGAGCAGTGTAAAAAAGACTCAGTACAGTTATTGACAGTTTTGGCAGAAAAGGGTTACAGGGTGGACAGGGCAACATTACAGTATTGCCAGAAGGAGGTTGTATATATTGGACAGCTAACATCCCAGGAGGGTTGAAAGGTGACTCCTGAGAGAGTGGTGGCAATTTACAGGAAGCCAGCACCAAGAACGTTGAGGGAGATGAAGCAATACTTAGGTCTTTACAGTTATTGCATGGCCTGGGTGTTCGACTACAGCAGGTACACTAGACCTCTTTCAAGCAGGCTTAAGGAGGCTCAGAGGGGTGGCGGCAAACTAACATGGACAGGGGAGATGACAGAAGCATTTGGTGAACTGAAGAGGGCAATATGCACAGCCCCAGTATTGGGATTTCCTGGCTACAGTGCAGATTTGGATTTGTTTTCACACACAGAGTAGTGTTGACTGCAGTGCTCACACAAAAGACTACCTTAGGGCACAAAATGAGCATGTACTACAGCGGACATTTAGACCAAGTGATAAGAGCCCATTATCCCTGTGAACAAGGCATGGCAGCTGCTATTATGTTATTTGTTATGTTATTTGGCATTTATATAGCGCTCTACATATCATTGGTATGCCCTCAAAGCGCTGGCAGGTTGAACGCCCTCGGGGACCGAGGTCCAGGTCAGTTGAGAGAGTAAGGTGGTATAGGGTGCATGTGTGCACCGATTATGTGTGCAGCCAAAGTGATTGCCCGGGGAAGCTGCATCCTAGCATTAGGTGTGGTGGTATTTGATATCAGTAGAATGTGTGCAGTCAGGGCGATAGTCACCAGGACTGAGTTCTGGCTGTGTTAGGCCAGTTTAGGATGTTTATATGTGCAGCTATGCCCAATTCGAGAGGTATAGCTGCATTTTATCAGAGTGTTGAGGTGTTCATGAGTTATTGTTCGTATGTGAGCAGCTAGGCCAAAAATGATCGAAAGGTGTAGCTGCGTTCTAATTCTGTGTTGGTGTAGAGAAGAGAGTGAGTGTAGCGATATGAGAGGTAAGTGTATGAGAGGAGGGTTTGATGAAACGAGCTTGCTTTTCCGGAATTACGGTCCACGTTTGCGATTGCCGCGTTCAGAGTAGATTTATTCGAAATTTAATTAGCCACTTTCATTGGCGTTATTGCTCAAGATTTTTGGAACATTTGTCATCGGTAGCAAGGTTTCAGCAGTCTTAGATGGTCATATTCAGCATTTATGGAAAGAGCCAGGTTTTAAGAACTTTGCGGGTGGCAATGTAGTTGTGGGTGTGTCGAATATGGGTGGGAGAGAGTTCCACAGAGTAGGGGCTAAGGTTGAAAAAGCGGACCCTCTGATCCTGGCAGAATTAGAGGTTGGAATCGCTAGAAACAGGGCAGTGCTTGATCTGAGTATGTGTGATGGGAGGTAGGGTTTTATCTTTTCTTGCATTTGCTGCATTGGCAGTAGAGAAGTTGAAGAGTATTGCAATGGGCTGCAGCACCATTCTCTTTCAGGAGCATGCCCTTTTTGGCATTCTTGAAAAGCCCGAAAGTATGTTGACCACACAGAGAGCATTCGGATATAAGGTGATTATCTGAAATCTGGCGATAAAAGTAATGAGATGTAAATCTGGCAACATTTATAGCACAGCTAATAGGCGAGGACGACTATGTACATGACTATACCACACACAGAGAATATTATGATGACATGCCTAGAGCAAGGGAGAATGCCCTTGGGAGGGGAGGTGCTTTTTATTGACTGGTCCTCAACAATTGACCAGACGACTGGAGAATGGCATACTGGGATGGCAATATGAAAGTGAAAACTGAACGGGACATTTCAGGTAATGGTGAGCATGAAATTACCCTCTCATTTCTCAATGCAAGCAGCAGAATTAGTAGCACTCATTATACGGTTAGAGGCACACAAGGATGAGGAGATCACTCTGTACTCCGTCTCCACCTATGTTCCGGCAACAGTACATGCAGGACTGTCAAGTTGTAAAAGGAAGGGCTTCTGACGTGCTGACAGTACGCCAGTACACCACGTGCCCCTAGTGGATAGACTCATAGAAGCACTACAGCTTCCGTCAACCATTGCAGTAGTGAAATGCCAAGCCCACATGAGGAGGGAGGACATGTTTCCCATGGCAACAAAGCAGCTGATGCAGATGCAAAGCGATTTTCGACACACCACCTAATAAATGCAAGCGAGTGCTCTGCATGATATTGTGAGAAAGTTATAGTTCATTGACTATTTCCCATTACCCAAATCATAGAACTGCAGGGGCGGGCAGTAACAGAAACAAAGGAGTTATGGGTGAGAAGGGGGTGTTTGAAATCTCCTGCAGATGCGATGTTGTGACAGGAGAGCACTGGAAAGCCGATTATTCCCCTTGTATTAGTGTAAGTAGCCCTCACACAGCACCACTACCCGGCCCACCCTAGCAAAGGTTTTCTTGTAGCACATATAGCATAAGACTGGTTTTGTACCAACTTGGCAGCGAATGTTGCCGCCTTTATGAACAACTGCATTGTTTGTCAGAAGTTCACTGTGGGACATATGTTGCGTGCAGTAGAGGAGCAATACTGTGCCCTACTGGCCACTCCAATACCTCCATGTCGATTATGTGGACATGATTCAAAACTGTAATAGCTACATGTATATGCTTATAGTAGTGTGCCTATTTTCTCACTGGATCAAAGCTGGCCCATGCTTACCTTCCGATGCCCTGTGTGTAGCGAAGTTCCTCATCACAAAGGTTTTCTCATGGTGGGGGTTGTGCGGTAACGGACCTCATTTTGCAAATGAAGTGTTTGGGCATATCACAGTCCTGCTGGGGAATAAGTATACGTTTCCCTGCGCTTAGCATCCACAAGCGAATGAGATTTGTGAATGCCTCAATGGAAAATTGACAAAAGTAAAAATTACACTGAAAAAGGGGTGGCTTCATTGCCTACCCATAGCATTATTCACATTGCGCAATCAGCCGGCATCTGACCACCATTTAACTCCTCATGAGGTGGTGACAGGTAGACGCATGTGCCTCCCATTTTCTCCTCTCACTCGAGTGCTGACGGAAGCTCATAATGTTGTTACTGTTTTTGGTAATGAAATGTGAGAATATCTCGCTTCAATGATGGCTACTGCTTCTTTTATATCTCAACAGCTGGAATCAAGGTGGGGGGGTTTAAGAAGGATTATGAAGATAGCACACCAGTAGAACCACACAAGTTGCTCAAAGCAAGGCTTTACCCTGGCGACAAGATTTTATTAAAGAACTTTACTATGGTGTGGCACTGGCCATGCTTCGATGGCCCCTTCACCATAGAGCAGGCAACAGTGAAAGCTGTTAAATTGGCAGGGAAGAAAGTTTGGAACTATCTAGGAGACGTTAAGCCCTGCAGAGGTGAGACTCCCCTAGCTCAACATGTGGACGATACACTGCAAGAAGAAGAAGAGGAACTGCGACAGATTCAAACATGTTCAAAGCCTAAAGCTAGACAGGAGCACAGGAAAAGCTAGATCAGGCACACTGGGCCTCATTACGAGTTGGCCAGTATGCCGGTGGTAAATCCACGGGAATACCAGCCAATGGAATTATTGTTACCACCACTTGGTCTGGCGGAATTACTGCCAGATTACAAGTGGCGGTGGCAGAGTTAATCCCCTTTTTTATAGCGTCCATTGGATTCTGGCACATTTTTGGTGGAATAACCGCTGCAGTAATTCTGCCGATTTTGCTGATTTTTGCCAGAAAGTGGGAGTATTTACCTCCAGCATGATGCTGGAGGTAAATCCCTCACTCCAGGGTCATACTCGTAGGTTGATGGAGCTGGAAAAGTGGCAGTAATTTTGTTACCGCAAGTTTTTTCATGCACTGCCATACTTGGAATGAGGCCTATCGTCTTTTCTTTTCACTAGGGGATCATCGTCTGTGTATGGACTAATTTTCAACAAGTAATTTTACACTTGCACGATCACTGAAAAGCACTTTATAAACTCAGAGTAACCAAAAGGCAAATGGTACCAGCAAAAACGTTTGTTTCCGATGTTCTCCTTCTCGTTGCACACAGTTAACCAATACTGACAAGAAGTAACGTGCCCATTATTGCCTTGGTTAGTAACCTTAAGACCCAATTTATATTTGAACGACTATTGCTGCATTAGAACAGTATTATCACAGAAGAACCTAACTGTTTCAATAATGATAGCCTCAAAGGCGCGCCCCGAGTGTGCACCACATCTACTATCCCAGAGAGGTTAATTTTCGCAACACAGCCCTTTTCTTTCCATGAGATACACAACCCCATACCCTTTGTGTACAATACTGCTAAGGGGATTTCATGCCCTATGTCATACCCTTCAGTACCCACTGTTCTTCGATGTCACTCTGTGTGGGAACCTGCACGTGCCCTTTACCCAGTCATTGACAATGTGTCCGGCACTAGTTGGAGAGGGCACCTGTCCAGGGATTGCCCAGCCAGCGGGTGCTCTGTGACAAGGAACTTTCCAATACACCCTCTTCCCAAGTTATTTTTGTGGCAGTGATGCCCATGGCGTGTGTGGCACAGGAACCATTCACAGCACAGGTAGCCCAGCTCTGCCCCAGTGTGGTGGAGGCACGGCTCCGTGTAATGTGGAAACTCTCTCCGTTCAACCCTTAGTGCTGGCCTGCCTCCAAATAGTTTGGATATAAGTTTGTTTTCAATCCCCTCTCGTCATAATCAGGGCATCAGGGCTCTGAGTTGCCAACTCCCTGGATGACTCTGCTGCTCCCACCCGGCCCTGGGAAACTGGTGTCGCACGGCCTGCCATTAAAGGGGTCCAGTTCGAGGAGTGAAGGCATTGCCCCCGCTGCCTGCCCCTCTGCAGTGGGCACCGGCTTTGGATTCAGGGCACGCGGCCACTGCAGCTTCTCGTGTGTTTCTGGGGCGATTCTTTTGCTTCTTGGGGGTTTCGAGGTTCCATTTTCCAATCTTCTATTTAAGTCGCAGCTTGGTGTGCCACCCTGCACTATTTCATACCGGCACCGGAAATGAAATCAGCTGAATCTTTATTCACTGTCTGCTGGAGGGACGACAGATTGTCTGGAGTTTGAAGTGTATCCACAGTGCTAATGTTGCCCCCTGAACTGTATGTTTACTATTTACAAAACCAAGCACACCTTTTCAACGTTTTGTCCAGACTGGTGTAGAAGGGTGCTTTGATGAGCTCTGTGTCATATCAGACAGCGTGGAAAGGGTTAACCCTCCACTTTGTTTCAATGGGGCATGGTACTGGCAGTGCTCCATTGGTTTCCGGTGCCTTGAACCAGCCGCGGTGTCGAGAGGTGCCCAGTATCCCTCTTCCCACTATATGCAGGTTTCTTCTACTCAGTGACAACACAACATTAACACAAATCTCATCAGTGTTTCCCGTTGACTGCTTTGCACATCCAGTGAGCCATGTGATGAGAGGGGTGTGCCCCATGAATTCTGCCACCAATTCTGCCTGGTCACTGTGCGACCTGACCCAGATCTGCCAGACCTGTATCACAGGCGCACTGTAGAAAGACGCAAGGTGAGATAATGAACTAGCCTTTGAAGTGAACAATCTGTTACTTCCTCAAGCAAAAAGCATATATATTTAGAAGGATAGCTCAGGTGCAACACACTTGCGTTGGGAACAAGAGGATGTAGTGCAGCATGGGTTCAGTTCCTGTTCCAGTGCTTAGACGGCGGAGGAGGCTGGAATTAAGCAAGCTATAAAGAACCAAAGAAAAGAATGAAATGGTTGACATCATGGAGCTGCTGCTGCTGCTGTTTACATTTTAAAATAAAAAACCTGCAATTACTGTGATCTGCAACACATCCTTCCCCTCTATCTCCCATCTAACAAAGAAAGAAAACTGTGGGTTACTTACCAAATGAGCAACACAGAAAGGTGATGGCTTGAAGGTTGAAAATCATTCATAACCACTGGCACAGCTCTGGGCAACCATCCAGACCATTGTTTTTCTGGTTGGACTTGTGTCGGTCAGTTGCTACTTGCAGTCTGTGGCCAGAGACTTGACAGGCACTGGATGTCTGCGCTTTGGGTTTTAGGCATCTTCGAGATGCTCTGTCTGCTTACAGTTCAGCCTGAGTGATGTACAATAGTCCAGCTTGTTGTTTTGGACGTCTGCTTACATTCACAGCAATTTGGCAATATGGGCCTATCCACACTGATATGAACGCTACATATGGCGATCCATTCTTGTATGAAATGTATACCATATTACAGTGATATCATAACCATATTTTTCTTAGTGTACTGAGGAACAATGCTATGTGATGCCAATTCCTGTTTTGTCAAAGGGTGAACGCTTGTGTGCCATCACTTACTGTGATGACACTTGGGGCTGGTCAAATAACACCACTTCTTGTGATGTCATCAGAGCTCATGGGTCGTGTGATGTCACTTCCGCTACCCTTGGCCTTTTGGAGAAATGACGTCACTGAATCTGTGGTCTGCAAAGTGCATAAACATTGGCTACAATCAGTCAAAATAGCCTCTGAGCACCAACAAATACGTTTTCAGCAAATATAGTAAGTCACAATGTTTTTCTACTGTCTCTATAACAGACCCAGGACAGGGCGGAGAGAGATGATGGGAGAGTTCACGATCGGGGCGGAAAAGGCAGGGAGGAGGGGGTGGACCAACTGGCCCTTCGTTTTGCACTCCAAATATCTTCTCGGCCTTGCTGCCCTAAAGGCACCATTGGGAGGGAAAATACAGTCCTTTAAGTGTTCAAGCGAGGAGACCGTTTTCTACCGGTGGTGTATTCCCGGCTTTGCCGATTTCCATTGAAGAAATCCTAGCCATATGTGATGCTGTTAGGCTATATCATGCTAAGTCCTTTTATGCTATACCAAGGCGCATATTCAGGTGTCTAATTGATGTTTCATAGACAGATCAATTATTGGGTTACCCAGCCTTACATGGGGTCACAATCCAATACTGCTGGACACACACCATGTGCTCTCAATTTAACTTGCCAGCCCCGTTGTAACCATGCCCAGTACAGCCTCTGTATTAGATCGTTCCAATGTACAGGTAAGGGTTAGCCTGCTATGACTGCTGATATGCTTTTCTATTGCGCATCTAAAACTATGCATAAATGCCCATTTTCAAAGTATATATGTGCCAAAATGTTTACAATTCTTCTATACCACTTGTTATGCAAGCTTGGACTGCCGCCTTCCCAAAACCAGGAACTGGGCATGCTGGCAGACCCAGACAGCTGGAAGCACTACAAGGCCTCACCAATGGCAAAGATTGCTCTTTAAATGGCCTTTTACAATAGCTAAAGCGACACGGACGCTCTGGGTTTTGGATTTCTGAGCATGATGCATCGTGGGAGAGGCAATGCCGAATACTCTGTTTCTTTGGGAAGTTCCTAACCAGTTGCTCTCTCAGGTGGTGCAGGAATAGTTCAGGGCTAGCCTGTAAGTCCTACTATCAAGCGTAGGTTGGGCTGGATGCTATTTTAGCCTGTGATGAAGTGACAAAGGGCAATGCAGATGTTAGTTTCCTGGGTAGTGTGCAATGTATGTTGCAGTCTGAGAGGTATTTTGGGTCTTTCTTTACAAAAGTCAGTGTAGCTAGATAAATGACAGTTTGGGACTTTAAGACTCCCTTACTGCACACTGTTTTGTAAGAACAATACTACGTCTGAGTTTTAGGACTCTCTTTCCCAGTATGCAGCAGTATTAAGCAATTACTGATCTGGGGACTTAGGACATGCTTGTACAGCATGTAGAGTAGATAGAGGGTAGGTCAAATCATTACGGGCCTTATGATTTTCTTTTTCGGGAAGTCATGTTTTGACTACTGGTATTTTACTTTACCCCAGTTTTTAAGACTCTCTTTCCAAGCATGCAGCACGTTTAGATAAAAGACAGGTGTTGGCTGTTTCTCCACATGCAGCATTCAGGCACAAAGATTATCCACTTCACCGTGTCTTTCAAGACTCACATGTCCAGCATACAGCATTCTACAGGCACAGCTTTCCAATGTCTTACTGGCCTTCTCATTGGCCAGGTGCGTTGGATCTCTTTTTTTGCAGCCCCATTATTTAGCTTTACTCCTTGACTCTTGGAGACTCTATTTCTCGTCCTCTCGGGCCTCTGAGTACTTATATTGTCTCCATGCACCTCTTAATTGGTCTCTCTCTAGGGTATCACTCACTTCTCCTCCCAGCTCTGTCTACCCCCTTTTTCGTTGTGGACAGGCATTCTGCTCCTATCTCGCTGCGCTTCCGCCTGCTCGGGCATTCTCCTCCAGGTTGCACAGGTTTCCAGCTGACAGCATACTGTGGTAGGGTGAGCAGTAGGACAACGCATGATCAGAATGGCTTTATTAATACACTCCCTGCCGGTAAGGGCTGGGTTAATACTTACCTATCCTGGGAACATGCCATTCTCTACTACTATCCAGAGTTCAGAGTGGGCAGTGATCTGCTGCGAGTTAGATAGCTGGTCTTGCGTGGGGGGGGGGGGCGGGGGGGGTGGACGAGTCTGACTACATGCACGCGAGATCTGGCGTGTAGCAGCGCACTTTCCTTTGTGCGGAGAGTCGGGTCTCCCAAAAGAGTACAAGCTTGTGGTGGTAGGAGCTGGTGGTGCTGGGAAGAGTGCTTTGACTAAACAACTCATTCAGAATCATTTTGTGGATGAATGTGATCCTACAATAGAGGATTCCTACAGGAAACATGTCGTAATTGATGGTATTGTGGACCAATGATAGACCAGTACATGAGGACGGGAGAGGGCTTCCTTTGTGCTTTTGCTATAAACAATACAGAGTCTTTTGAAGACATTCATCATAATAGGGAGCAAATCAAGCAGGTTAAAGATTGTGAAGGTGTTCCTATGGTGTTAGTTGGCAACAAATGTGACTTACCATCGAGAGCAGTAGATACAAAGCAAGCTCAGGATTTAGCAGCTCAGGACTTAGCACTAAGCGTTGGAATCCCTTACATTGAAACCCCCTGGAAGGCGAGACAGGGTGTTGATGATGCGTCTGCACATCAGTGGCAGAAATCCGGAAACACAAAGAGAAGATGAGCAAAGATGCCAAAAGGAAGAAAAGGAAGCCAAAGCCCAAGTGGCTACTGGTGTAAACATTGTTCATTATTCACTACCATTTGGAAAGTGAAGGTCTGGATAACCCAAAGGAGGCCTGTGTAAGGCAAAGTCTTGTGTCATTTGTCTGGATTCCTACTCTGAATATTTCCTGGACTCCACCTGAGACCCCCTCCTATAGAAATCAAACGAGTTCTTAATGATGGCCAACAGAAGTCTCAAAACCTCTCCTTGATAGGTCCTGAGCCAAGTGGTCCCCTAATCTAACTACAGAACGTTCAGAAGATCAACCAAACAAAAATGACACACCTATTCTTACTTGTTCTTCCTTAAACTAAAATCAAATGCCACGAGTTTGCTGTATTTGCCAAAACTGTGTTTGTCTCTTTGTAGGAGCCCTACAGCTGTTAATACACAGTGTAGTTCAATTGATCATACCTGTCTTGTAATCTAGGAGTCTCTGCAGTGGCCCCAGGGCATCCTGGGACTGGTATTGTGCCCCTACCACGTTTGGCCTCGTATGGTTCATTTGGCATTTACTGCATCTTACGAGGATTAGCGGTCCTGCAGGATCCCTCCTCGGCCACCCTTGGGGAGTAACATTGGTTAGCGGCGGGTCCAGCCCCATCCATAGTGGCCCTCTTCCACCATATGCAAGTGTAGGGGGCACTGTGCAATCACCATACTATGTGGCAGGGGCTGTTTTCTTGACCTGAATGGAACTCACGGCTTCAGTGTCCGGCAGGCAGTGTGCTCTCTGCAGAAGCCTTCGCTTCTCAGATCCCTCCGGTGTCAACAGATCACAAGCTAGCGGTCTCTGCCGGTTCCCTCCTGTTGCCGGGGCTGGTGCTACCCACGCCCTCCTCCTCTGGGCAGCCTCGCCAGAACAGGAGGCTGCATCAGGCTCTGCAACACTCTTCAGATTAAACTTTTCAAGTGTGCAGCGGTTTTCGGTCCATTTCACCTAAACATTTGACCTAATCACATTTGATCGAATTTAATTGACCTTTTTTTCAGTCAAAGTGCTGGGGGGGACACACCCCACAACCCCCCACTTGTGCTCAACCTAATCTATACCCTTACCCACCCATATTTCATTAAAGACCCCACCTCCCTTTTCAGTGCCTACTCCCCAGTTGCCCTTCTGCCAGTCTGCCCCTTTCTCTTCATGTCTGCTTTCCCACACCACCTCTGTCAGATTGCCCTCCCTCTGTTACCCCCTCTTCCAGTGTTTGCCGTTCTACTATCTCTCACATTACTTTCGTCGCTCTTCTCGCCCTTAACCTCTTTCCCTGTGCCCCATCCCTGTGACCCCAGAGCGTATACCTCCTCAGTGGGCCTTCTATGGCCCCCACTCATGAAATCGTGGTAGCAAGTGGTGCACCACGAACACCACACACACGTGCTGCTTTGCAAAAAGTGGCCATCATTTTCCCACCATACAAAGGAGAATCCCACACATATATCCCACTGCCCTTCCCTCACCCTGGCAGTCTTGTGCCGTTTCTTCTGGACCCTCACTCATATTTGAACTTTCTGGGACATCCTTCATTTATTTCCTCCTGGACCACCAGCCAGTCACACATAATGCACCATTCTCTCTATGCCACCCTGTCCACTCAAAGTTAGGGATGACAGTCTCCCATTCATTGGTTTATTCCCTGTTACACCATAATCCCCAAACACAAATGACCCCCCGACACACTGGCGATGTGTCTGTCACCCACAAAACCCATTCTCTAGATGGTGTTCTCTCTGCTCCTACCCATCCGTATTTAATCAACTTCAGATTCCTGACCCCTTTTCTTGCTATGGGCTTCCTCACCCTATTAGTTGCTATGGGCCTCATGCTCCAGTAGTTGCTATGGGTTTCGTGTCCCCATTAGTTGCTATGGGGCTCCTGCCCCTATTAGTTGCTATGGGGCTCCTGGTCCTATTAGTTGCCATGGGCTTCCTGTCCCCATTAGTTGCTATGGGGCTCCTGGCCCTATTAGTTGCTTTGGGGCTCCTGGTCCTATTAGTTGCCATGTGCTTCATGTCCCCATTAGTTGCTATGGGGCTCCCGCCCCTATTAGTTGCCATGGGGCTCCTGGTCCTATTAGTTGCCATGTGCTTCGTGTCCCCATTAGTTGCTATGGGGCTCCTGTCCCCATTAGTTCCTATGAGCCTCCTAGCCCTAGTGGGTTACTTGGGCTTCCTGGCCCTAATACGTGCTATGGCCTTCCTGGCCCTTTGAGTTGCTATCGACTTCCTGGACCTATTATTTGCTATGGGCTTCCTGGCCCAATTAGTTGCTATGGGGCTCTTGCCCCTATTAGTTGCTATGGGGCTCCTGTCCCCATCAGTTCCTATGAGCCTCCTGCCCTAGTAGTTGCCATGGGCTTCCTGTCCCCATTAGTTGCTATGGGGCTCCTGGTCCTATTAGTTGCTATGGGCTTCCTGGCCCCATTAGTTGCTATGGGCTCCTGTCCCCATTAGTTGCTATGAGCCTCCTGCCCTAGTAGTTGCCATGGGCTTCCTGTCCTCATTAGTTGCTATGGGGCTCCTGGTCCTATTAGTTGCTATGGGCTTCCTGCTTCTATTAGTTGCTATGGACTTCCTGGCCCCATTAGTTGCTATGGGCCTCATGCTCCAGTAGTTGCTATGGGCTCCCTGTCCCAATTAGTTGCTATAGGGCTCCTGTCCCCATTAGTACCTATGATCCTCCTAGCCCTTGTAGTTGCTATGGGCTCCCTGTCCCTATTAGTTGCTATGGGCTCCCTGTCCCTATTAGTTGCTATGGGCTCCCTGGCTCCATTAGTACCTATGAGCCTCCTGCCCTAGTAGTTGCTATGGGCTCCCTGTCCCTATTAGTTGCTATGGGCTCCCTGGCACCATTAGTTGGTATGAGCCTCCTGCCATAGTAGTTGCTATGGGCTCCCTGTCCCTATTAGTTGCCATGGGCTCCCTGTCCCTATTAGTTGCTATGGGCTCCCTGGCCCCATTAGTTGCCATGGGCTCCCTGTCCCTATTAGTTGCTATGGGCTCCCTCGCCCCATTAGTTGCTATGAGCCTCCTGCCCTAGTAGTTTCTATGGGCTCCCTGTCCCTAGTAGTTTCGATGGGCTCCCTGTCCCTATTAGTTGCGATGGGCTCCCTGTCCCTATTAGTTGCTATGGGCTCCCTGGCCCCATTAGTTGCTATGAGCCTCCTGCCCTAGTAGTTGCTATGGGCTCCCTGTCCCCATTAGTACAACTCCGAGTAACCACTGTAAGAAGAGCCTAAGCCAGCGGCATTGGCTTCCCACACATAGCACCCAAGCTCTGGAATGCCCTCCCCAACTCACTCTGAGCAGAACCATCGCTGTACTCACAAAGCCCTCAAAACCACAGTATTCAACTAACATCCTCCCTCCTTCGCCTACACTTGCTCTCTTACGTCTGCTACGAAATGTGTCCTGTAATGAAAATTGCTTTGTAACCATCTTCCTTCCAGTGTAACCAGATTATGTCTTCATGTAACAGTGCCACGATGCCCCCGGGCTGACGTGCGCTTTAAATAAATTTGAATAAATAAAATAAATAAAAAATAAATACCACTGAAAGAAATGTCACAAAAATGCGATCAAATGTTTTCGTTCAAATGTTTTAGGTCAATTATGCTACCACCGTCTGTGGCATCAGGCGGTTGCTACCACTGAAGAAAGATTTTACCAATTTGTTATAAATTCACTTTTTCTGGGTGATTTGCCACACTCTCCAACAACAACCACTGAGGCCGACAACCAACCCCAGTGGTCTGAAAGGGCCTATTGTCATCTTGTGCTTCTCTCCCTCCTCCCCATGGTTCTCCAGAGAGGGGCCATGGAAAAGGCCAAAGTAGATGGAGAGGATATTGTTCAATATCTGTTGTCAGATGTTCCTCCAGAACTGGCCCGCAACCTCACATTTTGCATCTGTTTGCATCCGGCCACATCACGCTTTGAATAGAAACGCTGTACAAACTGAGCAGCCATAAGTGGAGGGATCCTGTTTCCAGGTGCGTTCCAGTATTATTCAAACAGAGATGAGACCTCAACCTGTGGCTGAAGAGGAAGTGGGGACACGGATGCGGGCAAAGGACACGCCGACCGTTTGGCAGTTTACAGCATCTGCCTTAATTCTCAAATGGTTTGATAGTTTGCTACAGTTTATTATTAGGTACAGTTCTGTGAAGTTTGGGGTAGGGAACATGCCAGATGAGGGCGATTAGGAGTGGCATAATAAGGAGGGTCAGGGGCAAAGAGGTGCTGCTTGAGGGAAGATTTGAATGCTAGGATGGGGGTGATGTTCCTGATATTTGGATGGTGGGAGTTCCAGTTGGGGGCAAAGACGGGGGAGCAGAAGGAGATGTGTAAGCCATGGGCAACAGATGGTGTATGAGTATCAGGGAAGAAGGGTGCAGGGTAATAAGCATCAGGAAACAGAGGTAGCCAGATGGGGGCAGACGGGCAAGCCCGAGAGGTCGAAGATGAAGAGGCGTTGATGGCGTATCGAGAGCTAGCGGGTAGAAGGTGGGGGCAGAAGTAGGGTGGGAACAGGGGAGAGTATCAAAGGGGTAGAGAGAAAGACATAGGAGAAGGTTACAACAGGTCTGCTGAGGACAAGAGCAGCGGTGTGAGTTTTAGAAGAGTGGTAAGGGGGAGGGGGTCTTCCTAACGTTTACTGGGTTCAGTCTTGCTGCAGTCACAGTGGTTATGAAATGGTCGAGTCTGAGATCAGTGTTGCCAAGAAAAAACCCACATTTCGAGGCTTTTAGGCTGGTGGGAGGAAGTCAGGGGGAAAAGATATGAGGAAGGGGTGAGAATTTAGAGATAAGGCGTAGATAACTTCAGGGATTCTGTATGAGATATGAAAGTGCCATCCAGTGGTGGAGAGCAGCAGAAGATGCAGGAGTTTAGTTCAGTGGTAAGGGAGGGATTAGAAAAGAAAACTTGGGGTTGCCTGCCAAAAGTTTGGAAGAGAAGACAAAGCGTGAGAAGGGCTCATCAAAGAGAGGTAGTCCAAGCACAGAACCTATGGCACTACCGGCGATGGCCGGTGAGATGGCAGGTGTGCTATTACAACTCAGACGTGATCACAACATGGGCAGCATTCCTGAGGCCACAGATGGTATGGGAGAGAGGCGGGTAATAGACAGGGTCAAAGGCTTTTGAGAGGTCGAAGAGGATGAGGATTGTGAAAAGTGTGATGTCATGAGTATTGGTTAGTAAGTTGGAGAGATGGGTCACAGAGGTTTTTGGTGGGGTTTCTGATGTGGAACGCATATTGAATGGGGTCACAGAGTTCATTGGCCAGCAGGTAGGTGGTGACTGGGAGATTGGACACAGGTAGTTGTTGGTAGGATTGTTAGAATCAAGCGTGGGGCTTTAAGGCCAGGTAGTGCAGAAGCTACTTTGAAGCCACAGAGAATGGGCCAGTGGTCAGAGGGAAGTTAAAGAGGGTGGTGAGTTAAGGGCAGAAAAGCCTGGAAAGCGCCTTGATTGTTTGCACTGACTGGGACCCGCAGGAGCACAGAGTGGACTGGGTTCTCAGGGGTTGGGAGCTAGTTTGGCTGGAGTTTTGCGAAGCACGAGTCAAGGCGGGGGGCAATGTCGGGATGAGGGGCAATGGAGAGAGGGGGTGTGGAGGGAGAGACACAGAAGGGGACTTTGGGTGCCTCTGATCTTGGTAATCTTGGAGGATAAGGGAAATGTCATTGAGCGAGCGAGAGAATGCAGGGATGTCTTCCGTGCGGTGCTGTGAGAGGGCCAGACTGTCCTGAAGGGCAGGGGACAGGCCCGGCTCCAGTAGTTTCCATCTGGTAGGGCCAGGTTTGTGATCAGGGGGCGCCCAATTTCCATTGGGTGTGGGTGTATGAGTACCCTAAACAAAGTATTGGCATTAATCCAGATTTCCTAGACCTGTGATCCAGCCAAACATGCCTTCCCAGATCCGGAAAATACATTTGCACTGCTCTATAAAAAAAACAGTATAGAGCAAAAGAGAAACAAGGATAATAGTGTTGCAACATCAGTCTACCTATCTTCCTTTGCCATCTGCTCCTCCCGCTTATATTATATCCACTTCTTCACCTGTCACACCCCAGTCACTTTCAATCAGGTCCACTTGACCACCTGTTCCATGTATCTCCAATCCCACCTACCCCAGAAACCCACACTATGTCATTCTTGGCCTGGTTGAGGAGAATCAAGGGTGATGATTCCTCTTACTCTGTGAGGACTGAGCACCGAGGCCCACAGTCTTTGTTCCATCTCGTATGTGCACTCAACAATGCCACCCTGAACACTGTGACTATTCCCAGCAGGCCCCGGAGGAGGTGCTTGTGGTCCTTCCATGTCGTTGTAAAATACAGGGACCCCCTCCAGAATACTGAAGCATGGAAGAGGACGTTTTGTTTCTAAAACTACAAAAAATGACATTTCGAAGCACTAAATTGTATTTATTTGTTGCATTTTTGCAGAACATTTTAATTGAGTTGAGTGAACAAGGGAGTGCTAGCATGCCTGCAGAGAGAGCCGGGAGGGGTGTGATCAGAAGGGTGACCTCATTGTCTGGTACATCATGTTTATGTACTGGTTATAATATGCAATTGTCCATGATGACATTTTGTTTGATGTGTTTGTTTAATAATGTGGCCTGGTATTTTCAAAGAAAGGTTTGTGTGCGTTCTTGGCAGGTACTGAAACATGTGCTGCCCATCTCTATAACCATGAGTGAGGCTTTTTAAAAAATAGATTATACTGTGAACTAAATCACTTCTAGAGGTACCTGATTTTTGCAGGTAAGGGACAGTGTGATGAAATGATTTGCCCAGGATCACACACTTTGGCTAAGGAGTAAAGCCAGAATTTGAGGCTTGCTTGAAATTTAGATACTTGACCATATTTCTTCCAAGCTCAAGAAGGTACAAATATGTATTGAAGTTGGTTTTGAATACCTAAAAGAATACTCAATTGTATACAATTACTTTAAAAAGTCACATGATAAACCAACCTGAGAATGTATACATCATTGTAGAAACATGTTGATGAAAAGAGTAAAGGAATCATTTGGTTTTAAATCCTAAATTGCACAGAGGGGACCACTCATGTTTGCATTTTTTTTTGCAAAAGGGCCACGCCATGCAATTTGAGTTGTTCCCACCAAGTAATGCTAAAGTAAAGCATAAAACACTGGTAAATATCGCCTTTGATCTTCACTTTTACACTATGTGTCTTGAAAAGTGTAAATCCCTCCCACAATTAACGATTGTGGGTGCCCTCCATAATGGTTTCTTTTTTAATCTGCCTGTTTTTACCAGGGTCTAAAAGTCAGGCGGATTCCATAGGAATCCATTGGTGTTCTACCAACATAAAAGTACATGCTGGTGGAAACCCAATCAGATTTGGCTGGGGACATGTAAGAACAGGCAAACATGTTAAATCCGATCTGCTCTCCAACTTCTCCTGCCAAATCATACAAAATCTTGCAGCGGAGAAAAAGTTTTGATTAATGCTTTTAGCACCACTTATTCCACTCTGTTTGACTTGGAAAATTAACTCCTATGATTGTAGCTTTATTTTTCCCATCCTGAATGTAACCTACAACCTCCAGCATGGAAAATAATGAGAACTTACAAAAAATGTCATAAGAGAACAACTGAAATGAAATGCATGACCAGATCATTGTTTCACAAAGCTTGTTCTTCATCCCCTTAATTTGTAATCACCCAACAATCCCACCTTATATAGTTTTAAGAAAAAGGTGTTACAGCAATGGTCACTGCCAGTTACCTTTTCGCATCACTAATCACTTCCTGTTGTAAATAATCTGCCTCTGAGACCCATTGAAAAGGTACGACCTCACTGGGAGGGCCTGTGCAGCCCTGGGTGTTTGTGTTTCAGGGGAAAGAGGCAGAGCAGGGGGAAGGGCAATGGGCATGTGTCCAAATGTTGGCTCCACCTCTGATTGCATTCTTTGGGAAATATTTAAATACTGTTTTTTAGTTTTAAAAGATGTATCTTTTATACTTTTCCCGCAACATTAAACAAACTGTTATTCTCTTGTGTTATTTTCCAGGTGTTCATGATTAATCTTCTGAGAGGCAAATGTTTATTGGGGGGGGTGGGAACAATCCTCCCAACCTGCTCCCCTCCCCATCACTGGTGGGGACCCCCTGCAAATAATTTCCATTTCTGGCACTGCCTAAACACCCAGTACCGAGGATTTACATCACATTTTCTGTTTACATGCAAACTCTGTTAAGTTAGTCAAACAGTATGAGGTTTATTAATTCAGTACTTATAAGTTTGAATCATTAAAAGTTCTAGCAGTTCAGGCTAGGCTTCCATTCAAAGATACATTCTATTTAGTTTGGAACCCCACTGGCAAGTACTCATGAGAAGAAGATATGAAACTGGTCCATACTTGCTACCCTAGCCTGGTCATTTTCAGGTAGGGCCTTGTTGAACCAACTCAGTGATGTGCAGCTTAAATCCCTAGCATAGCAAACAAAGCACCCACATCTGGGTGTGTACACTTTCACTTAGGGAAACAAACTGAAATCAACATTCATTGGCAAAGTCAACCACTTTGGCTTTTCCTAAGGCATGAATAGGCATTTGCCAGGCACTGCCACAAGGGTATGACCTGCCATAAAATAGACACAGCAGGGGAACTGTGCGAGTACCTGGGCATATGGTGTTATTGCCCGGCAAATGCCTGTCTAATACCTATACACAAGCCAAAACTGCTGGCTTTGCTATTGCTTGTTTTAGACAGGACTCCAGTGCAAAGAACAGAGGCATTGACACAGATATTGCTTATAAAATCGACTGGTTGAAGACACACATTAAGAGATTTTTTATCAAACCAGGAGCTCATTTACACTCAAAAGAATTCTTAGATATAACACTGCCAGGACCTGTACAGTGCATGTGATAGAGCCTGCTCAAAGAGCTCCCAAAGGGCACATTTTGGCTGGTCAGAGGCAGGTAGTTGGTAGTAATGCCATAGGCATTCACATAGCCGTGGCTAGTTAGTGGGTCAGTAAATGACAAAACATGCCCGTAAGATGTGTGTTTCTCCTCATATCTCGTCTCCATCCTATCTGTGTTCTACTGCAAAAGGTCTGGTTTAAACCTAGCAGTCAAAACTAAAAAAGGATGGATGTAAGTCTCTGAATCAATCATAACCACCGGCATTGCTCTGGTCAGCCTTTCATACCACTGTCTGAAAATCAGACTTGGCCCTGCCACTAATGTGAGCAGCCCTGCCCAAACTGTTAAGACTGTTTTTGCCTGTGGTTGCTTGTGTTCCAGTTCAGAGGGTACCTGGCCTAGCAGATGAGACTGAACTGCACCTTTTGGTGGCAGAACCAAGAGCCATTTGCTAATGGCTTGCCCCCTTCTGTAATGGCACAGACATGCTAAAGAATTATGGCATGGAATGTTGTGTAGAGCAATGAAAGTGGTAATGCTAAATTGAAATCCTAGCATCTATCACTTTTTGATTTTACTACTCTCCAGAATCACATTTTTGTTACTACCAACCTTATTTGTTCATTTATACTTAAGTTGTTAATGCAGCAGAATATATATTTTCAATGTAATTTGTAAGGGCCCTGTGACAAATATTTCAATGAAGTCAATTCTCCACATGGGGGAGCCCTTCCCTGTAAGGCTAGGATGGGGCGGCTGCTAACCAATATTCCCCAGAGGGATGGTAACATGTGGGAGGACCTCCCAGGAGAGGGCTCCACTCTTGGGGATGAGGATGTATATTCTGGGCCACAACCACCTTATACCCTAACCCCATCATACAGCGCACCAGTATACCACCAGATATGTTTACTGTACTCAGATGCTATATTGTAACTTGGTAAGGTCCAGTAGTACTAGGATGAGGAGGCATAGAGATCGCCTCAGTAAAACAGAAAAAAGACTCTTGTAATTCTCCAAAGATGACAACTCCTAAAAAAATAGAAGGATTTACCTTGTTGACATACCCAGCCTGGAGAGGTAACAGGTGCAGAAACCAGCTGGAGTTTCAAATACTGTGGGCAGACTGAGGTCAGAGGAGAGCGTAGGCGAAGTGTGGAAGGTGTTCTCCATTGGTCTGTCAGACGCAGACTAGAACGCGAAGCAGGAGAAAAGAGTCGAGCAGCATATCAGAGCTTGCTGCTGCCACGATGCTGTGGAAATGGGAGAGAGAAGCCCGGTGCATTGGAGAGAAGAACCCCAGCCCAGGAAAATCCCAGTGGCATGCCAAAATACCTCAGAAGGTAACGAGAGATGCAAGAGACCTGGAGGGGTCATGGGGTGAAAGATAGACAGGTCGGGGACCCTAACATTTGCATACCCACCATCCGAGGAAGGTTTCCTCATCACAGTGGCGACAATAATAGCCCAATGACCACCAGAGATAAGTCAAAGACCCCAACGGGTACAAAACCAAGTGTACAGGAGGAGCCAAGTAATCACCCTCCAACTGCCTCACCCATATTACCTATAGAATGGGAACCAAAGTATGTGACACAGGCGTGGAACACTTGAACCAACAAAGAGCAGCGCGTGGACTCTGTGCCATACCCATAAGAGTACCAATACCTAAGAGAATCTGGGAGACAAGGTACTTATTGAGAAAACCGTACCTACACACAAGACAAAATGATGACCACCTGAATGAGATTCCCGAAGAAGCAGAGGTGTCAAAAGGAAAGAATGAATGGTGATGTCACGCGGAAAGAGATAACGCACACAGAAGAGATGCAGAGATCAGAGAATGCAGATATTGTATAAGGCATCAATAAAGAAACAAGTAAAAGTGACATCTTGGGCTCAGGATGAAGAAGCTTATGCCGCAGAAACAGATGAAGATATCAAATCATTTTACACATGTACAGATGGAGAAGAAACGCATACATCAAAGTGATCGTGAAGTTAGCTCTAAGCTTATAATAGATAGACCACGACAAGCGCCAATAAATATATATATAACTCTATAGATGCATATGGACAAATAAAAGATGGATGTTTCCAGTATACATTAAAAGCAGTGCTGAACATACAGGCGTCACTTCAGAGTGTTACAGTTAAAAGCAAGTTTTAATTGCATGTATGAATCTTAGCGAACGTAGATAGGACGAGCCAGGAATCCAAAAGTCTTATCAAACAGAACTTGGCTGACATTGGATACAATACAATACAAATTGTGTGAAGGAACACAGGGCTCCTGTTCAGGAAGCTTGAGCAAAACAAAATACATCACAGGACTATTAAAAAAGAATATTAAATACACGAAAAGCCTGATTTCCTGGTGTCCAGTCACGAGGAAGGAAGAAATTGAACGATCGAGGTGGTCACACCTACGGACGAAGGCCAGCTCTGCCTACACTCCTTAAAATTCTCAGAGCAAAGAACAAATCCAAGGCCAAACTTCAAAGCACTAATTGACACTGGACTGTTGAGGTGATGATGGATTGATATAATAATAGTGGGAAGCTGGTTTCTAGATGAGCCCACTAGCACCTGGATGTTCAGTCTGCATGCTGCTAAACGTAGGTGGAAAAGTACTGATGGGGGGCGGAGTCTAGGGTCCTATAGTTTGTGTAGCCAATGGAACATTGTGTATTTAGTGACGTTCATAGTGGCCATGTTTAGGGAGGGCTTAGTTGCCCCATCTGATGTTAAGCACCCTATCAGTTTCCTTCACGGTTCTATACTGATATGGAACTCAAGTTTAGACAATCACTCCCTCCGATAGGTTTTTGTAGTTTGCCACGAAGGTAGTGAGGCAGGTCAACGTCAATGAAGACGATTTTAGGCAATATAACCTCAGTTTCTACTAAGATGTATTGAGTAAGAGGATCGAACGACTGCTGATGTTCATTGTACTCCCTGTTTTATATACTTGTTATTAAAACTGACTCCCCTTTTGCCAAACTACCTGATTCGTTTTAATTATTGACGTATGAATAAAATCTGCATCCCCATCCATCTCCAGGGTATTGCTACTCATCTTAAAGGGCTGGAGAACCCAGTTCACAAGCATCCGAGGAGAGCTTCCTTGTTGCAATGGTGACAATAAGCCCACTGACCACCGGAAATGGGTTGGAGACCCTAATCAGTACAAACCAAGCACCTGAGGAGAGTTTCTTCATTGCAGTGGTGACAACAAGTCCCCTGACAACCAGTGACGGGTCAGAGACCCCAATGATCGTAAAATAAGCATCCAAGGACAGCTTCCTCAACTTAGTGGTGAAAATAAGCACACTGATAACCAGAGACGGGTCGAAGACCCCAACTATTGGAAACCAAGCATCCGAGGATTGCATACTTGTCGCAGTGGCAGTGATACGCCCACTGACCCCGATAGAAGGGTCTGGGACCCCAACAAAAGGAAAGTGAGAAAGCAAGGAGAACTTCCTCACCTCAGTGGTGACACTAAGTCCAGTGATCCCCAAGGACTTTGCTAACACCGAAACAGAGTGGCAAAGTCTACATCAAGCTGAAGATTGTGAGAAATTACTTTTTAGACACCAGAGGAAGGGAGTCATTCCCCTGGGGAAGGGGTTAAAGCTCTTGGGACAAACTCTAAAGACGCCAGGGTAAAGGAGTCATTCCCACAGACCTAGTTGGGAACTGTGCCAAGAAATACAGGAGAAAGTAGTCATTCTCCTGGTCCCAAACAGGGAGTTGTGCTAGCGACGCCAGGGGAAGGGAGTCATTCACCTGGCATTCTTGTTGCAAGAGAACTTTCTCTTAAAAACCTATCCAAGTATCAGGCAAAGGGAGACATTTACCTGGAGAAGGAACTTTCTGTTAGATTATCCTTTAGTTGCAGTGTGAGCGATAGAAGTAGTTTGTGACACAGGACGGTGGAGTTTGATTTGACGGATATTCTGATGGACCCTTAGTATTCGTTTTGAGGCAGGGAAGCCCTTCTTAGAAGATAGGGATAGTGAGGGCCTTTTTATGCACAAATAAAAGTCTATAACCGCCACCACCATGCCACCTTTGTGACAGCTCCCTTTTTCGACACCCTTACAGGCCCCAGTCGATTGATGCAGCTTCTACAAATATCTGTGTGCAAGCGACATCATGTGTCATTTATTGTTTAGTTAAGCATTTTATTAAGCATGGTGTGAAAAACTGGTATATTTCCACAAAAAATTAACATACTTTAAATTACAGAAACCAACTTTGTGATTTAAGGTTTGAGAAAATAGTTGAAGGCCTGCTTATGTAAGTGTGCTTGAAGTGTGCTACCTCACTTAGAAGTTTGAATAGCCCTTCATCTCTCTGGTCATGTGTGCTTTCATGGATGTGGGGCATAGATCATTATCCAGGGCAAGCAAACATATCCTGGCCGTGCATGAAATCACGGAAGGCATGGGGTGGAGGGAGGACCTGACTAAATAGGCAGCCAATCGGTCAGGTTAAATGTGCATTTAGTAAGTGCGGCGGCAGCGGGGAGAGGGATGCGAGGATGGACAGGTGCACTGAAGTGCAGGAGAGATTGGCAATAACTTTTCCAGTTGGTATGCGCAGTTGTATGACTGCAGAACTGTGAGTACTTAAATGGCAACTTAGAAATCATGTCGGCTGAATATTTGACCCTTGACACAGCTCCAGCATGCAATTCCAGAGCAGAGGGGGGCGTGGGGCTAAAGCAGACAGCGAATAGTGACTTTCCCTCCAAATGCATCCTTGGCCTCCACTTTGGAGCCTGGAGTCTTCTGCATTGTGTGCAGCACACCCTGTGGTGCGCATACCTACTGCCAGGGCAATCTGTGCGTAAACGGAGACCCCTCCAAGGACCCCTCAGGCAACTCCTCCGGCTGAGGGGGTCCCCTAGGTAACTCAAAATCACTTTGCTTTCCATGTGAGCCAGACAAGGCCGACCCACGGCCCTGTTTTCCTTTCCCTGCCGCTCGCTCCTTCCAGCTGAAGAAGAACGGAAACCCACAAGGCAGCCTAATGAGTAGCAGGCCTGGCAGCAAAGGAAGTTTATTCTAGCCTGTTGGGGTTAAGAAATGAAAGGTGGTCGAAGGAGGTCTGGGTAACTGATCCAGGAGCTTGGGAGGGATCCCTGCTGTGTGCGGGGGATGGGGAATGGGGTAGCTTTGGTTTTTGGCAGTGGGGCTCTGGAGTCTCGTTCGCTTTTCCCATTTGCGAGTCATTTATATTGGAGAATGTGTTGCCTGAATGTTGCTTGATGATGAAAGACAAGGTCAGAGGCCATGCGCCTTGAAGTCTGCCATCTTAGATCAGGTAAAAAAGAACTTTATATTTTAAGGGCCAGGTTCTTTACATTTGGCCGAAATATTGTAAGCTACTTCTTTTTTCAAACCTTATTTCTTAATACATTGTGAGAAGCGTAGACCTGCTTTCCATGCTTGCCTAGTTTAGCACTCCGTACCAGGGACGGCATTTCACCAAAATGCCAGGGGTAGCGGAAGTGCCATCACATGACTGTTGACCTCTGATGACATCACAGTAAGTGCTGTCATTTGACTCCACCCTGAAGTGATATCACAGGAATCGATGGAACACGACTCCTTGACAAAACAGGAAGTGGCATCACATAGCATTGTTCCTAAGTACACTACGAGAAATATGGTAACGCTATCACTATAACATTATATACATTTCATACAAGAATGGATCTCCATATGTATTGTTAAGATCAGTGTGTAGAGGCCCATATTACTAAATTACTGTGAATGCAAGCAGACGTCCGGGGCCAAATGATAATGATGTGTTATTATATAGAATTTACGCTTAAGCGCTTTTGTACAGAACAAATATGCATACAATATCACCCAACCTGTGTTGGTACTCATTTATCAATGTTAGAAGGATGAAAGGCTGAGTTGAGGCAGTTCTTTAAGAACAGCCTAAACCAGTGACTCACCCACTGAAGTGCGCCTGAACTAAACCTTTAATGAGTCTAGCAATTATTGTATAGAATTCCAGAAAGACAAATTATTTGTTATTCCTATTCTTTCTTATTTAGGGTCAGTGCTGAAAGTGTTTGACTTCTGGAACCCCTGTTTTTTTATGAGTCCTGAACAAGAAAGCGAGCCGCTCCAGAAGCAATGAGCCACATGGCACTGGCCACAGGTCAGGAGCTTGCATTAAAAAAAAAAAAAAAAAAGGTTTTCTTTTCTGTACATCTATTTTTAGGAGTAGCAAGGGAGATCACAGGAGTAGCAAGGGAGACCTCAGAGGTAACAGTTGCGACCCCTGGTGATCCCTAAATGACGTCCCTGCTCCGTGCACTAGGTTTTGGGGTCGGAATGTACATTTAGGGTTTGGGATTGGAGCATAACTGTAAATCAGGCATACATTGAGTTTTTCTGATGGGAGAGACCAAGGATGATGCATTAAGAGTGGAAGCTAAGGTGCAGCTCTCATCTGAAATGCCTGACTAGTGTGGCAATGCTCAGGGGTTTAGGGCCTCATTACAAGCTGAGCGGACATTTAATCACAAATAGCACCAACAATGACCACCTCCAGTGGTATTTCTGCAAGTCCACCCTCTTCAGAGTTTATCACTGGCAGAGATGACATTTCTGGAATACCTCTGGAGGTATTCCAGAATTACCATCTCTGCCAGTGGTAACCTTAAAGTGTATTTTTTTTACTTTTTTTTTCTAGCCAGTCCCACCTTTAATGAGAACATGGAAATGGATAATTGGGCTTCATTACGAGTTTGGCGGTGCAGGAAAAAAGTGGAGGTAATTCCGTTACCTCAATTTTTCCTGCACCGATAAATTACAAGTTTTGGCAGAATTACCACCCAAGGAATTACGAGTGGTAATTCTGCCGATTTTTGAAGTGCAGGATATACCAGAGGCGAATCCTCCACTTTTCCTCCCAAAAATCAGCGGAATTACCACTCGTAATTCCACCAGTGGTTATTCTGCCTAAAATCCCCAATCGAGTCCTATAGACCCTAGAACATGGGGATTTACACAGCCTACCATCACTGGTAATCACATGGTAAATCCATGGGACCAGTGGTGGTAATTGTAAATCCGTTTGGTGGTATCTCGGAGGATTTACCTCTGAAATACCTCCAAACTCGTAATGAGGCCCATTTATTGTACCTTAGTAGTTCACACCACTAGAGTTCATTATTTAATGCAGACAAGGGTCAATACAGACTTATTTTACTATATTGAGGTGAAGACTGCTCTTACAGTGAAAACAAATATATTTCTGCCATTTTAAAATGTTTACAACCGCCTTTTTGGTATAAGCAAAAATAGGTGGACTTTCCTCGGAAATACAGCCATAGATTTCCATCCAACCCTGAATTGGGTGGATAGTAAATGCGGCGGTATTTACAAAATACAGCCCTATTTACTATTAGCACGCAGCTCGCAATGAGGCACTTAATCACCTTAACACTACCTCTCCTTGACTACCACTGGCCTACCACTGTGCTTGAACACAGCACATAGATATCACATATATACGTCCCTGGCTTTCTTTTTACTGTCTATTGTATTGGTCACTTAGGAGAAATGATCACTTAAACAACACCAAGAGTAAAACACCCATAATGCATCTGTTTGTGAAATAAAAGCCCATATGGGCCTCATTACGACCCAGGCGTTAACCATGGCGCTATTAGCGCCATGGTTGACGCCGGTAATTTACCGATTCCGCCATGGTGAATGGCGGAATTACCGCCCCATTCCAACGTTGGCGGGGCGGTAATTCCCCATTCACCATTGGCCCTTCTCCATTCACATTTTTGCCCCCATAGGGCTCAATGGAAATGGGGAAGGCGGTAGTTACGGTACAGCAAATTGCAGTACCGTAATTACCTCTGAGTTCCCTTTGCGGGTCCAATCCTTAACGGCTGGTAAAACCAGCCGTTAAGGTAGGGACCCGCAAAGGGACCTCGTAATTAGGCGGTAAGAGGTTAACGGCGCCGCCACCTTTTACAGCGCCGTTAACCCCTTACCGCCTGGGTCATAATGAGGCCCCATGACACAAAGTAGGGCATTTCACTGTATGATTGCCGGGGGTTCTGGTTCCCTGTTAAGAACATTTGCTGAGAACTTGGCTAGAATCCTTACTTTCAGGGTAATTGGTGACCATAAGTGGCAGCAGGTCTAGGCGGGTCACTAAAACACTGATGATGCTCACCCCTAGGAATGACACGTCGCTAAAGCTACTGCAGATGCCAGAGGTAGAGTCAAAGCATCAGACGCTTGCTGGTACTTTATTATTTTTATTTTAACATGTGTGACAACGCCCAGACCCGAGGGTATCACAGCATTAAGTACGGTAGACCAGTAGAGACAAAATAGTAGCATACAGCGGTAGTGAGCACCAGAAAATAGTGTTACCAAGTTTGTCAAACAACCAGGTGTTGACTAGTCTTTTGGACCTAGTGTAGGATTGTTAATTTTTGATGGGTGCTGGTAAGGAATTCCAGAGGGATGGAGCTGTGTCACAAAAACTGACCCCTTCGGTTCTTCTCTTCTTTTGTTTGTGGGGAGGGATTAAAAAAATTCCTAGAGCTGGATCGTAGCTCCCAGAAGGGGATGTTTTGAGAAAAGCAACTGTTGACGTAGCGGGGTGTCTCCTAGTAGATACGTCGGTGCGTGACAGTGCAAGTTCTAAAATAACATGAGCCAGTGGGTCTCACGTCTGGTAGCTGTTATGTGATCAGAGCGTTTCAAACCGAGGGCTGCTCGACGTGATTTTTTTTTAAATAATTGAAGTTTGGAATTGTCCACAGCAGTGGTACCCATGAGCAAGAAATTACAGTAATCCAATTTTGGGAGGATCAGTATCAGAGCCAGTGTGAGGCAAATGCTCGGTTAAAGGAATTGCCTACTCAGCGAGATGAGCCTTGCAATGTAGGCAGTGGAAGAGGCAAGGGCATTAATGTGCCTGAGCGTGGATAAGTCAGCTTCAAGGTGGACCCACAAAGTTTTGATGTGGTTCAGGGCAGGGATGGTAGTGTCATCAATGCAGAAGGAAGAAAAGGAGGTATCCAGGTATTTGCAGCGGTACGGGGCGCCAACGATGAGGTGCCCTGTTTTTTCATCGTTTAAACACAGGTTGTGAGTAGCCTTCCAGTTTTGATTGTACTTTACACTGAGTTGATACTGGCAGAGTCTCAGGCGTGATTGCCTGTGATGGGTATGAGTATTTGCGTGTCATCCGCAAAGTTGGTGTAAATGATGTCTCTGGAGTCGTGGAGATCTAAGAGGGGTTTTGTGTATGTGTTGTAGAGTGTGGGTGAGAGGCAGGAGCTTTGCAGGACACCTAATGGCGCCAGCATGGGATCGGCTGCAGATTCCCTAGTGAATACTCTGGTGCTACGCTCACTAAGGAAGGATTTGATCTAAGCAGTGGCTTCTGGGGAAAAGTGGAAGTGTTGTCTGAGGTGCTAGCAGAGAATGTCGTGGTCAACTAAATCAACACAGCTAAAAGATCTGGTAGGAGGAGGATGGCAAGGTTTCCAGATCTTTTCAATTTGGATTTTAAGGCCAGCAGGGCAGCTTCAGTGCTGTGCTTGGGACGGAAACAGGATTGTCTGTTACCTTGCAGGTGGCGATGCTCAAGGAATTGTTGGCTTTGGACATAGGCCGGGCGGTGCAGAATTTTAAGTAGGAAAGGGATAGTGGTGATGGGACGGTAGTTGGTAGGGATGCAGGGCGCAAGGGAGGGTTTCTTGAGAAGTGGAGAGATCCAAGCGGATTTGATATTGGGGGGCACTGTGCTTGTAGTGAAGGAGGCATTGGAAAACTCTGTGATGATGGGTGCTAACGTGGGAGCACAGAGTCTCACTATGTGGGCAGGACAATGGTCGCCTTTGCAATTAGAAAGTTTTAGCGTTTGAATAGCAGTGGTCACTTGCTCTAGCATGACTTTGCAGACATTGAAAGTGGGGTCAGTGAGGAGTGAGCCCCACTGGGTTGGTCAAAGGGGGGTGGGCAAGGGGGCTTTGGTAGTAAGCAAGGCCTGTTTTGCATTAAATTTGATCTGTAGTGTAGTTTTAATGATCCAGGGCATCTTGTATCGTGGCGCATGTAAAGACTGGAGGGGGGGTGTCTGTACTTCTGCTCCCTATATGTTAGAGGAGAGGCACAGAGGACCCCAGCCAAGATTCTCTATCATTGGTACGTGGTCGAGCAATCAAGGCCTAGCTTCTCAGGAGGTGATGCAGGCTGGTTCATAAGTACAGTGTTGTCCCCAAGCACCCACAAAGGAATGTCCGCACACTGTATCGATTAAAACACAGTCTTTATATAATTAATATTCAAGGTTATGTACACTATCACAATAACTCACTTTGTGCTCAGAAAATCAACAATGGTAAATATATACAGTTCTACAATGGTACCACAAATATTATCAGATCTCATTAAAGTGTATCAACTATACTGTCAAAATGTCACACAGATCAATAAAGAGGAAACCAGCAGTAGAGAGAGGAAGGAAAGCAAGACGGTTGAACAATTGGCAGAATACTGGTCACTACCATTAAACACAGCTCTGTGTGGAGATCCCCCCACCTGGGCAACCTGTAGGATAAAGATACAAGCCCAGTCCATATATTGTTCACACTAGACTTCCCAATAGTTCTGCAACCCCAAAGTACTTGCCGTTGTAGCGTTCCTTGGCGGGGAATCGACAGCCCTTCTTGAGTGCCCTCCCTTTAAGGCAGGAGTCACGGGTTGTCGAACGTCCGATGAAGAACAGGGTGAGCTGCGACAGTGAAGTGGCAGCTTCCTTCCTAGCGGTGCTCGTTGACGGGGAAGCGTAAACGTCCTGCAAGGAAGAGGAATGCGGGGCACCTCGGTGTCGATAGTTCTGGACTGCAAAGAGTTTGATGAACTGTGGCCCGGCAAGGGCGTCGAGTCGTCAGCGTCTCTGTGGTCTTTGGGTGGCGGGAAACCCACCGGCGGATGCTCCTCGGCATGTCAACGGTCAGGCCTTCTCCAGCAGGATACAGCGGCGACGATGCGGACGAGAGCGTCCTTGGATCAAATGAAGTACTTAGGCAAAAGGGAGCACGGGGGCTACGGTCGGCAACGGCGGTCGACAGTGGTGGACAACAGTCCGGTCGCTTCTCCTTGGGATTCCGCAGCAGGCCCCGTCTCGGGTCGGCAGCCTATTGAAGGTCCCTCTACCAGGGAGCTTTGGCGAAGATCATCTGGTGCACGATGGTCCCTCGTAGATGGGGAAGAGGATGCCTTACCAGGTCCTCTCTGGGTCAGTTCTTGGAAACACAGCAGCTTTCGGATTGATGAAGGAGAGCAACAGAAATTCTTCTCTTCCAGCAGGGCTTCAAGGTCAAGCTTCAGTTTCACTCCAGTTACTCTTCAGCTTCTGAACACGAATTCTAACAGTGAGAGGCCCCCAGATATACTAGTTGATCTCCCATTCATTCTGTTGGGTCACACTCAGGCAACCAATCGGTCAGAAGGGCATTCATGCAGGCAGGCAGCCAATCAGGTGCATAGTGCATTCAGGCCATTCATTTCTCTCCAGACACTCACAACAAGTTATGTGTATTGGGACAAGTACCCAGCGATTCAACACTCCACATTGCATGCATACCAGTTTCGGGCCGGGCTGTCTCAGTCATTGTGTCAAACACCAGATACTAGACATCCACAACACAGAATGTGTATTCGTCACACACTCCATTCACCCAGGTCCCACCCACAGGCGTACCCACAACATACGGTGTTTGAGAAGTCTCCAGCCAGTCTGGTCAGCACTTCCCCACACTACCATATATGGAACTTCCAACCAACAGCCAGTCAGGGGGAAGGGACAGAGTCAGGGCTTCCCGGGACTTCAGGAAGATCAAGGTAACAGGCGATGGGAGGCAAGAGGCCATGTGGGCCATTTGGTCTCCATCAGGAATCTACTGATTCCAATGACAGGGCCTGGGCATCCCAAAATGGAGGACGCTCAGGGCACCAGTCAATTCAGTAGGGAGCTGCCACCAGCCCATACTCTGCTCTGTGGGTCACACACAGGTGCCCAAAAACATACACTAGGGGCACAGGGTTGCACCCCTACCCATGGGTGCCATTAGGGTATCCCATGGGTCTGTTCACCAAAACCAAAGGAGAGGGCTGCACCGCCAGGAGTCCCACATGAACTCCTGCGCGGAAAACACAACAGAACGCACGATAAAAAAGCAGTAAAGGACAAGGATACGGAGGCCCTGTCCCTACCAGAGGTGTTGCTAGGGGGGGCTAAGGGAGCTATAGCCCCTGGTTGTTTGGTTGTAGCCCCGAATAGAATGTCAGGAGCTACAACCAAAAGGCTAGCTAGCCCCCAGTCCCGACAATTCCGACATTAACGTAGTCCCGGGTCTTTTCCAGACCTAGCAACACGATGCATTTCCAGCATCACAGTCGCCCCCCCACAGACTGAGGTTAGGGTGCCTAATCTCCCATGAGATAGACACCTTCATCCAGACGGTCAACATACCTTCTGGAAAGGCCATCTGCGTTATCGTAACTCTTCCCTGATCTATGCTCTATGGTGAAGTCTAGCCCTTGCAGGCTAATGGACCACCTGAGCAGTTTCGGGTTCTCACCCTTCATCTGCATAAGCCACTTAAGGGGCTTATGATCTGTTTGAACCTTCAAGGTAGACCCTGTAAGGTACGGCTTAAAACGCCTAAGGCTCCAAACTATACTAAAACATTAATTTTCAACATTAGCCTACCTAAGTTTTCTACCCTTGAATTGTCTACTGATGAATATGATAGGATGTTCCCTCCCTTTGTTATCTAACTGGGACAAGACAGCTCTAATTCCGGTGTCGCAGGCATCAGTTTGAACGATAATGGGCTTGCTGTTATCGGGCGCACACAACACAGGTGCCCTACACAGACTTTCTTTCAAGCCATCAAAGGTCCTCTGACAGTCTTAAGTCCACTTAACCTTCCTAGGTTGTTTGGGTGAGGTCGGAGCTGTCAGGGGTGCAGCTATGGTTCCATAGTCTGCCATGAAATTGCAATAGTACCCAGTGAGGCCCAAAAAGCCTCTCATCTGAGTTTGAGTAGTGGGAGTCTCCCAGTCACGTACATCCTGTACTTTACTGGGGAGAGGTTGGATTTGACCCCCTCCTACCTCATGACCAAGATACGTGACTTTCCCCTGAGCTATCTGTCACTTGGTGGCCTTCATAGTGAGGTTAACCCTTTTCAAGGCCTGCAACACCTTATCCAGGTGTGTCAAATGCTCTTCCCAGGTGGAACTGTAGACGCAATGTCATCTAGGTAGGCCACACAAAAGGCTTCCAGCCCACTGAGCACATGATTGACCAATCTCTGGAAGGTGGCAGGGGCATTCTTCAACCCAAAAGGCATGACCCTAAACTGGTAGAGTCCCTCTGGTGTTGAGAACGCCGTCTTTTCCTTGACATGGTCCGTCATAGCTATTTGCCAATAGCCTGAGGTAAGGTCAAAGGTGTTCACAAATTTGGTAGCACCTATGGTGTCCACAAGCTCATCAGCGCGGGGCAATTGGTGCGCGTCAGTTTTGGTGACGGCATTGACCCCTCGGTAGTCCACACAGAACCTCCAATCCTTGGTACCTAGGTAGGCTAGATCTAGGTAGGCCACACAAAAGGCTTCCAGCCCACTGAGCACATGATTGACCAATCTCTGGAAGGTGGCAGGGGCATTCTTCAACCCAAAAGGCATGACCCTAAACTGGTAGAGTCCCTCTGGTGTTGAGAACGCCGTCTTTTCCTTGACATGGTCCGTCAGAGCTATTTGCCAAATAGCCTGAGGTAAGGACAAAGGTGTTCACAAATTTGGTAGCACCTATGGTGTCCACAAGCTCATCAGCCCGGGGCAATGGGTGCGCGTCAGTTTTGGTGACGGCATTGACTCCTCGGTAGTCCACACAGAACCTCCAATCCTTGGTACCTGCCTGGGAACTTGCCTTGGGGACAAGGACCACTGGACTGGACCAGGGACTGGTTGAGGGTTCAATAACACCCAGATCCAACATCTTGGCCACCTCAGCCTGGATGTGGTTCTTAACTGTATCTGACATACGGTAGCAGCTGCTTTTGACAGGCACACTGTCACTAGTGTCAATCTCGTGCCTACACCACGGTGTAAGGCCTGGTGTTAGTGAGAACAGAGAGGCATACTGCCGGAGCAAAGCCCTGCAGGCCTTTGCTGCTCTGTCATCAGATCAGGAGAGAGATGTACTCCCTCCAGTGAGCCATCCTGAGGGTTGCTATGCAGCAAATCTCATCCTCTTCTTGCTCTGAAGCTAGCAAGAGACATGGATCTTCGGCTTGCCTGTGGAAAGGCTTGAGTCTATTAACATGGAATACTTGAGGGGATACCCCAGAGGCTCCCATGTCAACCATATAATGGACCTTGCCCATCTTGGAGATTAACCTGAAGGGTCCAGTCCATTTATCTGCCAAAGCCAGAGGCTTGGCAGGCTCCATCACGAGGACCTCCTGTCCCGGAGTCCAATCCACTTGCGATGTTTTAAGGTCATGCCAGTACTTATTCAATTCCTGGCTGGCCTTGAGATTCGCTGTTGCCTGACCCATCATCTGTGTCATCCTCCGTCTGAGGCTTAACACATAGTCCCCCACTTGCTTGGCGGGACCTGGAGGGGTGGCCTCCAAACCTTCTCTGATTAAGGCAAGGGGCCCCCTCACAGGATGTCCAAAGAGTAATTCAAAGGGGCTGAAACCAACACCCTCTTGAGGTACCTCTCGGTAAGCAAACAGCAGGCATGGCAGGAGGAGATCCCATTTCCTCCTTAGGGGCTCTTCCAAAGTGCCTAGCATGCCCTTGAGAGTTTTATTAAATCTCTCAACCGGACCATTGGTCTGGGGATCGTAAGAGGTGGAGAATTTATAGGTTACCCCGCACTCTTTCCACATGGTTTTCATGTAACTAGACATGAAGTTGGATCCTCTGTCAGAGACAACCTCCTTAGGGAATCCAACATGGGTGAAAATGCCCAGGCGAGCCCTGGCAACCACCTTGGCAGTAATAGTCCGAAGGGGTATAGCCTCAGGGTACCTGGTGGCATGATCGAACAAGACCAGGATGAACCGATGTCCACCTGACGTGGGAGGGTCAAGGGGACTGACGATGTTGATGCCCACCCTCTCAAACGGTGTGCCAACCACTGGCAATGGCTGCAGTGGGGCAATGACACTGCCTCCAGTCTTGCCAGACAACTGACAAGTTGGGCAGGTCCTGCAGTGGGACTCTACTTCTACTCCCATCCGTGGCCAGTAGAAATGGGCAGAGAGCCTCTTCTTACTCTTCTTGGTACCAAGATGACGAGCTAAGGGCACCTCATGTGCCAACTGCAGTAGGAAGGGCTTGTTTCCTCAGACTCTCGAGAGAGTGGCACTCTCTCTGTCCCTTACAGAAGTCCGTCCGGGAGGGTCCCCCTTCAGCTAACAATCATTGAAGGTCAGGATGATCCTCCGGGTTGAGAGCCTCTCCCACAGGAAAGTCTTCTGGCTCTTCTCCCACAGGAGTTGAGATGGGATTCACCACTGGACCCAGCCCGTCCAGAGCATGGATCCCAATGGGTGCTGTTGGAACAGCAGGAAGAGCAGGGGCACCCTCCACAGAGGTGGCCTTCTTACTCTTCCGTTTCCTTCATGCCTTGGGTTTCCCCGTTGGCAAGGATACCGTGCTCGCAGCCGGACCCTGTGTGACCTGCGATCGGGTGACCGCCACAGCAGCCATGGGTACACCATCCGTGATCATCCCCAACTCGACCAAATCGTTTCCTAACAAAATGTTCACAGGCACGTTGTCCTGAACCAGGACCGGAAGCTTTGCTGTCTTGTCTCCAATCGTAATGTTGACTAAGGCTACAGGTGAAAATTTGGGAGGCCCAGCAGCTAACCTGGTGGTTCTCAGAGGAGCACCTACATAGTCCTCTGGCTTGAGCAGGGTCCTGTCCACCACTGTCATGCTTGCCCGTGTGTCTCTCAAACCAGTAGAAGGCTGGCCATTCAAGAGGACACTTCTCAAAAACCTTCTGTGGGATAGTCGCCAGTACTTCTGCATACTGGTCCCAGGCCCCAAGGGACACTAAGGAAATCTCTACGGGAGCCCCAGAGGTGATCCCAGTAGAGGAGGGGAGGACAGTGGCCTCCACCTCAGGTATGGAGTAGGGATAGGTCAGGCTGACAGCCTGGACTCCAAGTGCCTTACCCTTACACTTGGGGTCACCCCTTCGGTGATCCAGAGCCCCACAATCCCAACAAGTGCCAGGAGTGCGGGGTACAGTACTGGAGCCACTGGGACCCTGCTTTGCAGCAGGCGGACCACTACTCTTACTCCCACCCACAACAGACTTATCCACACTAGGTTTTTGGGTCTTCGGAGAGGAAGGTTTTGGTTTACCCGACTGTGGCTGCTTTTGGGACTCCTCAGCTTTCTGCGAGGTCCCCTTTTCTCTGTCCTTGTCCTTCCCACTGGAGTCCTTAGGGGACACCCGGTGAGAGACCCACTTGTCAGCCAACTTAGCCAGCTTAAAGGGATCCAAAATATTCTTGTCAGCAACATACTGACGCAGCTCTGGTGAACAGGCTTCAGAAAAATGCTCAAAAAACAACAGGTGAGACAATTCAACAAACGTTTTCACTTTGTAACCATCAATCCACCCCATCATGTTCATGTGCGCAGCACTCACCCAGTCAACCCAAGACACATTCTCTCTTTTCTTAAAATCCCTGAATCTTTTAAGCTATTGGGTAGGTGTCTTGCCAAACTTGGCAATCAAAGCAGACTTCATGCACGCATACTGACCTCTTTCTTCCACACTCAGTTTCAGAATACAGTCATATCCAGTTTGAGGCACTCTGCTTAACAAACCTTGGGCTTAGCCCAATCTCTCTTATCAACATCATGAATCGTACAAGCCATTTCAAACGCTTCAATCCATTGGAGGATATCAGACCCTCCGCATACACCCCAACCAAATCTTTCATAAACTTGGTTGCTGGGGACCTGACACTCTCAACGGGTTTAGCTGAAGTCTCCACTCAAGCTTTCTCTAACTGGATTCGCTGACATTCAGTGTCCTTGTCTTTGAGTTCAAGATCCCTATTTTTGAGTTCCACTTGCAGTGCCAACTCCTCTTTCTTAAGCTCAGCATCTATTTCCAACTTGCGATATTCAAAGGCCAATTTCATCCTTAATAACTCAAGCTCCAACGAAGTGCTGGGGTTTGGAACAGAGGCGGCAGGAATGGTGGCATTCCCAGAATCAGATTCAGTGACAACCCTCGGGGTAGATTCCTCATTGGTTGCATCCCCCCCTTCAAGAGCTTCACAATCTGCTATTCCACCAGGGCACCTATCAGCTCAGCCCCAGTCTTATCCACAAAGTCTAACTCCCTGGCTTCACAAGCATTCTGGAGAGCCTCTAAGCTCATCCGAGTCAATTTACAGTAATAGATTCCATTGCTTGTAATGCAGTTATCTTGTACACAACTAAACCTTAATTTAACAAAGTGCAGATAGCCTTCGTAAGTGGCACGGTTATACACTGATTCTTAAAACCATAAGCATCCCACTGCTGCCACCAGTGTAATGACTGGAGGGGGGTGTCTGTACTTCTGCTCTCTATATTGTAGAGGAGAGGCACAGAGGACCCCAGCCAAGATTCTCTATTATTGGTACGTGGTCAAGCAATCAAGGCCGAGCTTCTCAGGAGGTGATGCAGGCTGGTTTTTAAGTACAGTGTAGTCCCCAATCACCGACAAAGGAATGTCCGCACACTGTATCAGTTAAAACACAGTCTTTATATCATTAATATTCAAGGTTTTGTACACTATCACAATAACTCACTTTGTGCTCAGAAAATTAACAATGGTAAATATATACAGTTCTACAGTGGTACCACAAATATTATCGGATCTCTTTAAAGTGCATCAACTATACTGTCAAAATGTCACACAGATCAATAAAGAGGAAACCAGCAGTAGAGAGAGGAAGCAAAGCAAGACGGTTGAACAATTGGCAAAATACTGATCACTACCGTTAAACACAGCTCTGTGTGGCGATCCCCCCACCTGGGTAACCTGTAGGATAAAGATACAAGCCCAGTCCATATATTGTTCACAATAGACTTCCCAATTGTTCTGCAACCCCAAAGTACCTGGTGTTGTAGCGTTCCTCGGCAGGGAATAAAAGGCCCTTCTTGAGTGCCCTACCTTTAAGGCAGGAGTCACGGGTCGTCGAACGTCCGATGGAGAACAGGGTGAGCTACGACGTTGAAGTGGCAACTTCGTTTCTAGCGGTGCTCATTGACGGGGAAGTGTAAATGTCCTGCTAGGAAGAGGCGTGCGGGCCACCTCAGTGTCGATAGTTCTGGACCGCTAAGAGTTTGACAAACTGTGGCCCGGCAAGGGCGTCGAGTCGTCGGCGTCTCTGTGGTCTTTGGGTGGTGGGAAACCTCCGGCGGATGCTCCTCGGCGTGCCGACGGTCAGGCCTTCTCCAGCAGGATACAGCGGTGACGATGCGGACGCGAGCGTCCATGGATCAAATGAAGTTCTTAGGCAAACGGGAGCACGGCGGCTCCAACCAGCGACAGCAGTTCGCGATAGTGGCGGACAACAGTCTGGTCTCTTCTCCTTGGGATTCCGCAGCAGTCCCCGTCTCGGGTTGGCAGCCCGTCGAAGGTCTGTCTACCAGGGAGCTTTGGCAAAGATCAGCTGGTGCACGATGGTCCCTCGTAGCTCGGGAAGAGGGCGCCTTACCAGGTCCTCTCTGGGTCAGTTCTTGGAGACACAGCAGCTTTCAGATTGATGTAGGAGAGCAACAGCAATTCTTCTCTTCCAGCAGGGCTTCAAGGTCAAGCTTCAGTTTCACTCCAGTTACTCTTCAGCTTCTGAACACGAATTCTAACAGTGAGAGGCCCCCAGATATACCAGTCGATCTCCCATTCATTCTGCTGGGTCACACTCAGGCAACCAATTGGTCAGAAGGGCATTCATGCAGGCAGGCAGCCAATCAGGTGCATAGTGCATTCAGGCCATTCACTTCTCTCCAGACACTCACAACAAGTTATGTGTATTGGGACAAGTACCCAGCCATTCAACACTCCACACTGCATTCATACCAGTTTCGGGCAGGGCTGTCTCAGTCATTGGCCCTCATTACAACTGAGGTGCTAAGTGCACCAACTTTACCACCATGGTGTAAACTACGTTTACACCATGGTGGATGGCGGATTTACCGCCCCATTACAAGGTGAGTGGGGCGGTAAATCCCCATTTCCCATTTTCCCTTCCCCATTCCCATTTTTGCCCCATAGGGCATAATGGGAGTGGGGAAGGCGCTAATTACGGCACCGTAAATTACGGTGCCGTAATTAGCACCAAGGTGCCTTAGCACCATGGAACTTAACGCCTGCAAAAAGCAGGCGTTAAGGTGGGAATCAGGCGTTAAGGGTTATTGGTGGCGTTAACCCTTAACGCCTGAGTTGTAATGAGGGCCATTGTATCAAACACCAGATACTAGACACCCACAACACAGAATGCGTATTTGTCACACACTCCATTCACCCAGGTCCCACCCACAGGCGTACTCACAACATACGGTCATTGAGAAGGCTCCAGCCAGTATGATTAACACTTCCCCACACTACCATATATGGAACTTCCACCCAACAGCCAGTCAGGGGGAAGGGACAGAGTCAGGGCTTCCCGGAACTTTGGGAAGATCAAGGTAACAGGCGATGGAAGGCAAGAGGCCATGGGGGCCATTTGGTCTCCATCAGGAATCTACACATTCCATTGACAGGGCCTGGGCATCCCAAAATGGAGGACGATCACGGCACCAGTCAATTCAGCACGGAGCTGCCACCAGCCCGTACCCTGCTCTGTGGGTCACACACAGGTGCCCAAAAACATACACTAGGGGCACAGGGTTGCACCCCTACCCATGTGTGCCATAAGGGTATCCCATGGGTCTGTTCACCAAAACCAAAGTAGAGAGCTGAACCACCAGGAGTCCCACATGAACTCCTGCGCGGAAAACACGACAGAACACACGATATAAAAGCAGTCAAGGACAAGGATACAGAGGCCCTGTCCCTCCGATGCATTTCCAGCATCACAGCGCACCGGCTTTGTCCATCTGAGAACTAACGATAGGGGGAATGTGTGTTTCCAGCTCTCATAGGATGGAAAATAATAGTTTTTGTTTTGGAGCTAGCAATGGTAATCCTGGCATTATAAGAGTTAGCTTTGAATGCAACTACTGCTTTCTTATATGAGTGAGCTGCAGTTGCGAGGGCTGTGTAGGTGCTTGAGAAGTTTTTTGTTAATATGTTCTAGAGACCTTTTGTTTCTGCGTAGGGTCACTAGGTCATCTGAAAACCAGGTATTCTTGGGTTTGTGGGGTTTTGGAATTTTATTTTTAATAGGAGCCTGTAGGTCGAGCGTCTGGAGCAGACATACATGGAATTAGTTAGCCATGTCTAGTGGGGAGGTGCTGGGGGCCTGGGTACTGACAGTTGCTAAGAGTGAGGGCCTTAAATCCTCCTGCGTCAAATTGCGGGTATTGCAAACTTGTATAAGACTCAGTTTACTGGCAGGAGGTTAGTGGAGCCAGGGAAGGCTGAAACTGGATGAGGAAGTGGTCGTACCAAGGAACTGGGTCAACGGCTGAGATGTTGATGGTTACATTGCCTGTAAGAATCCAATCCAGGGTGCGCCCTATGGAGCGCGTGGGTACATCAATTAATTGGGTAAAGTTCATGTCGCCATTAGATGCATTGGGATCTTGGGCATCGTTGTAACCTAGGTTGAGGTCTCCCACGATGCATTTGGTCAAGGGTTTCATAAAGGGAGTGATAAGGAGTGGGATGTCTAGGTCGGGATGGCTGGAGCCTGGCTGCCTATAGACAAGGAGCGGGTTGACAATGGTTTGGGGGTCAGGGGTGAGCTTAACAAACAGCATTTCATATCCTGGGGTGGTGGGAAAGGTGCAAGGCTTGATCTGCAAAGGGGATTTGGCAATGAGGGCTACCCCACCTCCTATGGCGTCGAGGCAGTCTGTCTTAAATATGGTGTAGATAGGCCAGATGGCTGGGAAGATCAAAGGGCCAGAGGCTTTGTGAAGGCAGGATTCAGTGGTGGCTAGGATATAAAGGTGGTGTTTGAGGATAGGATCTTAGATGTCAATGGCATGAGCGCCTAGGGATCTCACATTCAATAAGGCACATTTTAATTCCTCTGATTGCATGGGTGGAGAAGCGGGACAGGAGTGAGAGAGACACTGTTGTATTTTGTGAGCAGGTGATGGAGAGGAAGAACAGAACAGAGAGGCAGGTGACGTATGTCTGGGAGGAACTGGTAGAGGAGTGGATGTGGTGGTGGTGTGACAGGTTCTGGCCCACGTCTGCGTTGACAGGGGGGTCCCACGCAAGGTAGGGTAGTACCAGGATACATAATGCATGGGTTATGTGAACGGCTGTTTACATGTGTGCTTGATGGCCTGAGTAAGTCCGGGGTCAGTGGGCACTGTAACGTGGTAGTAAGGGGTTGGCTTTGTTTAGTAATGAAATGGTCTGGTTAGAGTTCAATGACAGAGCGCAAAGTGATATCGGTGTCAGGATGGGTTGAAGGATTTGTGGCAAGTCATTGGTGGTGGGGCTGATGGGAGCAAGTCGTAGGGGAGGAGCTAAGTAAGCTGTGTTGCAGTCTCAGCAGAGGGGTGAGGGAGCTGAGCGCAGGAGGAAGAAATTGGGTAGGGAGGGGGAGGGTGTTAGAGGGCACTGTACATGTCACCATTTTGACTGCAGGGAAGTCTAGGACAGTATCTGCTACCCAGGGTTTGGGAATAGCCTTGCCAAAGGGTAGTTGGGCACAGAGCAGTGTGCGCATGTCCAGCACATGTAGCCTTGGTGTCCCAAGAGCTGAGGGGCCCAGAAGCATCTTCAATGAGTGAGGATGGGATTTAGGGGGAGCAGAGGTGGCACAATGACAGTTTGTACTTCTCTGACTGATTCCTCCGCCACCTCCACTGATAATCTAGTTGATCAATGCCGTCAACAATTAGTTTCAATAATGGAAATTATTGCACTTAAGTTGAAAAATGTGTTCATTCCAAGCCCAATGCTACCTGTTCTAAACACACTGCACCAATCTTTCCACCGCTATGAAAGGACCTACCTATAGGAAATCGATTATCCAAGACAAGCAAGCATTTCACTCATCCCGAATAAAAGCAAGATGCATTTTTTCTTTTGTGAAAACTACAATGACCCATTTTGTGAAAACTGCAATCACCCATAAAAAATAAAAGTAGTGTTTTATAATGCGTCACGGGTAGAAGAGGCCCTTTAGACTGCAGAGGAAAGGGGGTAGGAGTGACAATCAGTGGAGGAATTGCGCTGGAACAAGTCAGAGGTGTGCGCTGGCAAAAATCAGCTTGCCAGAGTAGAGGTGTAAACAGGGTAGGGCCTGTGCGGGCAAGGCCCAACCTAAATCTGTGCATGCCCACCCAGCACCACAGTTTGAGCATTTACAGATGTTAATGTTTTATTTTATTTTATTTTTACATTTATAAAGCGCTCACACAGCCCGTGGGCATCGAGGCGCTGTTACAGGAGTTGTTTTTTGTTTTTTTTCTTCTTAGTTGCATAATTGTTTTTTTTTTGTCTTTGTTACGTATTTATAATCGGACCCGGGGATCCAACCTGTGTTGCTTCGTGTCGTCTTGCTTGGAAGACGCACACGCTGCCACTGAGCTATCCTCCCGGGCCCACCACAGTAATGTCCAATAGGGCCATCTTAAGTACCTTTGGGGCCCTGGGCACGGACATCTTTAGGGTCCCCTCCACCAAACCAAAGGAATTAAGTGATCAAGAATATCTACCCCGTCCCCCCCACCGCGATCACAACCCATAGGTTGATATGCTGCCTCATAGCGTTAAAAATAAGGATTTTTACTCCCTTTAAGTCCCCTTACCCTCTTCATTCTTGCACTAATCGGAATGATAAACAAGTACCATTTGAAGGCCAACATTATCAGTCTAAGAAGAGGTTACTTCTGTTCTAGCATAGATACAGGAGACTTTTTATCAATAGCATCCAGGAAGGTATGCAACCTGTAGTATTAATGCAGGACTGTATGTAAAAGCTACATGTAACCCCGAATAGACAGAGAGCTCACATTTGCTGCCTCACAGAACGCAAACGTGCACAAGCATGGATAGAGGAGACCAATTGGGAGGAAGGAGAAAGCTACACTTACCATAGCATGGATAGTGGAGGCGGATTAGAAGCTACCAGGAAGGTGTCTGTATCCAGACAGACTCAGATTATAAGTGGGACATGGTTTTCAAATAGTGTTGCCATAAGTGCCTGTGGTGTGCAATATTTCAATGCTCACTATTATAGTGGATGGAATACTATAGCCAGTGAAACCATGAGTGAGGCTGTCTTGAAGATCATACCCTGAGAAGGAAATCACTCTGAAGGGCTGACAATTTTGAAAGGTTTGGGGACTGGCAATTTTCGAGAGGCTAGGCAATACAGGATTAACTTGGATGCCCAGCATTACACACACTGGTTAAGGGGTTAATCTGGGATTTGTGCTAACTCTGCAATTTCTGCATTTGAACACTTTCATTACCAGTTTTTACCATGAACTAAAATAATCTCATTTTATAAAACTGACTTGGAAAGTACACCAATCACATTACCAAACATGACCATTTTTAAAAATAAAATAGTACACAAGGGTGTGACACAGAATGATTCTTCATTCTCTCCATCATCAAGAGAAGTAAATAAGTACCAGCATACCAATCAATTGTCTTTTGTATTTTAAAGCGTTACATACTTCCAAAACACTGGCTTGTGAAATTGTCATTTATAAACGTGCAGAAAAACCTTTGACTTTTACAAAAATGCAAAGTGTTTTTTTGTGTCAAACAAGCATATGCTTGCACGAGTCCTGCACCATCTGGTCCGCTCCCTTCTGTCTACCACCCCTTCCACTCAAATGGCCTACATAAGAAGAAAAATCAAGTAACGGGCTAAACGATGCCACCAGCATGCAAGAAAGCAAACTTCACAGAAGCCAGTACAGTAATGTACAAGATATTAGATGATTTGACCAGGATCACTGTATTGACTGCTTGTAAAGCCAGGATACAAGCATGAATGCTTTGGTTCCAAATTTGGATACTTATACATCTCTAGGACTAACAGTTCATGCTCATCGTTGGAGGTGATTGGCTAGGTTTTACAACACCCCATCTGAACAAACCAATTTCTAGACCTTCACCATAAGCATGACATGTTTGTTTTTATTGCAACCCCTATCTGGTGCAGGTACATTGCTGATAATAGCACCTGTTGTGCTGCAAGATCAAGTACATACACAGGCAGGTTTATAAACTTCAGTAAAAGGAAAGGCTCAGCCAGCCTTACAGGAATGTGCTATTTTAAACTTGTATAGGAACACATATCTCTGCAATGTTTGCTTAACGCACTGAGCTAACTTCTGAACCATTGTGGCACTCAATTTACCAATATGCATTTCAAATTTGGCTATTGCACATGATCAACAAAATTCCCACAGGAAGGAAATAATGATACAGGAGTTGTGCCGCAAGGAACACACAAACTATACATACCACAGCGATCACAGAAATCATTACATGATGAATTGATCGAGGCAGAATGTACTTGCCAAAACAGACAAGCAATAGGTTTAGAGCCTCAGCACCAAAAATATCATGATGTGTGCTATTTAAGTCTGGTGAACAAAGGAGTCTTACCACTTTAGATCAGGCAGCCTTGTGGGGCCAACTCCAAGATGGGGACCCTGGGCCATTGCCCATTTTTCCCTCCCATACAAACGTCTCTGGGGCCCAACCACATTAGCTTAAGCCCCCACTTGTTAGACAATCCTGGTTATTCCTTTGCAAAGCTCAAAGGCCCAAACTGCCCCCACGCCCCAAGTTGATGAAGCTCTCAGCAACAGAGTTCGACAATTCTCCTTAACCCTGAGCGTTTCAAATCTGCCTCGAATCAGCCAACGCAATATGTTATGTTATGTTAATGGTATTTATATAGCGCACCATTACCAACGGAATTGGTCCTCAGGCACTCTGGCAGATCTGTAAACAAGAAGGTGGGAAGGGTTAGAAAGGTGAAGAGGGAGTAGGATAGTGAGAGGAGTGGTATACTGTTGGCAGCTTCAACTCTGTAGACACTGGGTGCTGAGCTTTGGTGCGAGTATTGGGTCGGTGTCAGTCCGTGTGTGCTGTTGGTGCGGCTTATGTGTTGTGGTGTGGTGAAGTGCGTGCAGCTTGTTGTGCGAGAGATGGTTGTGTGAGTTTTTTGAGTGATATAGGTTTGTAAGGAGTTTGAGCTTATATTGGTTAGTGGTTATATGACATTTAACATGCTGACATTCACAGTTCTGTCTAAGTGTGGGAATCGTAAAGAGGCGTGGTTTATGCCTCTCATCAAAAAACCTAATCTAGATCCAAATATACCCACTAATTACAGACCTATTACTACAATCCCATTTCTTCTAAAAATGCTAGATAGAGCTGCATATCTCCAAATACAAAAGCACTTAGAGGCTCGGCCTGCGTCAATCCAGATTCAGACCCAGGCATGGCACTGAAACTTCCATACTGGATCTGAAAATCCAAATGGATGAAGTCAAAGGCAAACTGGTCATCCTCTTACTGGTGGACCTCTCAGCAGCATTTGATCTTGTGGTCCATCAGAGCCTCACCAAACATTTGACAACAGCGGCCTCTTTCTCACAGAACGCAGCTAGCTGGATACAATCCTTTCTTTCAAACAATTACTAGGGTCTTTGCTCCTACAGCTTCCGTGGATTCAGTACCCATCTATTACGGAGTCCCCCAGGGGTCCTGTATTTCACCCCCGCTCTACAACATTTTCACTAAGCTCCTCTTTGATCGTCTTGACAGCTTGGGTGTCACCTACACAAATTATGCAGATGACACCCAAGTCCTCATTAGGCTCACTGGTTGCTATGACACAGACTCCAAATCGTTAATTGAAATTTACCTCGAAATTCAGGCGTGGATGGCTGCCCACAGCCTTTGCTGAAAATGACGACAAGACGGAGCTCCTAATCATTGGCTCTCAAGGTTGCCTAAATAAACTTGATACTCTCTATGAGACATGTAAATGCCACAGCCTCAACCACAGCTTATACTAACAAACTGATCAATGACTGCAAACCATACTTATCCACCAAGAGTTGCCTTACGCTAGCGAGGGCACTGATCCTATCTAAATTGGATTATTGCAATACCTTAATTCCTTGGCACGTCCGAACGTAATCTGAACAAATTATAGGTTCTACAGAATAATGCTCTTAGATCGGCCTGAAATATTCCACGATCTAACCACATCTCTGCCATTAGACCGGATACACTGGCTCCCAGTGCAAGACCGCATAGCACTTCACACGCCTGTCATCACGCAAATGCCTGTCAAAATCAGCTCTCAAATACTTGGCTGACAAGTTCTCTAGGAACCAACCTTATAGATCTACAAGATCCTTTTACTCACACTGTCTCAACACTCCCAAGTATAAACTTAAAACCCTTAGCGGTTCCAGCTTCCCTGTGATAGTTGCAAAGCGCTGGAACTCCCTCCCGACAGCCATCAGGTGACAATTCTGACAGAGGAAACGAGCATCATACCAGGTGTGCATTGCATGCTCAGTAGGAATGCACATTTTAATTACTAGCACAGACATATTTGATCAATTGGTGGCCATTCTTACGTTCCCAAAATGCACTTTGTATGCAAATCAGCCAATATCCTATGTTTAGGGCACCCACATTATTCAACACCTAGCTTCGCCCAGGCTCGGACTGACCTATAAGGCAATAGGGAAAAAAACAAAATGCTAATGTAGGGCAGTTTCTTTGGTCAAAGTGGGCCACTTTTTTGGCTCATGTGGGTCGGTTTGATGAGTTACTTCACCATTGGGATAGTAGTTTTGAACAGTGTTACTGAATTATTTCTTTAAAATGCACAATCCACATCACATTTTATAAAAAAAACATCCCCCTTGAGTACTACTCAAAGGATCAATGTGATCACTGCGACCACACATAATTGCGACGGCCGGAAAGACCCATTTTTTTAATTAAACCCCCTTTACACCACATATGCGGGGGGAGACCCCTCAAAACTCCTCATATTACTATAATATCCCATACCCCCACATATATATGTGGTGTGAAGGGGGTGTTTAAAGGAAATCAAAAAGTTCGGCATTTCAGCCGTCGCAATTGTGGGGGCGACATTTTGGGCCATTTCCCTAATCAAACATTCTGTCAGCAAATGAATGAATAGCCATTTGCAACTGTGGGGCACTTTTTCATTGGCGCCCGAGTCAATTTAATGCCCCAGTCTGACCCCAGTCCCGCCCACTGACAAAACACCCCCTTCCCCAAACCATCATTACTCCCTCCCCTGAACGTGAAGGCTGGGGGGGTGAGTTCCCTCAGTAAATCTTTTCCATTTCAGCACTGGTGACAGTCGAATGGGTAAGAGAACGGAGGCTGAGGACAGAACGTGAACATTAAGTAGGGCACAAGAGCAGGGATCTCAAGCAGGGGAAAAGTATGGCCAAATGCTCACAAGCACTGTTTAGAATGGGACATTCCAACCAAACTAAATATAATAACATACAAGTTGAAAAATCACCCAGTTAGCCAACTACAGGGGAGGATCTACTCCCTACCACGCCCGGGATTGGTTAATCGCGGGGAAATCCTTCCTGAATAACAGGGTGGACACCTGGTGGCTAGGGTCCTGTTTTAGATCCAATGGGAGAGAGCTCCAAAGTGTCGGGCCAGTGAACGCCAGTCTCTTTTGATTCACATGATGGAAGGGCAAGGTAAGTGCTGAGCTGGAGCGTAGGGCTCCCAGTCGCCTGCATTTGTATACAGGTTCTTGATGCTGATGGGGCTTATAGCTGCCAGGCCTTCCTTGTGATGCCCAAGATCTTATGTTCAGTGTGATAGTGCACTGGGAGGAGCCAGCAAAGGCCCTAGCATGCCATGGTGGCATGGTCGTTATTTTCAGGTGAAAAATTATGCACGATGATCATTCACCCTGGCATGTTTGGATCTCTTTATGTGGTCAGCCAGAGAACATGCTGTTAGAATATTCCTGCTGCCTTCTCCGGTGGCCTCTATCCACAGGCGCAATACCTTTTCCACTTATTTCATCAAGAAAATAAAACATTTTGCAGCAATATCCCCTTTTCACCACGTTCTCATTTGTATGGTCTTATTTATCTGATAAAACCTGTGCTCAAGTGTTCCCAGTTTATTCTACTGAGTTCATTCTAATTAGCTTTGTGGCTATGACAAACCTACTTTTTAGGCTGGTGATCGCTTGCCTTCTCATTCTTTTACTCTTGCTTTGGCCGATTCCTGGTGGCAATGAATGAATTCTTCTCTTTGTCTGGGACTCTTTCCCTAAGACCTGAAGCAAGGTCACATTATTCAATTGGTTAAAATGCTTCATTAGACCAATACTGACTCGAACATTATCCTCCGTTTTCATCCTGCACTGCCTTTTCTGGGGGAAACCCATGGTGCTTGGAGTTTCTGTACGGCTCAACAGATTTATTGATGCTACCCAACTCTTGTGCCTTTGCCAGTCTGCACTCCATTTGCTGTGCAACACCCTTCTGACTCTGGACATGTTATTCGTGGGCTGGATGTTGGTGGGCATGCCGGTTGGTGTTATTGCATCTCTCAGTATCCTTTGACATGATCCGTTATAGGGTACTTGTCAAGATCTTGAAATAACAGATGGGTTTCACATGCAGGGTTTGGACTTGTTGCCTTAATTGATGTGCATTTGCTCCCAATTGGCGAAGCTTTGGGGATGACACGACCGCCCAATCCCTATTGCCTTTGGGGTGCCCCATGGATCTGTGGGATGAAATGACCCCTGGATGTGAGACATAACAAGGCCAGAGTCAGTTATGAGGACTGCCCAAATTCTCAGGCCTGCACCGTAATCATGTGGAAATGAGGCCATGCACTTTCAAAGCAAAAAGCAGTGAAATTAGGCACCAAAACAGTGAGATGCATAGAAATGTTAATTGCCTTACATAAGGGAAAGACACATGGTCAGATTTGCAAAAAGTATTGGCTGCTGAAGTAACATTCTCAGAAACTACAGTCCACAGGATCCTAAATGGGATGCCAGCATTGTGTGAAGATATTGCAGTGAAGCAGATTGCTATCTGTCCTGAACCTTAAATAAAATGAAACATTCTATTGTTTTCCCCTTTAAAGTAATGTGCATCAGAATGTGTGCAAGACTGTACAATATGAACTTGGTTTCTGTCAATCATGAGCCCATCACAGAGGAAACAACAATGCACAGAATCTACAAGGGGATGATAAACTGCAGCAAAATGAAGGCTTTTCACAGCGGAAACCAACAATGACATTTTTATTTGGCCTCTAAAGTAACCCTATGCACTAAAGTCTCTAAAGATGTAATTCTGGTGCCCTTCTTTAACCACTGTGTGCAGGGAACTACTTTGCAATGGTTTTACATGCTAAAATTGTGTACATTTTCAAGAGTTCATTTGAAAGTGCAAAGGAGCTAAAATGCCATGTTGAATAAGTGGGGACAAGCCTGATATTGGTTTATTTTCTCTCTGCTTGTGTCTTCAAATGTGAAACTAAATTCCAAAGCCCGTTGTCATGGGGATCTAGGCCTGGTTTCCTTCAAACATGAGTGCTTTCTCTTAAAAATACAATCTTAAATTCCTTTAGAGATCAGAGTTGTGGTGTGTACGAGATAACGGCAGCTCTGCCTTCCAGTTTCATGGCCCCAGGCCACTTAGGCTGCAATAAAACTTGCTTTAACTGGCATTTAGCGCTTGGAATGTGCATGCTAATCTCAATAGAGTGCCCTTCTTGACGCCACAGCCAGGAACAGGCACATGGCAAGGGGGGAGGTGACTGCCCGTTGTGTAAATTGGGAGACAGGGTTTTCATTGTGTAATATCCATAACATTCATCCCAAAATATTTGTTATAGGATTTCTGAAAAGGTGTCGGACAGGCACTTCTGAGCTCCCAAAAACGAATTTGGTGGGACCTACATAACCCAGGTTATTTAGGAAAACATCATGGGCCTTCCTTGTGTAGTTGAAGGATATGAACATTTGATAAAACATGCACAATACAATTCATATTCCGCCCACCAAGCGCCATATTTTTCACTGCTATAATTTTGGTGTAAATGAGAAAAAGCTGTGGCTCTGCACAGGAATAACCTACAAACCTCTAAGTAGGGTCAGTTGACTGGCAGTAAAATATAGTGTTCAGAAATGCCCTTGTATATGTCCAAATATGAAGATTAAGGGCATTTGTCATGCAGTGAGATTTCCATGTGAAAAAACCAGACCAAGCCCCCCTGTCAAATGAAGATGATGGATATATCTCCTCCCCGGTGTCATAAAGCACTCTCACATTTTCTAGACCTATCAGCCCACAGGTGAGTGTGGAGTAGTGGACCTTAACCAATGCCTTCTGCGAGAACCATGACACATTGTGATGTCATTTGCCCTACAAATAAATCACCCCACCTCAAATCAGGACTCTTCCTACTAAATCCTGAGGGGAGCAGCTGGTGAAATCTGGAACCATCCCAGCAACATGAGGCCTAGCTTGCAGTGGAGCCTAGAGATTTAGTAGCTGCTTTGGAACCCCTTGGAGGACAGAGGGAATCCTTGACTGACCCCCTTGACTGTCACAGCATTGGTGCTCTGATGCATCCTAATGTCCAATCAAGCCCTCTCCTGTAAGTACAGTTATCCTAAGCCATAGATTACATAAGCCCCATATTCTTTCAGCATTGCCATAGAGATTTCCGATGGAAAAATCCCCTATCTTATTTGTCTTTACATTTTAGTCATTTTCCTATTAAAAAATCCTTTATTTGTCTGTGCATTGTAATAATTTTCCCATTGAAGGATCCTTTGTTTTCTTGTTCATTTCAGTCATTTCCCATTGAAGACCCCCCCAGTTGCCTGTGTAGATCCTTAGTATATTTTCATAAGTAAATCAATTAATTTCCCCATTTATTTCACAGGATTTGTATTGTGGGAATTCGAAACCCACCATCTCTTCCCAGTCCACTGTGAATTGTTATAGTGATACAAGTGTTGCCCAAAATAATTAATCCCATTGTGAGCTGAAAAACAAATTTGTCCCTATGTTTAATTATGCCCCGCTAAACGAATTTCCATCTGCAACTGTATTTTCCCATTGCTCTGCCATCCTAACCGTAAACCGATTTTCCTTTTGTGAGCTACCCCTTTTCCCAAAGCCTACCTGTTATTTGCATCTGTCATTCTACCTAAAAAATTATTTTTCCTATTGTGAACTACCCCATTGCCCAGAGCTTGCCTGTCATTTTAAGCACTAGTGAAAACGAATTCCCATTTGCATTTTTGTTTTCCATTGCTCATGTGTTGAATCTACTAAAAAACATTTGTCCTACTCTATTCCTCTTTCCCCTTGCATGCTGACTAGTATTCTTTAAAGCCCTGCCTGTCTTCTAAGTGTAAGCAGCACACATTTCCTTATGTTCTGTCCCATAGCAGTTGTGCTAAATAATTAAAAACCCATTCTTTCATTGTGTCAAACACATTTTCCCCTTCTTTGCTGGTTCCCCATCTTGTGTCTGTGGGCACCACCCCAAAACCGATTTGTCCCCTGTATCCCTACTCCCTGTCACTGCCTTCCATTCAAAGGAATCAAGTCCAATTGATGTTTGGGGGCTGAGTGTCACAGTGGGAGGGCTAAAACTTTGTGCTATCATTTTGAGATGATTTTTTTTGTCCTGTTTTGTCATTAAAAAAAGAAGTAGTATCACCGTATATCTTAACCTGGTTGCTTTGCAGAAGTCACTACGTTTTTGTGTAGCCAAAACCTTGGTGGCTATTGTAATTTGTTTATTCTAATTCGACACTAAATAATACATTAATAAAATATTTATTGATAAACACCGGCCTGGGTCCTGGTCCATTGTGACTTGGGGTGTGTGTGGAGGTTGAATGCAAGACGGGTTGGAGGCCTTCTCAAAAACGAATCTGTGTTGTAGAAATAAAAAGCACTTTTTTTATGCGCCACATTCAGGGTAGGGGAAGGAGATCCCTGACTTGCTTGTGCCATATAATATGTAGTGACAAATCAGTCCTGTTGCCAATGTTATTTCAATTGCCCATGAGCTGCTGGGAGGAGGGGGATCTTTCTGAACCAGTATGCAGATGATAGCCAGCTTTAACCTAGGAGGTCACCTGGCATAGATGTTTCATGTGTGGAGAGATGATTGAGGGCTATTAGGAAATGTGAATGGCTGAGCACTACCTACAGCTTAGAACCATCAAGGCAGAATGGCTGTGCAAGCTGTTGATTGACTGTTGAGTGGGGAATGTAAGAGTTGTCAGAGGATAGAGGTGATTTCTTTTTAGCCAATATACTTCATTTTCTGCCGCACTCATCGCTGACTTTCAATCGCAGGTACAACGGTTGCCAAAGTCTGTCATTTTCACCTTTACCTGCTCTGTGCTAATAAGATTCATGCCTCTGCTAGCAATGTCCATACTCTGGCGATAAATGATGTAGATCTTTGGAGTCTGTCTGGTTGGTAATGAGTGATTTTGTTGTTATGGTAGGTGCAATAATTTATAATTTTGGCTATTATGTTTAGTTTATTATTTTACATAGCGCCAAAGTTGGCGCAAAGGCATCCCAGTGCTAAACAAACAGAACAAACACTCAAACAACATTAAACACAGTTATAAGTAATATGTCTAAAAGAATAACACAAAAAATACAGTAGGGAAAATAATACAGATTCATTAAGCACAATCCTTAGGTTGGAGGCCAATAACATATTGCTCAGGTTCTTATACCGCACACAAAATAAAGGAAGATTGCTCTGGCCAGAGACTATAATAATGCAGCCAGTGCACCAGTCCTTAATATACATCCTTTGAAGAAGTCTAAAGTCCTGTACTCTAGCACAACCTTGATCCACTTTGGTGTGTATCCAAGACAGGACCTTCTTCCTAAGTGCGTCACTGGTTTCAGCCCTCTCTGGCTTATCAACACTAGTTATCAGGAAATTCCTACGATCTGTGTTAAGCTCTCTTTGGGTAACATCAGTTATCCCAGGCACACTGGACTTACTGATTCGAATATCCCTTCCATAAGAGAAGGTGACCAGTCTACATTTAGGATTAGCCAAATTCATAGTCTTTTGAGAGGATGATAAAACACCTCACAAAGAATGTACAGATGCCAACGCTACGACAGTCCCAACGTAAGGACAGATGAGATCAGGCTGAACTACACTGGCTTCTCTATCAACAGCAGACAAGCAGCTGGTATTTACAGTTGCATTGGTTTCACAGGCTATATCCATCACAATGGAATGTGATTTATCCATGCCAGATTATCAGGCTGTATGTGATTTATTCACATCAGATTGATGTCAGATCTGTTTTTACACTGATTTAAGTCCTGAATAATCTTATTTTTGATATGTTGCCAGCTCGGAGACCCACTAGAGCCTTCATTCAACTCCTTATTCTCAAAACCGGACTGTACAATGGCCTCAGCAATAACATTGTTCATAGTTTTGAGTGGCGACTGTAGTGCCTTACTCACGGCTGAGGCTCTTCGGTTCGAATCTCCAGATTGACCAAAAGCAGGTGCTTTTTCTGACAGACACACAAAGTCCCAGTCTCAGAGCCAAACAGAGCAGAACCAGACGAAGCTGTGAAAACAAAAGTAACACAGAGGGTGAGCATTGAAGGGCTACAATGTGAATATATGCAGGAGACATACATCTCGTCTGTTTAACATATGCAGAGCTGCAAACGCTCTTCTCAGGTGCTTCCACACTATTTCCACTCCCACATGTCCTCAACCCACCACCCACTGCCCTTCCAGGATACACTCAGACAGTCCTGAGAGCTCCTTTTAGCACCTTCTGGCTGTCAAGAGAGTAGTGCAATCCTTGGGTACCCCCAACTCCTCTGCCCCTGTCCGCAAAACCTCTGGAGGGTCTGGGGAATTGGGCGGGGAGGGCAGTAGAACCCCAGCAACTCTGCAGAGCAATGTGTTGGGAGGAAAGCTGCAGGGCCACGGAGCCGACTCACTTGAGGAAAGGACCCAAAGAAGTCCACAAGCATCAAGCCACACTGGTTTAAGGAAGCCGAACACCAGACAACAGCTGCTTCCGAGGCTAACCGAAAGCATGTGGAGTATAAGCACTAGCTGTAAGCCAAAACTAGTGATTTGTCGTATAGCCAGGAGAGAGATGACATGTGAAGAAGATGAATGCACCGCTTGTGGGTGTTTTGGTTATTTACCCACCTGATGGCTTCACATGACCATGCTAAACCCTACAGCCATGTCCACCCACGACCTGCCCCTCCCCAACTTAACACACATCCACCTTGCATCTCTTTGAGCTGTCTCTAGAAGCAGTAATATCAAACATTTGCTTGTCATTGTTATATCCAAGCCGTCTGCTGAAAGTGAATGGGTTAATTGCAGCTGTAAATGTGCTACTGGCATATTACAAATATCTTAACCAGGTGTACCTTTAGCCACTTGATTTATATTTGTTCCTTGAACTAAAGTCTTTTTAAAAAACAAGCATTTGCTAAGTCAACAGTTTTTGGTTTGTACCTATTAGTTAGATAGGCATTTGCCAGGCACTGTGTTACAGTGTGAGCTGGAATGCCTACCTTAGCATTCCATGTGCAGCTGATGCTGCCTCCTTTTTACTTGTAGATGGGGTTCTAGATTCCATAAGAGATGAGTTGAAGTGGGCTCAGGGTTTGTCTGTTAATAAACCATCTTCATACTATCAACTGAGTGTCCTCGTTATTACACTGGCGACAAGGTCAGCAAACCCTGCGAACCCTGTGTGTGTAAGAAATGAAGGCCAAGTGCGGCCAGGCAGGACTGCGGCCCTGAAGAAGTAGAGAGTATGGCTGCCGTTGCCTGCGCTCCTGTACGGCTGCCGCTGCCTGCGGTCCCTGTTGAGGTGTGTGGGGTCGAGAGCCGGCTGCGAGCGAACCAGAAGTGTCCAGAGAAGACAAACGTGCCGCGCTGCCTGCACTCCCCTGAGGCCCGTGGGGATCGAGCGCGGTGCTGGCGAAGTACCTGGACAACAGAGGGAGGGCCGCTACGCTGGCCTGCGCTCCCCTGTAGCAGCGAGGCTCGAGTGCAGCACTGCCTGAGCATCGGCTCGCCCCACACCCCCGCACAGCTGCGGAAAGAGCCCTTAGGGGAGACAGCATCGAAGGAGGTAAGGCAAAGGCAAGGTGGACTCCTCCCCCTCCCTGCCCTCCCGTGGCGCCACCGAGAGGAAATCTGTGGCCGGAGCCCCACCTGATCGTCAAGCTCCCATACGCCGGCCCAGTATTCAACTCAGCATTCATACGCTGTGAAGCAAACAGGCAGGCACTGCAGAGTGTGAACTGTGATTGGTCCAGGGAAAAGAAGAATAAAACTGTAGACACACACACTACAGGCACCCAGTACTAAGCCCTATCACTATTGAGGAATACCTCCTCAATAGTAACCACCCTCCCGTTTAACTGATCATCCATTGCTCATCTCCCAGTCACCCAGAGGTGGTGCAGATATCAGTACCACACTGATTTAAGTGATTCCTAAGCCGCAAACTAAGACGCAGTTATGCAGAACAACAATGCTGCCCACCTCCAGCCTTTCTCCCTAGTCCTGGGGAGCCTCCCATTGCTTGGGATTTGTGGGTGGACACGTTTAAGGTGTACCTGAGGGCAGCAGGCGGATCCAGATTGAGCGACGATGACAAAGAAGCTGCCCTCTTGAATTGTCTGTGAACTGAAGGCCTAAGAGTTTGTAGGCACCTGCCGGGGCAAGATGTGCGGGCCACTCGCGCTGACGGCGGAGATGGAGGGGGATAAGGGCAAAGGAATTGTGTTGGCCTATGAGACTGCCTTAGGAAAATTGGAGGCATGTTTTGGAAAAAGGACAAATGTGGTGTTAGAAAGATACCACTTCTTCTCAAGAGCCCAGGCCGCTGGAGAGAGCATTGACATGCACATAACGGCTCTACATTCTCTCATTGCATCCTGCAAGTTCACTGGGCTACCGGACGAGTACATCCGTAATCAGATCATGATGCGCACAAGTGATTCCAGGGTGAGGGAGAGACTCTGGATTTAAAGGGATCCTCCATTGGAGAAAGTAATAGAAATAGCGAGAGCTATAGGGGAGTATAAGAGGAGTGTCCAAGAAGTGACTGACAAAAGCGAGAATGTACACACCATATTGACCAAAAGAGGGTCTGATGATCACAAGGGAAAGGTCAATGACAACAGAGGAACGTTCACACCAAGGGAAGGGTGTAGGAGATGCGGATGGCGGGGACATGCAGCTGGCTCTAAGGAGTGTCTCGCCGCCACTGTGGAATGCAGAAAATGTAAAGGGAAAGGACATTATGCGTGGATGTGTAGGAGCATAATCCAAAACAGGCAAACAGTCAGGATGGTCGATCCTGATCCAGATGAAGAGAACATGACAGAAGTGGGTTATGTGGGCAACACCACCCCTGACCCTTGGGACGAAAGGGTGCACAAAGGGGTGTTGTTAAGCGTGGGTGCTGGACAGAGAGGAAGGGTGCGTGGGTCATGTTAACTGTGAATAATGTGCCAATGAAGATGATGGTTGACACTGGATCGCCCTACACTATGATTTCTCATGATCTTTATGTGGCAGCTACCATAAGCAAGTGGCTGATTTGATGCCTCCTGACATCAACCCGTGTACGTATGGACGAGTGCCAATCAAGGTATTGGGATACAAATGGGCCATCATTGAGTTTGGAGGGTGTTTCACCCGGGGAAAGTTGTATGTGGCCCACAAGGGAGATTCTGTAGTAGGGTGGGGCGCACATGCGGCCCTCGTAATAGAAATCAGACCTGGTAAGGCGTTCCTGTTCTGAGTGTGAGCACGGGTGAAAGCATGCTGGAGTAAGATGCATTGTCTGCGGAGTATCTTAAAGAGTCCTTCCCCCATGTGTTTGCCTCAAACCTGTGAAAGTTGAAGGGGTTTTCCCATAAGATTGTGCTCAAGAGAGGCGCTGTCGCATGTGTTCATAAAGTGAGGATGGTTCCCATGTTGGCTCGAGAGGGACTCAAGGAGGAGTTGGTGAAGCTTCAGGAGGCTGGAATAATAGAGGAAGTAGAGAGCTCTGAGTGGTTGGCTCCCATTCTGTTAGCACAGAAAGCGGACGGCGGAATGAGAATGTGTGTGGACTTGATGGACCTAAATGCCAGTATATGGGTGGATAGGCATCCCCTGCCCAACATAAATGAATTGCTCGCACTGGTGGGAAGGGCTACGTGCTTTCCCACATTCGACCTATCATCAGCTTATCCCAGATTGATCTCCATGTGGAGTCTTGTCCCTTGACATCATTTGTGACCCCCTTTGAAGCTTTTTGCTTTTGTTGGATGCCATTTGGTTTGCCATCGGCATCAGCAGTTTTTCAAAGAATTATGCAGAAGTTGTTTGGAGGTATATCAAGGGTTGTGTACTTTCAGGACGATATCCTGGTGTGGGGGAGGAGTCGGAGGGAGCATGATGGAAGGGTACTCAAGGTAATGGAAGTATTGGAGAAAAGTGGCCTCACTGTGAAGTGGAGCAAGTGCCATGTGTGAGTACCTAGCGTGACCTACCTGGGGCACACCTTGGATGTGAGTGGTATTCATCCCAAGGAGGGCCTTGTGAGAGTGTTGAAGGAAGCACCTGCCCCTGTAAATAAAGAGCAACTTAGATCGTGCATGGGCCTAACAGAGTACTATAGTCGTTTTGTTGCATCATATGCTGATAAGACGCTGTACATGAGAGCATTGTTAAAGAAGGGTGTCTGTTTTGAATGGTCCGAGAGTTGTCAGGCTGAGTTTGAAGGATTGAAGGAGGAGCCTTCGCATACACCCCAACCAAATCTTTCATAAACTTGGTTGCTGGGGACCTGACACTCTCAACGGGTTTAGCTGAAGTCTCCACTCAAGCTTTCTCTAACTGGATTCGCTGACATTCAGTGTCCTTGTCTTTGAGTTCAAGATCCCTATTTTTGAGTTCCACTTGCAGTGCCAACTCCTCTTTCTTAAGCTCAGCATCTATTTCCAACTTGCGATATTCAAAGGCCAATTTCATCCTTAATAACTCAAGCTCCAAGGAAGTGCTGGGGTTTGGAACAGAGGCGGCAGGAATGGTGGCATTCCCAGAATCAGATTCAGTGACAACCCTCGGGGTAGATTCCTCATTGGTTGCATCCCCCCCTTCAAGAGCTTCACAATCTGCTATTCCACCAGGGCACCTATCAGCTCAGCCCCAGTCTTATCCACAAAGTCTAACTCCCTGGCTTCACAAGCATTCTGGAGAGCCTCTAAGCTCATCCGAGTCAATTTACAGTAATAGATTCCATTGCTTGTAATGCAGTTAATCTTGTACACAACTAAACCTTAATTTAACAAAGTGCAGATAGCCTTCGTAAGTGGCACGGTTATACACTGATTCTTAAAACCATAAGCATCCCACTGCTGCCACCAGTGTAATGACTGGAGGGGGGTGTCTGTACTTCTGCTCTCTATATTGTAGAGGAGAGGCACAGAGGACCCCAGCCAAGATTCTCTATTATTGGTACGTGGTCAAGCAATCAAGGCCGAGCTTCTCAGGAGGTGATGCAGGCTGGTTTTTAAGTACAGTGTAGTCCCCAATCACCGACAAAGGAATGTCCTCACACTGTATCGGTTAAAACACAGTCTTTATATCATTAATATTCAAGGTTTTGTACACTATCACAATAACTCACTTTGTGCTCAGAAAATTAACAATGGTAAATATATACAGTTCTACAGTGGTACCACAAATATTATCGGATCTCTTTAAAGTGCATCAACTATACTGTCAAAATGTCACACAGATCAATAAAGAGGAAACCAGCAGTAGAGAGAGGAAGCAAAGCAAGACGGTTGAACAATTGGCAAAATACTGATCACTACCGTTAAACACAGCTCTGTGTGGCGATCCACCCACCTGGGTAACCTGTAGGATAAAGATACAAGCCCAGTCCATATATTGTTCACAATAGACTTCCCAATTGTTCTGCAACCCCAAAGTACCTGGTGTTGTAGCGTTCCTCGGCAGGGAATAAAAGGCCCTTCTTGAGTGCCCTACCTTTAAGGCAGGAGTCACGGGTCGTCGAACGTCCGATGGAGAACAGGGTGAGCTACGACGTTGAAGTGGCAACTTCGTTTCTAGCGGTGCTCATTGACGGGGAAGTGTAAATGTCCTGCAAGGAAGAGGCGTGCGGGCCACCTCAGTGTCGATAGTTCTGGACCGCTAAGAGTTTGACAAACTGTGGCCCGGCAAGGGCGTTGAGTCGTCGGCGTCTCTGTGGTCTTTGGGTGGTGGGAAACCTCCGGCGGATGCTCCTCGGCGTGCCGACGGTCAGGCCTTCTCCAGCAGGATACAGCGGTGACGATGCGGACGAGAGCGTCCATGGATCAAATGAAGTTCTTAGGCAAACGGGAGCACGGCGGCTCCCACCAGCGACAGCAGTTCGCGATAGTGGCGGACAACAGTCTGGTCTCTTCTCCTTGGGATTCCGCAGCAGTCCCCGTCTCGGGTTGGCAGCCCGTCGAAGGTCTGTCTACCAGGGAGCTTTGGCAAAGATCAGCTGGTGCACGATGGTCCCTCGTAGCTCGGGAAGAGGGCGCCTTACCAGGTCCTCTCTGGGTCAGTTCTTGGAGACACAGCAGCTTTCAGATTGATGTAGGAGAGCAACAGCAATTCTTCTCTTCCAGCAGGCTTCAAGGTCAAGCTTCAGTTTCACTCCAGTTACTCTTCAGCTTCTGAACACGAATTCTAACAGTGAGAGGCCCCCAGATATACCAGTCGATCTCCCATTCATTCTGCTGGGTCACACTCAGGCAACCAATTGGTCAGAAGGGCATTCATGCAGGCAGGCAGCCAATCAGGTGCATAGTGCATTCAGGCCATTCACTTCTCTCCAGACACTCACAACAAGTTATGTGTATTGGGACAAGTACCCAGCCATTCAACACTCCACACTGCATTCATACCAGTTTCGGGCAGGGCTGTCTCAGTCATTGGCCCTCATTACAACTGAGGTGCTAAGTGCACCAACTTTACCACCATGGTGTAAACTACGTTTACACCATGGTGTATGGCGGATTTACCGCCCCATTACAAGGTGAGTGGGGCGGTAAATCCCCATTTCCCATTTTCCCTTCCCCATTCCCATTTTTGCCCCATAGGGCATAATGGGAGTGGGGAAGGCGCTAATTACGGCACCGTAAATTACGGTGCCGTAATTAGCACCAAGGTGCCTTAGCACCATGGAACTTAACGCCTGCAAAAAGCAGGCGTTAAGGTGGGAATCAGGCGTTAAGGGTTAACGGTGGCGTTAACCCTTAACGCCTGAGTTGTAATGAGGGCCATTGTATCAAACACCAGATACTAGACACCCACAACACAGAATGCGTATTTGTCACACACTCCATTCACCCAGGTCCCACCCACAGGCGTACTCACAACATACGGTCATTGAGAAGGCTCCAGCCAGTATGATTAACACTTCCCCACACTACCATATATGGAACTTCCACCCAACAGCCAGTCAGGGGGAAGGGACAGAGTCAGGGCTTCCCGGAACTTTGGGAAGATCAAGGTAACAGGCGATGGAAGGCAAGAGGCCATGGGGGCCATTTGGTCTCCATCAGGAATCTACACATTCCATTGACAGGGCCTGGGCATCCCAAAATGGAGGACGATCACGGCACCAGTCAATTCAGCACGGAGCTGCCACCAGCCCGTACCCTGCTCTGTGGGTCACACACAGGTGCCCAAAAACATACACTAGGGGCACAGGGTTGCACCCCTACCCATGTGTGCCATAAGGGTATCCCATGGGTCTGTTCACCAAAACCAAAGTAGAGAGCTGAACCACCAGGTGTCCCACATGAACTCCTGCGCGGAAAACACGACAGAACACACAATATAAAAGCAGTCAAGGACAAGGATACAGAGGCCCTGTCCCTCCGATGCATTTCCAGCATCACAGCGCACCGGCTTTGTCCATCCGAGAACTAACGATAGGGGGAATGTGTGTTTCCAGCTCTCATAGGATGGAAAATAATAGTTTTTGTTTTGGAGCTAGCAATGGTAATCCTGGCATTATAAGAGTTAGCTTTGAATGCAACTACTGCTTTCTTATATGAGTGAGCTGCAGTTGCGAGGGCTGTGTAGGTGCTTGAGAAGTTTTTTGTTAATATGTTCTAGAGACCTTTTGTTTCTGCGTAGGGTCACTAGGTCATCTGAAAACCAGGTATTCTTGGGTTTGTGGGGTTTTGGAATTTTATTTTTAATAGGAGCCTGTAGGTCGAGCGTCTGGAGCAGACATACATGGAATTAGTTAGCCATGTCTAGTGGGGAGGTGCTGGGGGCCTGGGTACTGACAGTTGCTAAGAGTGAGGGCCTTAAATCCTCCTGTGTCAAATTGCGGGTATTGCAAACTTGTATAAGACTCAGTTTACTGGCAGGAGGTTAGTGGAGCCAGGGAAGGCTGAAACTGGATGAGGAAGTGGTCGTACCAAGGAACTGGGTCAACGGCTGAGATGTTGATGGTTACATTGCCTGTAAGAATCCAATCCAGGGTGCGCCCTATGGAGCGCGTGGGTACATCAATTAATTGGGTAAAGTTCATGTCGCCATTAGATGCATTGGGATCTTGGGCATCGTTGTAACCTAGGTTGAGGTCTCCCACGATGCACTTGGTCAAGGGTTTCATAAAGGGAGTGATAAGGAGTGGGATGTCTAGGTCGGGATGGCTGGAGCCTGGCTGCCTATAGACAAGGAGCGGGTTGACAATGGTTTGGGGGTCAGGGGTGAGCTTAATAAACAGCATTTCATATCCTGGGGTGGTGGGAAAGGTGCAAGGCTTGATCTGCAAAGGGGATTTGGCAATGAGGGCTACCCCACCTCCTAATGCATCGAGGCAGTCTGTCTTAAATATGGTGTAGATAGGCCAGATGGCTGGGAAGATCAAAGGGCCAGAAGCTTTGTGAAGGCAGGATTCAGTGGTGGCTAGGATATAAAGGTGGTGTTTGAGGATAGGATCTTAGATGTCAATGGCATGAGCGCCTAGGGATCTCACATTCAATAAGGCACATTTTAATTCCTCTGATTGCATGGGTGGAGAAGCGGGACAGGAGTGAGAGAGACACTGTTGTATTTTGTGAGCAGGTGATGGAGAGGAAGAACAGAACAGAGAGGCAGGTGACGTATGTCTGGGAGGAACTGGTAGAGGAGTGGATGTGGTGGTGGTGTGACAGGTTCTGGCCCACGTCTGCGTTGACAGGGGGGTCCTACGCAAGGTAGGGTAGTAGCAGGATACATAATGCATGGGTTATGTGAACGGCTGTTTACATGTGTGCTTGATGGCCTGAGTAAGTCCGGGGTCAGTGGGCACTGTAACGTGGTAGTAAGGGGTTGGCTTTGTTTAGTAATGAAATGGTCTGGTTAGAGTTCAATGACAGAGCGCAAAGTGATATCGGTGTCAGGATGGGTTGAAGGATTTGTGGCAAGTCATTGGTGGTGGGGCTGATGGGAGCAAGTCGTAGGGGAGGAGCTAAGTAAGCTGTGTTGCAGTCTCAGCAGAGGGGTGAGGGAGCTGAGCGCAGGAGGAAGAAATTGGGTAGGGAGGGGGAGGGTGTTAGAGGGCACTGTACATGTCACCATTTTGACTGCAGGGAAGTCTAGGACAGTATCTGCTACCCAGGGTTTGGGAATAGCCTTGCCAAAGGGTAGTTGGGCACAGAGCAGTGTGCGCATGTCCAGCACATGTAGCCTTGGTGTCCCAAGAGCTGAGGGGCCCAGAAGCATCTTCAATGAGTGAGGATGGGATTTAGGGGGAGCAGAGGTGGCACAATGACAGTTTGTACTTCTCTGACTGATTCCTCCGCCACCTCCACTGATAATCTAGTTGATCACTGCCGTCAACAATTAGTTTCAATAATGGAAATTATTGCACTTAAGTTGAAAAATGTGTTCATTCCAAGCCCAATGCTACCTGTTCTAAACACACTGCACCAATCTTTCCACCGCTATGAAAGGACCTACCTATAGGAAATCGATTATCCAAGACAAGCAAGCATTTCACTCATCCCGAATAAAAGCAAGATGCATTTTTTCTTTTGTGAAAACTACAATGACCCATTTTGTGAAAACTGCAATCACCCATAAAAAATAAAAGTAGTGTTTTATAATGCGTCACGGGTAGAAGAGGCCCTTTGGACTGCAGAGGAAAGGGGGTAGGAGTGACAATCAGTGGAGGAATTGCGCTGGAACAAGTCAGAGGTGTGCGCTGGCAAAAATCAGCTTGCCAGAGTAGAGGTGTAAACAGGGTAGGGCCTGTGCGGGCAAGGCCCAACCTAAATCTGTGCATGCCCACCCAGCACCACAGTTTGAGCATTTACAGATGTTAATGTTTTATTTTATTTTATTTTTACATTTATAAAGCGCTCACACAGCCCGTGGGCATCGAGGCGCTGTTACAGGAGTTGTTTTTTGTTTTTTTTCTTCTTAGTTGCATAATTGTTTTTTTTTTGTCTTTGTTACGTATTTATAATCGGACCCGGGGATCCAACCTGTGTTGCTTCGTGTCGTCTTGCTTGGAAGACGCACACGCTGCCACTGAGCTATCCTCCCGGGCCCACCACAATAATGTCCAATAGGGCCATCTTAAGTACCTTTGGGGCCCTGGGCACGGACATCTTTAGGGTCCCCTCCACCAAACCAAAGGAATTAAGTGATCAAGAATATCTACCCCGTCCCCCCCACCGCGATCACAACCCATAGGTTGATATGCTGCCTCATAGCGTTAAAAATAAGGATTTTTACTCCCTTTAAGTCCCCTTACCCTCTTCATTCTTGCACTAATCGGAATGATAAACAAGTACCATTTGAAGGCCAACATTATCAGTCTAAGAAGAGGTTACTTCTGTTCTAGCATAGATACAGGAGACTTTTTATCAATAGCATCCAGGAAGGTATGCAACCTGTAGTATTAATGCAGGACTGTATGTAAAAGCTACATGTAACCCCGAATAGACAGAGAGCTCACATTTGCTGCCTCACAGAACGCAAACGTGCACAAGCATGGATAGAGGAGACCAATTGGGAGGAAGGAGAAAGCTACACTTACCATAGCATGGATAGTGGAGGCGGATTAGAAGCTACCAGGAAGGTGTCTGTATCCAGACAGACTCAGATTATAAGTGGGACATGGTTTTCAAATAGTGTTGCCATAAGTGCCTGTGGTGTGCAATATTTCAATGCTCACTATTATAGTGGATGGAATACTATAGCCAGTGAAACCATGAGTGAGGCTGTCTTGAAGATCATACCCTGAGAAGGAAATCACTCTGAAGGGCTGACAATTTTGAAAGGTTTGGGGACTGGCAATTTTCGAGAGGCTAGGCAATACAGGATTAACTTGGATGCCCAGCATTACACACACTGGTTAAGGGGTTAATCTGGGATTTGTGCTAACTCTGCAATTTCTGCATTTGAACACTTTCATTACCAGTTTTTACCATGAACTAAAATAATCTCATTTTATAAAACTGACTTGGAAAGTACACCAATCACATTACCAAAAATGACCATTTTTAAAAATAAAATAGTACACAAGGGTGTGACACAGAATGATTCTTCATTCTCTCCATCATCAAGAGAAGTAAATAAGTACCAGCATACCAATCAATTGTCTTTTGTATTTTAAAGCTTTACATACTTCCAAAACACTGGCTTGTGAAATTGTCATTTATAAACGTGCAGAAAAACCTTTGACTTTTACAAAAATGCAAAGTGTTTTTTTGTGTCAAACAAGCATATGCTTGCACGAGTCCTGCACCATCTGGTCCGCTCCCTTCTGTCTACCACCCCTTCCACTCAAATGGCCTACATAAGAAGAAAAATCAAGTAACGGGCTAAACGATGCCACCAGCATGCAAGAAAGCAAACTTCACAGAAGCCAGTACAGTAATGTACAAGATATTAGATGATTTGACCAGGATCACTGTATTGACTGCTTGTAAAGCCAGGATACAAGCATGAATGCTTTGGTTCCAAATTTGGATACTTATACATCTCTAGGACTAACAGTTCATGCTCATCGTTGGAGGTGATTGGCTAGGTTTTACAACACCCCATCTGAACAAACCAATTTCTAGACCTTCACCATAAGCATGACATGTTTGTTTTTATTGCAACCCCTATCTGGTGCAGGTACATTGCTGATAATAGCACCTGTTGTGCTGCAAGATCAAGTACATACACAGGCAGGTTTATAAACTTCAGTAAAAGGAAAGGCTCAGCCAGCCTTACAGGAATGTGCTATTTTAAACTTGTGTAGGAACACATATCTCTGCAATGTTTGCTTAACGCACTGAGCTAACTTCTGAACCATTGTGGCACTCAATTTACCAATATGCATTTCAAATTTGGCTATTGCACATGATCAACAAAATTCCCACAGGAAGGAAATAATGATACAGGAGTTGTGCCGCAAGGAACACACAAACTATACATACCACAGCGATCACAGAAAGCATTACATGATGAATTGATCGAGGCAGAATGTACTTGCCAAAACAGACAAGCAATAGGTTTAGAGCCTCAGCACCAAAAATATAATGATGTGTGCTATTTAAGTCTGGTGAACAAAGGAGTCTTACCACTTTAGATCAGGCAGCCTTGTGGGGCCAACTCCAAGATGGGGACCCTGGGCCATTGCCCATTTTTCCCTCCCATACAAACGTCTCTGGGGCCCAACCACATTAGCTTAAGCCCCCACTTGTTAGACAATCCTGGTTATTCCTTTGCAAAGCTCAAAGGCCCAAACTGCCCCCACGCCCCAAGTTGATGAAGCTCTCAGCAACAGAGTTCGACAATTCTCCTTAACCCTGTGCGTTTCAAATCTGCCTCGAATCAGCCAACGCAATATGTTATGTTATGTTAATGGTATTTATATAGCGCACCATTACCAACGGAATTGGTCCTCAGGCACTCTGGCAGATCTGTAAACGAGAAGGTGGGAAGGGTTAGAAAGGTGAAGAGGGAGTAGGATAGTGAGAGGAGTGGTATACTGTTGGCAGCTTCAACTCTGTAGACACTGGGTGCTGAGCTTTGGTGCGAGTATTGGGTCGGTGTCAGTCCGTGTGTGCTGTTGGTGCGGCTTATGTGTTGTGGTGTGGTGAAGTGCGTGCAGCTTGTTGTGCGAGAGATGGTTGTGTGAGTTTTTTTGAGTGATATAGGTTTGTAAGGAGTTTGAGCTTATATTGGTTAGTGGTTATATGACATTTAACATGCTGACATTCACAGTTCTGTCTAAGTGTGGGAATCGTAAAGAGGCGTGGTTTATGCCTCTCATCAAAAAACCTAATCTAGATCCAAATATACCCACTAATTACAGACCTATTACTACAATCCCATTCCTTCTAAAAATGCTAGATAGAGCTGCATATCTCCAAATACAAAAGCACTTAGAGGCTCGGCCTGCGTCAATCCAGATTCAGACCCAGGCATGGCACTGAAACTTCCATACTGGATCTGAAAATCCAAATGGATGAAGTCAAAGGCAAACTGGTCATCCTCTTACTGGTGGACCTCTCAGCAGCATTTGATCTTGTGGTCCATCAGAGCCTCACCAAACATTTGACAACAGCGGCCTCTTTCTCACAGAACGCAGCTAGCTGGATACAATCCTTTCTTTCAAACAATTACTAGGGTCTTTGCTCCTACAGCTTCCGTGGATTCAGTACCCATCTATTACGGAGTCCCCCAGGGGTCCTGTATTTCACCCCCGCTCTACAACATTTTCACTAAGCTCCTCTTTGATCGTCTTGACAGCTTGGGTGTCACCTACACAAATTATGCAGATGACACCCAAGTCCTCATTAGGCTCACTGGTTGCTATGACACAGACTCCAAATCGTTAATTGAAATTTACCTCGAAATTCAGGCGTGGATGGCTGCCCACAGCCTTTGCTGAAAATGACGACAAGACGGAGCTCCTAATCATTGGCTCTCAAGGTTGCCTAAATAAACTTGATACTCTCTATGAGACATTCAACATTGATGGAAACATTAAAATCGCCAACAAGGTGAAAACCCTAGGCGTCTACTTAGATTCCACTCTCTCTGTCAAAAAACACGTAAATGCCACAGCCTCAACCACAGCTTATACTAACAAACTGATCAATGACTGCAAACCATACTTATCCACCAAGAGTTGCCTTACGCTAGCGAGGGCACTGATCCTATCTAAATTGGATTATTGCAATACCTTAATTCCTTGGCACGTCCGAACGTAATCTGAACAAATTATAGGTTCTACAGAATAATGCTCTTAGATCGGCCTGAAATATTCCACGATCTAACCACATCTCTGCCATTAGACCGGATACACTGGCTCCCAGTGCAAGACCGCATAGCACTTCACACGCCTGTCATCACGCAAATGCCTGTCAAAATCAGCTCTCAAATACTTGGCTGACAAGTTCTCTAGGAACCAACCTTATAGATCTACAAGATCCTTTTACTCACACTGTCTCAACACTCCCAAGTATAAACTTAAAACCCTTAGCGGTTCCAGCTTCCCTGTGATAGTTGCAAAGCGCTGGAACTCCCTCCCGACAGCCATCAGGTGACAATTCTGACAGAGGAAACGAGCATCATACCAGGTGTGCATTGCATGCTCAGTAGGAATGCACATTTTAATTACTAGCACAGACATATTTGATCAATTGGTGGCCATTCTTACGTTCCCAAAATGCACTTTGTATGCAAATCAGCCAATATCCTATGTTTAGGGCACCCACATTATTCAACACCTAGCTTCGCCCAGGCTCGGACTGACCTATAAGGCAATAGGGAAAAACACAAAATGCTAATGTAGGGCAGTTTCTTTGGTCAAAGTGGGACACTTTTTTGGCTCATGTGGGTCGGTTTGATGAGTTACTTCACCATAGGGATAGTAGTTTTGAACAGTGTTACTGAATTATTTCTTTAAAATGCACAATCCACATCACATTTTATAAAAAAAACATCCCCCTTGAGTACTACTCAAAGGATCAATGTGATCACTGCGACCAAACATAATTGCGACGGCCGGAAAGACCAATTTTTTTAATTAAACCCCCTTTACACCACATATGCGGGGGGAGACCCCTCAAAACTCCTCATATTACTATAATATCCCATACCCCCACATATATATGTGGTGTGAAGGGGGTGTTTAAAGGAAATCAAAAAGTTCGGCATTTCAGCCGTCGCAATTGTGGGGGCGACATTTTGGGCCATTTCCCTAATCAAACAGTCTGTCAGCAAATGAATGAATAGCCATTTGCAACTGTGGGGCACTTTTTCATTGGCGCCCGAGTCAATTTAATGCCCCAGTCTGACCCCAGTCCCGCCCACTGACAAAACACCCCCTTCCCCAAACCATCATTACTCCCTCCCCTGAACGTGAAGGCTGGGGGGGTGAGTTCCCTCAGTAAATCTTTTCCATTTCAGCACTGGTGACAGTCGAATGGGTAAGAGAACGAAGGCTGAGGACAGAACGTGAACATTAAGAAGGGCACAAGAGCAGGGATCTCAAGCAGGGGAAAAGTATGGCCAAATGCTCACAAGCACTGTTTAGAATGGGACATTCCAACCAAACTAAATATAATAACATACAAGTTGAAAAATCACCCAGTTAGCCAACTACAGGGGAGGATCTACTCCCTACCACGCCCGGGATTGGTTAATCGCGGGGAAATCCTTCCTGAATAACAGGGTGGACACCTGGTGGCTAGGGTCCTGTCTTAGATCCAATGGGAGAGAGCTCCAAAGTGTCGGGCCAGTGAACGCCAGTCTCTTTTGATTCACATGATGGAAGGGCAAGGTAAGTGCTGAGCTGGAGCGTAGGGCTCCCAGTCGCCTGCATTTGTGTACAGGTTCTTGATGCTGATGGGGCTTATAGCTGCCAGGCCTTCCTTGTGATGCCCAAGATCTTATGTTCAGTGTGATAGTGCACTGGGAGGAGCCAGCAAAGGCCCTAGCATGCCATGGTGGCATGGTCGTTTTTTTCAGGTGAAAAATTATGCACGATGCTCATTCACCCTGACATGTTTGGATCTCTTTATGTGGTCAGCCAGAGAACATGCTGTTATAATATTCCTGCTGCCTTCTCCGGTGGCCTCTATCCACAGGCGCAATACCTTTTCCACTTATTTCATCAAGAAAATAAAACATTTTGCAGCAATATCCCCTTTTCACCACGTTCTCATTTGTATGGTCTTATTTATCTGATAAAACCTGTGCTCAAGTGTTCCCAGTTTATTCTACTGAGTTCATTCTAATTAGCTTTGTGGCTATGACAAACCTACTTTTTAGGCTGGTGATCGCTTGCCTTCTCATTCTTTTACTCTTGCTTTGGCCGATTCCTGGTGACAATGAATGAATTCTTCTCTTTGTCTGGGACTCTTTCCCTAAGACCTGAAGCAAGGTCACATTATTCAATTGGTTAAAATGCTTCATTAGACCAATACTGACTCGAACATTATCCTCCGTTTTCATCCTGCACTGCCTTTTCTGGGGGAAACCCATGGTGCTTGGAGTTTCTGTACGGCTCAACAGATTTATTGATGCTACCCAACTCTTGTGCCTTTGCCAGTCTGCACTCCATTTGCTGTGCAACACCCTTCTGACTCTGGACATGTTATTCGTGGGCTGGATGTTGGTGGGCATGCCGGTTGGTGTTATTGCATCTCTCAGTATCCTTTGACATGATCCGTTATAGGGTACTTGTCAAGATCTTGAAATAACAGATGGGTTTCACATGCAGGGTTTGGACTTGTTGCCTTAATTGATGTGCATTTGCTCCCAATTGGCGAAGCTTTGGGGATGACACAACCACCCAATCCCTATTGCCTTTGGGGTGCCCCAGGGATCTGTGGGATGAAATGACCCCTGGATGTGAGACATAACAAGGCCAGAGTCAGTTATGAGGACTGCCCAAATTCTCAGGCCTGCACCGTAATCATGTGGAAATGAGGCCATGCACTTTCAAAGCAAAAAGCAGTGAAATTAGGCACCAAAACAGTGAGATGCATAGAAATGTTAATTGCCTTACATAAGGGAAAGACACATGGTCAGATTTGCAAAAAGTATTGGCTGCTGAAGTAACATTCTCAGAAACTACAGTCCACAGGATCCTAAATGGGATGCCAGCATTGTGTGAAGATATTGCAGTGAAGCAGATTGCTATCTGTCCTGAACCTTAAATAAAATGAAACATTCTATTGTTTTCCCCTTTAAAGTAATGTGCATCAGAATGTGTGCAAGACTGTACAATATGAACTTGGTTTCTGTCAATCATGAGCCCATCACAGAGGAAACAACAATGCACAGAATCTACAAGGGGATGATAAACTGCAGCAAAATGAAGGCTTTTCACAGCGGAAACCAACAATGACATTTTTATTTGGCCTCTAAAGTAACCCTATGCACAGCCACATGTGCACTAAAGTCTCTAAAGATGTAATTCTGGTGCCCTTCTTTAACCACTGTGTGCAGGGAACTACTTTGCAATGGTTTTACATGCTAAAATTGTGTACATTTTCAAGAGTTCATTTGAAAGTGCAAAGGAGCTAAAATGCCATGTTGAATAAGTGGGGACAAGCCTGATATTGGTTTATTTTCTCTCTGCTTGTGTCTTCAAATGTGAAACTAAATTCCAAAGCCCGTTGTCATGGGGATCTAGGCCTGGTTTCCTTCAAACATGAGTGCTTTCTCTTAAAAATACAATCTTAAATTCCTTTAGAGATCAGAGTTGTGGTGTGTACGAGATAACGGCAGCTCTGCCTTCCAGTTTCATGGCCCCAGGCCACTTAGGCTGCAATAAAACTTGCTTTAACTGGCATTTAGCGCTTGGAATGTGCATGCTAATCTCAATAGAGTGCCCTTCTTGACGCCACAGCCAGGAACAGGCACATGGCAAGGGGGGAGGTGACTGCCCGTTGTGTAAATTGGGAGACAGGGTTTTCATTGTGTAATATCCATAACATTCATCCCAAAATATTTGTTATAGGATTTCGGAAAAGGTGTCGGACAGGCACTTCTGAGCTCCCAAAAACGAATTTGGTGGGACCTACATAACCCAGGTTATTTAGGAAAACATCATGGGCCTTCCTTGTGTAGTTGAAGGATATGAACATTTGATAAAACATGCACAATACAATTCATATTCCGCCCACCAAGCGCCATATTTTTCACTGCTATAATTTTGGTGTAAATGAGAAAAAGCTGTGGCTCTGCACAGGAATAACCTACAAACCTCTAAGTAGGGTCAGTTGACTGGCAGTAAAATATAGTGTTCAGAAATGCCCTTGTATATGTCCAAATATGAAGATTAAGGGCATTTGTCATGCAGTGAGATTTCCATGTGAAAAAACCAGACCAAGCCCCCCTGTCAAATGAAGATGATGGATATATCTCCTCCCCGGTGTCATAAAGCACTCTCACATTTTCTAGACCTATCAGCCCACAGGTGAGTGTGGAGTAGTGGACCTTAACCAATGCCTTCTGCGAGAACCATGACACATTGTGATGTCATTTGCCCTACAAATAAATCACCCCACCTCAAATCAGGACTCTTCCTACTAAATCCTGAGGGGAGCAGCTGGTGAAATCTGGAACCATCCCAGCAACATGAGGCCTAGCTTGCAGTGGAGCCTAGAGATTTAGTAGCTGCTTTGGAACCCCTTGGAGGACAGAGGGAATCCTTGACTGACCCCCTTGACTGTCACAGCATTGGTGCTCTGATGCATCCTAATGTCCAATCAAGCCCTCTCCTGTAAGTACAGTTATCCTAAGCCATAGATTACATAAGCCCCATATTCTTTCAGCATTGCCATAGAGATTTCCGATGGAAAAATCCCCTATCTTATTTGTCTTTACATTTTAGTCATTTTCCTATTAAAAAATCCTTTATTTGTCTGTGCATTGTAATAATTTTACCATTGAAGGATCCTTTGTTTGCTTGTTCATTTCAGTCATTTCCCATTGAAGACCCCCCCAGTTGCCTGTGTAGATCCTTAGTATATTTTCATAAGTAAATCAATTAATTTCCCCATTTATTTCACAGGATTTGTATTGTGGGAATTCGAAACCCACCATCTCTTCCCAGTCCACTGTGAATTGTTATAGTGATACAAGTGTTGCCCAAAATAATTAATCCCATTGTGAGCTGAAAAACAAATTTGTCCCTATGTTTAATTATGCCCCGCTAAACGAATTTCCATCTGCAACTGTATTTTCCCATTGCTCTGCCATCCTAACCGTAAACCGATTTTCCTTTTGTGAGCTACCCCTTTTCCCAAAGCCTACCTGTTATTTGCATCTGTCATTCTACCTAAAAAATTATTTTTCCTATTGTGAACTACCCCATTGCCCAGAGCTTGCCTGTCATTTTAAGCACTAGTGAAAACAAATTCCCATTTGCATTTTTGTTTTCCATTGCTCATGTGTTGAATCTACTAAAAAACATTTGTCCTACTCTATTCCTCTTTCCCCTTGCATGCTGACTAGTATTCTTTAAAGCCCTGCCTGTCTTCTAAGTGTAAGCAGCACACATTTCCTTATGTTCTGTCCCATAGCAGTTGTGCTAAATAATTAAAAACCCATTCTTTCATTGTGTCAAACACATTTTCCCCTTCTTTGCTGGTTCCCCATCTTGTGTCTGGATGCACCACCCCAAAACCGATTTGTCCCCTGTATCCCTACTCCCTGTCACTGCCTTCCATTCAAAGGAATCAAGTCCAATTGATGTTTGGGGGCTGAGTGTCACAGTGGGAGGGCTAAAACTTTGTGCTATCATTTTGAGATGATTTTTTTTGTCCTGTTTTGTCATTAAAAAAAGAAGTAGTATCACCGTATATCTTAACCTGGTTGCTTTGCAGAAGTCACTACGTTTTTGTGTAGCCAAAACCTTGGTGGCTATTGTAATTTGTTTATTCTAATTCGACACTAAATAATACATTAATAAAATATTTATTGATAAACACCGGCCTGGGTCCTGGTCCATTGTGACTTGGGGTGTGTGTGGAGGTTGAATGCAAGACGGGTTGGAGGCCTTCTCAAAAACGAATCTGTGTTGTAGAAATAAAAAGCACTTTTTTTATGCGCCACATTCAGGGTAGGGGAAGGAGATCCCTGACTTGCTTGTGCCACATAATATGTAGTGACAAATCAGTCCTGTTGCCAATGTTATTTCAATTGCCCATGAGCTACTGGGAGGAGGGGGATCTTTCTGAACCAGTATGCAGATGATAGCCAGCTTTAACCTAGGAGGTCACCTGGCATAGATGTTCCATGTGTGGAGAGATGATTGAGGGCTATTAGGAAATGTACATGGCTGAGAACTACGTACAGCTTAGAACCATCAAGGCAGAATGGCTGTGCAAGCTGTTGATTGACTGTTGAGTGGGGAATGTAAGAGTTGTCAGAGGATAGAGGTGATTTTTTTTTAGCCAATATACTTCATTTTCTGCCGCACTCATCGCTGACTTTCAATCGCAGGTACAACGGTTGCCAAAGTCTGTCATTTTCACCTTTACCTGCTCTGGGCTAATAAGATTCATGCCTCTGCTAGCAATGTCCATGCTCTGGCGATAAATGATGTAGATCTTTGGAGTCTGTCTGGTTGGTAATGAGTGATTTTGTTGTTATGGTAGGTGCAAAAATTTATAATTTTGGCTATTATGTTTAGTTTATTATTTTACATAGCGCCAAAGTTGGCGCAAAGGCATCCCAGTGCTAAACAAACAGAACAAACACTCAAACAACATTAAACACAGTTATAAGTAATATGTCTAAAAGAATAACACAAAAAATACAGTAGGGAAAATAATACAGATTCATTAAGCACAATCGTTAGGTTGGAGGCCAATAACATATTGCTCAGGTTCTTATACCGCACACAAAATAAAGGAAGATTGCTCTGGCCAGAGACTATAATAATGCAGCCAGTGCACCAGTCCTTAATATACATCCTTTGAAGAAGTCTAAAGTCCTGTACTCTAGCACAACCTTGATCCACTTTGGTGTGTATCCAAGACAGGACCTTCTTCCTAAGTGCGTCACTGGTTTCAGCCCTCTCTGGCTTATCAACACTAGTTATCAGGAAATTCCTACGATCTGTGTTAAGCTCTCTTTGGGTAACATCAGTTATCCCAGGCACACTGGACTTACTGATTCGAATATCCCTTCCATAAGAGAAGGTGACCAGTCTACATTTAGGATTAGCCAAATTCATAGTCTTTTGAGAGGATGATAAAACACCTCACAAAGAATGTACAGATGCCAACGCTACGACAGTCCCAACGTAAGGACAGATGAGATCAGGCTGAACTACACTGGCTTCTCTATCAACAGCAGACAAGCAGCTGGTATTTACAGTTGCATTGGTTTCACAGGCTATATCCATCACAATGGAATGTGATTTATCCATGCCAGATTATCAGGCTGTATGTGATTTATTCACATCAGATTGATGTCAGATCTGTTTTTACACTGATTTAAGTCCTGAATAATCTTATTTTTGATATGTTGCCAGCTCAGAGACCCACTAGAGCCTTCATTCAACTCCTTATTCTCAAAACCGGACTGTACAATGGCCTCAGCAATAACATTGTTCATAGTTTTGAGTGGCGACTGTAGTGCCTTACTCACGGCTGAGGCTCTTCGGTTCGAATCTCCAGATTGACCAAAAGCAGGTGCTTTTTCTGACAGACACACAAAGTCCCAGTCTCAGAGCCAAACAGAGCAGAACCAGACGAAGCTGTGAAAACAAAAGTAACACAGAGGGTGAGCATTGAAGGGCTACAATGTGAATATATGCAGGAGACATACATCTCGTCTGTTTAACATATGCAGAGCTGCAAACGCTCTTCTCAGGTGCTTCCACACTATTTCCACTCCCACATGTCCTCAACCCACCACCCACTGCCCTTCCAGGATACACTCAGACAGTCCTGAGAGCTCCTTTTAGCACCTTCTGGCTGTCAAGAGAGTAGTGCAATCCTTGGGTACCCCCAACTCCTCTGCCCCTGTCCGCAAAACCTCTGGAGGGTCTGGGGAATTGGGCGGGGAGGGCAGTAGAACCCCAGCAACTCTGCAGAGCAATGTGTTGGGAGGAAAGCTGCAGGGCCACGGAGCCGACTCACTTGAGGAAAGGACCCAAAGAAGTCCACAAGCATCAAGCCACACTGGTTTAAGGAAGCCGAACACCAGACAACAGCTGCTTCCGAGGCTAACCGAAAGCATGTGGAGTATAAGCACTAGCTGTAAGCCAAAACTAGTGATTTGTCGTATAGCCAGGAGAGAGATGACATGTGAAGAAGATGAATGCACCGCTTGTGGGTGTTTTGGTTATTTACCCACCTGATGGCTTCACATGACCATGCTAAACCCTACAGCCATGTCCACCCACGACCTGCCCCTCCCCAACTTAACACACATCCACCTTGCATCTCTTTGAGCTGTCTCTAGAAGCAGTAATATCAAACATTTGCTTGTCATTGTTATATCCAAGCCGTCTGCTGAAAGTGAATGGGTTAATTGCAGCTGTAAATGTGCTACTGGCATATTACAAATATCTTAACCAGGTGTACCTTTAGCCACTTGATTTATATTTGTTCCTTGAACTAAAGTCTTTTTAAAAATCAAGCATTTGCTAAGTCAACAGTTTTTGGTTTGTACCTATTAGTTAGATAGGCATTTGCCAGGCACTGTGTTACAGTGTGAGCTGGAATGCCTACCTTAGCATTCCATGTGCAGCTGATGCTGCCTCCTTTTTACTTGTAGATGGGGTTCTAGATTCCATAAGAGATGAGTTGAAGTGGGCTCAGGGTTTGTCTGTTAATAAACCATCTTCATACTATCAACTGAGTGTCCTCGTTATTACACTGGCGACAAGGTCAGCAAACCCTGCGAACCCTGTGTGTGTAAGAAATGAAGGCCAAGTGCGGCCAGGCAGGACTGCGGCCCTGAAGAAGTAGAGAGTATGGCTGCCGTTGCCTGCGCTCCTGTACGGCTGCCGCTGCCTGCGGTCCCTGTTGAGGTGTGTGGGGTCGAGAGCCGGCTGCGAGCGAACCAGAAGTGTCCAGAGAAGACAAACGTGCCGCGCTGCCTGCACTCCCCTGAGGCCCGTGGGGATCGAGCGCGGTGCTGGCGAAGTACCGGGACAACAGAGGGAGGGCCGCTACGCTGGCCTGCGCTCCCCTGTTGCAGCGAGGCTCGAGTGCAGCACTGCCCGAGCATCGGCTCGCCCCACACCCCCGCACAGCTGCGGAAAGAGCCCTTAGGGGAGACAGCATCGAAGGAGGTAAGGCAAAGGCAAGGTGGACTCCTCCCCCTCCCTGCCCTCCCGTGGCGCCACCGAGAGGAAATCTGTGGCCGGAGCCCCACCTGATCGTCAAGCTCCCATACGCCGGCCCAGTATTCAACTCAGCATTCATACGCTGTGAAGCAAACAGGCAGGCACTGCAGAGTGTGAACTGTGATTGGTCCAGGGAAAAGAAGAATAAAACTGTAGACACACACACTACAGGCACCCAGTACTAAGCCCTATCACTATTGAGGAATACCTCCTCAATAGTAACCACCCTCCCGTTTAACTGATCATCCATTGCTCATCTCCCAGTCACCCAGAGGTGGTGCAGATATCAGTACCACACTGATTTAAGTGATTCCTAAGCCGCAAACTAAGACACAGTTATGCAGAACAACAATGCTGCCCACCTCCAGCCTTTCTCCCTAGTCCTGGGGAGCCTCCCATTGCTTGGGATTTGTGGGTGGACACGTTTAAGGTGTACCTGAGGGCAGCAGGCGGATCCAGATTGAGCGACGATGACAAAGAAGCTGCCCTCTTGAATTGTCTGTGAACTGAAGGCCTAAGAGTTTGTAGGCACCTGCCGGGGCAAGATGTACGGGCCACTCGCGCTGACGGCGGAGATGGAGGGGGATGAGGGCAAAGGAATTGTGTTGGCCTATGAGACTGCCTTAGGAAAATTGGAGGCATGTTTTGGAAAAAGGACAAATGTGGTGTTAGAAAGATACCACTTCTTCTCAAGAGCCCAGGCCGCTGGAGAGAGCATTGACATGCACATAACGGCTCTACATTCTCTCATTGCATCCTGCAAGTTCACTGGGCTACCGGACGAGTACATCCGTAATCAGATCATGATGCGCACAAGTGATTCCAGGGTGAGGGAGAGACTCTGGATTTAAAGGGATCCTCCATTGGAGAAAGTAATAGAAATAGCGAGAGCTATAGGGGAGTATAAGAGGAGTGTCCAAGAAGTGACTGACAAAAGCGAGAATGTACACACCATATTGACCAAAAGAGGGTCTGATGATCACAAGGGAAAGGTCAAGGACAACAGAGGAACGTTCACACCAAGGGAAGGGTGTAGGAGATGCGGATGGCGGGGACATGCAGCTGGCTCTAAGGAGTGTCTCGCCGCCACTGTGGAATGCAGAAAATGTAAAGGGAAAGGACATTATGCGTGGATGTGTAGGAGCATAATCCAAAACAGACAAACAGTCAGGATGGTCGATCCTGATCCAGATGAAGAGAACATGACAGAAGTGGGTTATGTGGGCAACACCACCCCTGACCCTTGGGACGAAAGGGTGCACAAAGGGGTGTTGTTAAGCGTGGGTGCTGGACAGAGAGGAAGGGTGCGTGGGTCATGTTAACTGTGAATAATGTGCCAATGAAGATGATGGTTGACACTGGATCGCCCTACACTATGATTTCTCATGATCTTTATGTGGCAGCTACCATAAGCAAGTGGCTGATTTGATGCCTCCTGACATCAACCCGTGTACGTATGGACGAGTGCCAATCAAGGTATTGGGATACAAATGGGCCATCATTGAGTTTGGAGGGTGTTTCACCCGGGGAAAGTTGTATGTGGCCCACAAGGGAGATTCTGTAGTAGGGTGGGGCGCACATGCGGCCCTCGTAATAGAAATCAGACCTGGTAAGGCGTTCCTGTTCTGAGTGTGAGCACGGGTGAAAGCATGCTGGAGTAAGATGCATTGTCTGCGGAGTATCTTAAAGAGTCCTTCCCCCATGTGTTTGCCTCAAACCTGTGAAAGTTGAAGGGGTTTTCCCATAAGATTGTGCTCAAGAGAGGCGCTGTCGCATGTGTTCATAAAGTGAGGATGGTTCCCATGTTGGCTCGAGAGGGACTCAAGGAGGAGTTGGTGAAGCTTCAGGAGGCTGGAATAATAGAGGAAGTAGAGAGCTCTGAGTGGTTGGCTCCCATTCTGTTAGCACAGAAAGCGGACGGCGGAATGAGAATGTGTGTGGACTTGATGGACCTAAATGCCAGTATATGGGTGGATAGGCATCCCCTGCCCAACATAAATGAATTGCTCGCACTGGTGGGAAGGGCTACGTGCTTTCCCACATTCGACCTATCATCAGCTTATCCCAGATTGATCTCCATGTGGAGTCTTGTCCCTTGACATCATTTGTGACCCCGTTTGAAGCTTTTTGCTTTTGTTGGATGCCATTTGGTTTGCCATCGGCATCAGCAGTTTTTCAAAGAATTATGCAGAAGTTGTTTGGAGGTATATCAAGGGTTGTGTACTTTCAGGATGATATCCTGGTGTGGGGGAGGAGTCGGAGGGAGCATGATGGAAGGGTACTCAAGGTAATGGAAGTATTGGAGAAAAGTGGCCTCACTGTGAAGTGGAGCAAGTGCCATGTGTGAGTACCTAGCGTGACCTACCTGGGGCACACCTTGGATGTGAGTGGTATTCATCCCAAGGAGGGCCTTGTGAGAGTGTTGAAGGAAGCACCTGCCCCTGTAAATAAAGAGCAACTTAGATCGTGCATGGGCCTAACAGAGTACTATAGTCGTTTTGTTGCATCATATGCTGATAAGACGCTGAACATGAGAGCATTGTTAAAGAAGGGTGTCTGTTTTGAATGGTCCGAGAGTTGTCAGGCTGAGTTTGAAGGATTGAAGGAGGAGGTTGACCATGCCCCCACTCTGGGTTCATTCTCACCCAAAAAGAAGACGTTGTTGACAGTCGACGCCAGCGAGGTGGGCATTGAGACAGTGCTCGAGCAGTGGGATGTAAGGGGAGTACCGCCCCATAGCGTTTGCCTCTAGGGTATTGAGAGACGCAGAACAGAGATATGCTGTGATTGGAAGGGAGGCCCTACCTGCTGTTTGGGCTTCTAAGCATTTTAAGACCTTTTTGTGGGGTGTCCCTTACACCTTGCGGACCAATCACAAACCCCTTGTGCACTTCCTAACTACCAAGGGTTTGTCTCATGCCTGTTCTAGAATCTCTACATGGATGGCAGATATAAACAAATTCAATTTCAAGGTGGAGTACATCCCAGGTACGAAGAATGCTGTGGCTGGCTGTCATGACCACTGTGAGGGGGAACAAGTTGTGCCACAAGCAGGCTCCCACCAGAACCCTGAGGGCCTTAAAACCACTGCAAAAGGGCTCCTGTAGCCAGTCCTGGCGCCTTTGGCACCATGCTTATATGTAGGAAGGAAGGGCTGTTCAAACTAGGTCCCATTTATGTACATGGGCCTTTAAATCCAACATGGAAGCACCCACACAGTCTAGTTCTAAGAACCAAGCCATACGGTCTAGTGTTTTGGGTGTGGCAGGCCTGGAACTACTTTCCCTGGTACTACTTTACCTGGGCTATATAAACCACACTCTGACTGCAGAACATGCTTCGTGTTATTCTGCAACCAGCAGTGTGACGCTCACTGTGTCCAGCTCCTGGTCTTCAGCATCTTCCTGTAATCCTGCAAGAACAAGAACAAGATTAGTCTGTCTTACTTAAGAAAACACCATCCAGCACTCGGCATCTCAACTGGGCTGCAATCTGTGAGTACTAGTTTAAGGACTTCTGGCAAACCGCTACCACAGCTGCTGTTCGAACATTGCGACCTGCAATAACGAGAAAGGGAAAAACAACATTAGAACGCGCGCTTCCAAAACATCGAATCACATCAGTCTTTCCTGAATTCCATCGCACTACTCCACGCTTCCATCCGGAGCACCACAGCAACATCTGCAAAGGAAAAGAGACATATTCAGGTTCACTTTCAATATTAAACAACTGCACAGCGCTGTACTTACCTTAACGGATTCCGGGGGCCTGTTTTTCATCGCGCTCTCATCCACTCGCAGCACCACAGCAGCCTGTGAGGAGAAGAAGAAGAAAACACAGGTTAGCTTTAAAAGACAATAAAGGCGATGCAGGGTTCCAGATCTCAGAGCCTTCCAGAGGCCCCCGGGGATATCAGGTGAGCATAACACTGACTGTTTGTCTTGCCTTCCCAGCACAATGGTGGGTGGGGTTGAGGATGACCAGGTGAATGTGGACGAATGCACCATGGTTGCCAATGTGGTTCCTGCTATTGATAAGGAGGTGTGGCACAGAGAGTGTGCCGGTGATTTGACCTTGACAAGAATCAAGACAGCATTTAAAAATGGTATTTTAGATAAGGAGTTGGATTGCGGTTATGGTCATGTGTGGCATGAACTGTCAGAGGGTCCGTGGGGCATTGCCAGAGGTCAAAAGCTAGTGCCTCCGGTGTCCCTTAGGTGTAGGCTTGTCGCTTTGGCTCATGAAGGGCATCTGGGAAGATCGATGAGAAAAAGAAGATTGAGGGAGTCCTATTGGTGGCCCAGAATGGACAGCGATGTGGAGGAAGAAGTGAAAGAGTGTCTGACGTGTGCCACCGGTGACAAGAGCAAGGTTCCCAGGCCTCAACCAGTGTACCCGGTGGTGGTTCCGGACGAGATCTGGGCAAAAGGCGCCATTGACATCATGGGTCCTATGGATGTTTTAGGAAGCAATTTTAGATTTATTGTTGTTCTTGTGGACTATACCTCCAGGTGGGTGGTGGCAACGGTTCTGGAAACCGTGACTGCAGAGATGGTGGTGGCGTTTCTAAATAAGGTGTTCGACAGGGAAGGTGTGCCGTGGGTATCGTCAATGATAATGGTGTGCAGTTTGTGTCGGTCCATATGCAGGAGTTTTTGAAGAGCATGGGGATACAGCATCATGAGACTTCCTTGTACAATCCTGCGGTGAACAGACTCATCGAAAGGATGAATAGATTTGTTAAGGGTGCTGTTCAACTGGCGGTGGCTAATGGTCTGTGTTGGAGGAGTGTTTTGTCAGAGGCGCTCAAGGCGTATAGGTGCACGCCTTCTATGCTGACTGGATGTTCTCAGTTTGAGCTTATGCGCGGGAGGAAACCAGGTACCAAACTGAGGGTGCCTGCGTTAGGTGGGGGTGCCCATTCTGGTGTGGACAGGCAGGGGGTGTTGGAGCGGGTCTGCAGGAAGCAGGAGATGGTCAAGAAGCATTATGGGTGCAGAAACCCTTTGTCTGTGTTGGTAGGAGACTGTGTGCAGATAAAGAATCTCCGGCATGTTGCTAAAGGCACCAGTGTGTACATGCAACCCCGTCTAGTTGTCAAGGCAGGGTGAGGGTATGTGAAATTGGATGATGGATCCAGATGGAGTAAGAGGCGTGTCGTTGTAGTGGAGAAGGGGTGTGTCAGGAGCAAGTGTGAGGGCACGATTGGGTAAGGCATCCCTGAAGTGTTTGTGTGTGGAGGAAAGGAGTATGCTGACATGGTTTCAGCCGAGCTCATGAGAGATGAGGTTTGTGCCAAGCCCATGAGAGATGAGGTTTGTGCGAGTTCAAACCTGCAAGGGAAGGGTGCCAGCATTGTTGGCCCAAACGTACAAATGGAGGGGGGTGGCCCCATGGAGAGCTTTGTGTTGCCTGTGCCTGCCAGCGAAGTAGAAGGGTTGAGGAATGACAGTACTATGTTGTGGGGGCTTTTGTAAATTAGGTCATGTATGTGTCAATGGGTGTTGTTGTACTCCCCTCGGTGTGTGTGTGTGGGTGCGTAGTTTATGTGTGCTGTGTGGGGTGTGTAGTGTATGAGTGCGGGGTGTAGTGTATGAGTGCGGGGTGCATGTGTATGAGTGCGGGGTGCGTGTGCATCTGTGGTGTGAAATACTAATGGGGGAGAAGTGTTACAGTGTGAGCTGGAATGCCTACCTTAGCATTCCATGCGCAGCTGATGCTGCCTCCTGTTTATTTGTAGATGGGGTTCTCGATTCCATAAGAGAACAGTTGAAGTGAACTGGATGAGAGTCCTGCTAGGCTCAGGGTTTATCTGTTAATAAACCATCTTCATACTATCACCCAAGTGTCCTCGTTATTACACACTGCTGTCATATGCCGCATAATCACAACATTTTGCTGTCCAGTCATTTGGTTGAAAGACATTTGGTCGAAAGACAAATGGTCGACGGAATTTGGTCGAAAGACAAATGGTTGAATTTTTTTTTATATATATATATATATATATATATATATATATATATATTTTAGGTTTTCGTTTAGGGAAAAAAAGGGTTTTTTAGAAAAAAAGGGGGTTGGGGGGCCCCCCCAAAAAAAAAAAAAAAAAAGTGAAAATACTAAAAAAAATAATTTGAACATTTGGCTTTCGACCAAATGGTGTTGACCATTTGTCCTGTCGACCTTTTTTTTCGACCAAATGTTTGGTAACCCAACATTTTCCATCCGTTGAAATGTTATGGCCAGGAAGCACCATTATGGCAGTGCCTGGGAACTGTCTATTGCATGCCTACACAAAAGACAATGCCTGCTCCAGAGTTAGAGATTTTACGTTGATGCTCTATGTGATGGGGAGCCATTAGAGGTTGTGCATGGCTGCTGAGTAATAGTCAAACTTGTTTGTGAGTTGTATGTTGGAAATAGCTACCAACGATACCATGTACGTGCATTGTGTAGGCATTACTCATTTTGTACAATGAAGTTGTCTAATGCGACATCATTGCAAAAAAATCAGTTTCCTGCTAAAGTGGATATGTGACAGCGGTATTTAGACAATAAGATTAAATAATAAATAATAATAGGGATAAAATAAGCAAGATTGAAGTAGATTACATAAATGTGGAATAGCCCAGTTCACCTGCTATGCCCACACAACTTGCGTGAGGGACTGTACGTGGCATTCTTAGTAGATAAAAAGGTCAGCGTGGCCGTTTATTTATTTATTTATTCACATTTTTATAGTGTGCACAGCCCAAGGGCATTGAGGCGCTGTTACAAGATAACGTCTTAGTTACAGTACATGAAGATAGGCAACTGGGTTACACTGGCCCACAATATTACATGGCTTAGTTAAATTGTTTAGGTCGGTGGCTGGGTTACATTGGCCCCTACTGGGTTTAGCTAAATGTAGTTTCCTAGAGGCATACATCTGCATCCACACAGACAGTGCAATGTCAGTAGGCTACCTATGTTTGGCATAAACATATAGCGGTTGCTGTGTGGGGTACGTTGGTGGCATGTGTGATGTTTTAGGTGAACAGTCGGGTTTTGAATGCTTTGCGGAAGGTGACATGAGAAGGTTCAGCTCTGAGGGCCTGTGGAAGGGAGTTCCGGTGCCTGGCGGCAATGAACAGGAAGCTTGCACCCCCACCTCTGGCCGTTTAACTCTGTGGACGGGCAGTAGGTTGGCGTATGGTGTTATGATGTTCTTGTGGGTCTGGAGGTTTGAGGGATGATGATTCTGTGACAGAGGTAGGGGGATTCTGTGTGATGTATGCATTTGTGCGTGACGGCCAGCGCTTTGATGATGATGTGCTGGCGGACAGGCAGCCAATGCGCTTGTTGTCTGACTGCTGAGATGTGTTGCCTTTTGGGGATACCCGGAGCTGAGCGTTATAGTTTGGCATTTGTCCAGGTTTTTCACCGATGTGTCTGAGAATAAACCATTACAGTAGTCCAACCGTGAGCCTATTAAGGCTCTGGCAATAGACAGGCAGCTTGTGTTGGAGAGGAATGATCTGGTGGCATTGAGGAGTTTGGAGTAATATACTGCCGAGGCAGCAATTGCGCTAACTTTCCTTAAACTTAGTTAAGTTACCATCTAGGTAGATATTATTGTAGATGAAGTTAAGGGTTCTGGAGTCAGCCTCGTAGTTACCGGACAAGGGAATGAGGACTTGAGTATCATCGGCTTAGTTGGCGTACATGATGCCGAGCGAGTCAAGTATGTTGAATAAGGAGATGGTGAAAATGTTGTAGAGAGTGGTGGATAGGCAAGAACCCTGTGGTACTCCAGATCGGATGGTGGCTGAGGTTGCGGCTGCTTGGTCTGAGAAGACATGCATAGCTCTTCCTTGAAGGAAGGAGGCGATCCAAGTGATTGCCTTAGATGAGAAGAAGGCTGAAGTAGAGAGGTGTTGACAGAGTAGTTTATGATCCACCAGGTCAAATACAGCTGAGAGTTCTAGCAGGAGGAGTAGGACAGGTTTGCCTGTATCCCTGATATCATCAGTTTGTTTTTTGAGGTACAGTAGGGCCGTTTCGGTCCCATAACCAGGACGGATCCCGATTGACGGTAGCCTAGGATATTGTTTGACTCTAGGAATTGCTGTACTTGCAGGTAGGCTGCTTTGTCAAGGATTTTAAGTAGGAAGGGGACGGTGGTTATGGGCCTGTACTTATTGGGATTGGATGGGTCGAGAGAAGGTTTTTTAGAAGGCGGTGTACCCATGCTTCTTTGAGACTGGGAGGAACCACTCCTGAAGCAAAGGAAGCCTTGATGAACGCCATGATGAAGGGTATGAGAAGGTCTGAACACTCCTTGATCAGGGAGGCTGGGCAGATATCCTCTTTGCACATGGATGGTGTAATGTTCTTCCTGATTGCAGCGACTTCGGTCTCATTGACCTCTCTGAACGAGAAGAGTGTTGTGTTTGATGCCTCATCGGGGGGGGGGGTGGATGACTGGGCAGTAGTGGAGGGATGAGGGTGAGGTTGGTTGGCTCGGATTTTGTTTTGAAGGGTGTCAAGCTTATGGGTCATAGCTATTTGGATGTCATCACACCAGGCTTGATCTTTTTGGATGGCTTTGGGGGGTGGGTAGGAGTTTCTAGCTCCCTGAAGATAGTAAATACTTCCTTACAGTTGGGTTTAGCATTGGCGATTCTTGTATTGAATGAGTTGGCCTTTGCAAGAATAATGCCTTTTTGTATTCATTGGCTAACTTGTTGAACTCAAGCTTGTCTGGGGCAAGTTGGTTGGTTTGCCATGTGGATAGGGCTACGTGTTTTTTTGTGCGCAGGTCCAAGAGTTTCGGTGTGAACCAAGTGTTGGAGTGCTTGGTGCACTTGGCTTTGCAGATAGTTAGTGAGGCGATGGCTTCAATTGCATCAGAGAGAATGGAATTGAAGTAGGTGGCGAATGCATTAGGGTCTTTGGAGAAGGGGGCCGATAGTGCTGGGACCCTGAGGTAGGGGGCTAACCTTTCTTTTGTGAGGAGGCATGCACTCCTGGTGTAGGAGCAGGAGAGAGGCGTGATGATAGGTTTTTGGAGCTTCGGAAGGGAGAGGGTGAAGAGAATGAGGTGGTGGTCCGTCCATAGGAGGGGAGAGTTGGCTGTGACAATGGGTGGGCAGTTGTGGTGGGATAGCCAGAAAATGGTCCGGCCTTTATTATGTGTAGCATTAGTAATGGAGTGTGAGAAACCTAGTGTCTCCAATGCTGTGGCTAGGGCTTTAGCCGGTGCATCATTAGGATCATGCAGTCCTAGGTTAAGATCGCCTGCCAGCATGAGCCTGGTAGAGGTTTTGAGGTTGTCTGCTAGGAGGTGTGTGATTGAGGATTGGAAGTCAGTCATGGGACCAGGGGGGCAGTAGACAATGTGCAGTGTGATAGTGCAGTTGTGTGATGTTGTGATTTTGAGTGTGAGGAGATCACAGTTACTTTTGATGGTTTGGTCTGTTTTTCTCATGGCAATGGTGGCTTTGTCTATGAGGGCTACCCCGTCTCCTTTGGAAAGTGGGTGGTCTTTCCGGAAGATAGTGTAGCCCATAGGGAGTGCAAGAGCGAGGGCAGGGCCCGATGCTTCATGCAACCAAATTTGCGTAACAGCACAGATGTCGAGGTTGTGGGTGATGATCATGTCGTGAATGTCTGCAGCATGGGCTGGGAGGGAGCAGGCGTTAATGAGGGCACAATTGAGGGAAGGGAGATTGGGAGAAGGTGTGGTGGTTTGGGGTGGATGATGTTCGTGACTGAATCGGGGGCCCAGAGGCAGGACATTAGGCATGGTAGTCGTGGTGAGTTTATCCTTGCCCGTGGTTGTAGCATTTTGAGTGGGTACAACCGAGGCAGTGTGTGACAAGGAGGCAGGGGGCACTGGAACGTTGGCAGTAACAGCGGCATCAGTGAGGTGTTTTTCTGAACACAGCATCCTTGGTGGTGTGTAGGGTGAGAGAGGAATCACCTGGAGCATGGTCGCGGTGCAAATCTAGATTTCTAGAGGCAGCATGACCGGAGGGGGTGGGGCCAGTTGAGATTGTGGATGCATTTTCCTTCTTAATGGTTTGACGAGCTGGAAGGGAGTGTGGTCTAGGGACCTGTTGCCTGGGCAGGTTTTGGGCAAACTGATTGGGTGTGTGAAGGGCTGCAGCGTTGCGCTCCATTTCTCTGGAACAAAAAACAATAAGCAACCAATAAATAGATCTTTGGCAGTGCCATTGAGAACCGAGTGGCTTAATGCCGGAAATTGATTCAAGAGTTGCCTGGGGAAGGCCAATCGCTTAGCTGAAGCTTTGTCTTGTTGGCAGCAAGAAGATGGTAACCCCAATTCTGTCAGAATTGTGGCAGCAGGGAGAAGGAATACACTACATGTGATAGGGGAATTGCGTACTTTTTCAATGTGAGACGTGTACAGTCACGCCTGGTGAGAGTATCAGAAAGTGAGGCCCATCGCAGCAAAGGGGAAAGAAGGCGACTAGCGGCATGGTGGGGAGGCGTAGAGACGTAACCGATGGAGATGAGTGAAACAGAGATAGATCTAGATATTTTTCAATTTACAAGGGCAAGGATTACATTCTGTGGGAAATGGTTCTGGGTTTATGAGTGGATATTGAAGGGAATGGGAAAAACGATCCTTGAAGGAGAAAGGGAAGTCAGCCAGAATAAGCCAAAGGCAATTACCAGAGAAGATTGCTGAGGGGAAGAGTGGAATTATTGGTGGAAGTCCCAAAGATTGTCTGTGCCTTCTGGGTGCTAATGTACGCTGGGATTGAGAGACGTACACTGGTGAGGCTTGGGAACAGGAGGAATGAAGTGGAGCCCGTTGATCCAGGTGGTGGTAGAAATTATGTGCAGGAGAACAAATTCGGATCTCTTAAAAATACACTTTTAGGAACATTATCTGAAACAAATAATGGGGATACAAAGGTTTAAATTGGTGAAAGACATGTGAAACACTTAACAAACAGGTGGCAGGATTTCAAAATAGTAACAGGCTGGAAAGTACCTGCACAGTGGCTAGGAAGCTGGGAAGCCAACAGAAATTGGGTATGGGAGGAGATACCAGGGAGGATGCCTGACTGAGGGTGATATGATAGTTATGATATGATATGATATGCTAGTTTATTTATATAGCGCCTATACACAATGTGTTTCAAAGCGCTTCAAGGCAAGGGAGGGAACAAGGCAAAATACAATGACATTCTTACAGGCCATGAACAGTAAGGATGTGAAATTAACTATCGTACTTGGCCTGAGATAAGACATAGATAAGGAAGGGAGGGGGAGAGTGGGAAGGAAATTGAAACAGACAGGCGACTACCGTACCAGGCCTGACAACATTTCTGGTAGAGCCAGAGAAAAACAAAAGGTGAGGGAGAGGGGTGCAGAAAGGGAGGGGAGGAACAAAACAAGCGACTATCGTACTAGGCCAGACAACATTTCAGATAGTGCTGGATGGGGGGTGAGGGGGATAGTAAGGGGAGGTGGGAGGAGACAGAGGAGGTTGCTATCACACTAGGTCCAGGGACACTTCTGATAGCTAAAGTGCATAGAAGAAAGTAAGGGGAGGAGGGGAGGAGATGGGAGAAGGGAGAGGAGGGGAGAACAGAGAGTAAGCAGTCAAAAAGAGTGGAGAAGCAAGTGGGGAGAGTGACTACAATTGCAGAAGTCAGTAGTAACACATCATGTTGCAAGCCAGGATACAAGATGAAGACGGGAACAGCATGATTCAGGACCACCATGAGTACAAGATGCAAACGAAGTCCAGCATGAGAGTTGAGAAAGGGTGACGCACTGTGAATCAATGAAGTCCATAAAAGTCAAATCCAGCATTGACGTCAAGACGGTGATGGTGAAACCAGAATGTATCAGGACAGACTCCTGCAGAAGTAGGCTGGAGGGGGGCAGGGGGAATCTGGGTAGAAGAATCAAGCAAAACAGGCAACACCTGTGTGTGAGAAGGGGGAGACACAAGGGAACATCACGGAGGACCAGAGGGGGTGGGGATGGCCTGTGGGGACAGAGGGTGTAAACACATGTCGAAGGCATTGGTTGATTGGCACATGGCATAAGAGAATTATGCTGAGTAGGCCAGCATATTTCTGACAACAGGCTGAAGCCCCCCTTTGATTTAGTGGAGCAGAATGATGCCTGGTGAAGCTAATGGGGATTGTGGACCAGTTTGTAAAGGGCTCCACTGTCTGGGAAGGGGAGGGCAGAGTACTTCCAGCAACACACCAAGGAGATAGCTCTCTACTTGCTTGAGGGACCTGTGGTCAGCCTGCAATCCCAGTTTTGAATCCCACACTCCACCATTTCTTCTTCTAGGTTGTTAAATTGAGTACTGCTAACCTGGCCAATGATAACGCTTGTTATTGAAGTTGTTAATAAAAGGAATTTGGCTGACATGTACAAATATGATATTAATATTATCTGGGACAGTTTTGCTGTACACCAGGAGATCACTACGCCAAGGAGATGTTAGCTGTTGTGGTTTAAGATTAATAAGATTAACTAAAGGGGGTTACGAAGTGTAACCTCCCTGGTCCAGGAGCCGATAGGTAGAGCAAAAGATGCGAAGACCGCTTGGTCGGAGTGCGTACAATGGGGGTGAGGCCAACAGAGGCAAGACCCCTCCGATTGGAAGGGCTGCCGCTTTGGGCAGGCAGTGGTGGCAATGGCAGGAGGGGAAGAGGCGGGATGCAAAAGCAGACCTGTACCAGCTGCTGGACACCGCGGTCCTCTCCCCTCCCATCCCAAGTCATGCTGCTATGACGCAGGCAGGAAGTGGCGGAGGTTATACTGGGGAGAGGGGGTGGGTTTGGGAGGCATGCTGACCATCTTTTTGCAGGATTGATGGGGTGGGGATCAGAGCCAGCGATGGGAAAACAGCCATTTTAGGGTGGCCCAAGAAAGGAGACAGCATCGGCTTCCTCCTCCTTGGTGTATCTACTGCTGGTCCTGCTCCTCATCTGCCACAGCACTATTACCAGAGTTTGTTTGAGATCTCTGTCACCAGCCACGAAATGCCTGCCTGCTTCTGTTAGCCTGCAACGCCATTGCCCGGACACTGATGGACCTCCCTGCTCATGGGTCCCTGGGTCGGGAGCAGTTGTTGTGTTGTGGTTGATAATAACAGTGTGGGGGAAGCCCTTACTGCAGCACCTGTTGTGTTCTCTAAGCCCTGTGGTATTGCACTTTGTACTGGGAGCAGGTCTTAACAAAGAGGAATGGTAGCTGCAGGATTTGCTGCACTATTTACAATAGTGCAGAAAGGTGGTTTGGATAGGGAAATGTCACAATTGGAAGAAGCAGGGGTGCTTGCAGGGAGGGAGGTGACCCCTGAGCAAAATGTAGGGATTTGAGGGCAGGAATCGAGCTGACCCCGCAGAAAGAATGTTCCTCCCAAAGAGGCATTTCCTCCTTTAAAAAATAGGAAAGTGGGAAAGAAAGGGAGCAAGGAAGCCATCACTTAGCAATCCATGGAGATTTCTATAATGGCGACTCTTAGAACGAGTCTGAGGGGTGAGGGGTACCCTCTTCAAGTATCATTGAGGTTGGGTGTGTGGCTCCCAGAGACCAAAGCAGCATGCTTTGCACACATGCGGCGGAACCTATTGTTGGTCTCAGCAAATTAGTACTCTAAGGTTGATGACGCAAAGCTATTGGTGAATGGTGCATGGCCTGTCTGTCCCAGTGATTCCAAGGAATCAGTTGTTCACGCTGAGACAGCCTGATGTAGTAAAAAAAAGTTGAAAAGGGAAGAATGCTGTGGTGAATAGGCAGGCCATTTGAATGTCGACCGTACCTTGAATTTGTCTGTTACCCATTGGGTATTGTGCCAAAGGAGGAGGAGGTTAAATTCCAGTTGATCCATAACTTGTCATTGCCATGGGGGGCTTTGGTTAGCGACGCAATTGACAAAAAGGTTTGTTAAGTCAGGTATGCCTCATGTGTTGGGGCACTCAAACAATTGAAACTGCTGGGAAAAGGGGCATTGTAGGCAAAGTCTGACACTGAGTCAGCATTTCGGCTTCTGCCGGTGCACCCGGACGATTACCATCTGCTGGGGTTTCAAGTACTGAACCTATTCTACTTTGACAAATGCATGCCTATGGGGTGTAAAACTTCCTGCAGTTACTTTGAGACAAACAGCACCTTCCTGGAGTGGGCCGCCAAGTGGGAATGCAAGGGTAGCATGTCAATAGTATAGGCAATCAACAATCAAAGGGCGGCCTGCCCCATGGTATTGAGGCTGTTGAAAGAACTGGTATTGTGTGTCTGATGCAGTATTACATTTCAGGCTAGCCATGTAACAGGTTCATATAATAATGCTGCTGATGCTTTGTCTCGCTACAGGATGCAGGAGTTCTGGCGATGGCTTCCACATGCAGAGGAAAAGATGACCTCATTTCCAAAGACATTTTGGAGGCTTGCTACGACCTCACCCCTATGATTGCAGGTCTGTATCCGCAAAGACCAAGGAAGCATACAAGTCTTTCAGGGATTTCAGGGTGTTCTGCGGGGAGCAGGTGTTGGGCTCCATCTTTCACAGGGATTCTCTGATTCGCTACTTGTGCCATTTGTACAACGAGATGGGGCCTGGGGAGGTGGCATGGGGAAAGGTAGTTGTGGTGTGGTTCTTTGCAGGGTTGCAGCTGATCGACAGCCCAATGGTGGATTTCGTGTGCGGAGGGCCTTGTCGCGTTAAAAGAGATTGCAGGTATCCCAGAAAGACGCAAGGAGGCCTCTGGACCCTCCAAAGCTGTGTATATTGGTGCAGGGTTTGGGGAAGATCTGTAGGAATTGATTCAAGGCTATCTTGTTTAGGGCATCATTCTTAAGAGCCTTTTTTTGGGGTTTTCAGGATAGGGGAAATAGTGCGAACATGAAATATCATTGGGGTGTGGGGTGCATTTAAAGGCCCCAAACAGAAGTCCCTTTCACATGAATGGCAGGCATTTTAAACACTAAAACAAAAACGGCCTGGCTTTTGTTTTTCAAGTAAGCCATGTGGAAGGGCCTACCTGTCATTACCAATGGACAAGCAGTATTTTAATTTACAAAAGAAGGAGGAATCAAAGTTCCCTGTCATATGGAAAACAGGATTTGTAAATATTGAAAACAAAAAAGGCTTGCCCATGTGTGTGCAAATAAAAATGGCCTTAAAAAGCAAAAGTGAAAAAAATATCATTACTCACAGAAAAATGGCAGGAAAACAAAACATGATGTGGGGGTTGACAAGAGCCATGTATATTGGCCCTCATTACAAGTCAGGCATTAAGGGGTTAACGGCACCGTAAAGAGCGTCGGCGCCGTTAAACCCTTAACGCCTGATTCACACTTTAACGCCTGCTTTTTGCAGGCGTTAAAGTCCAAGGAGCTAAGCGACCTTGGTGCTAATTACGGCACCGTAATTTACGGTGCCGTAATTAGCGCCTTCCCCATCCCCATTATGCCCTATGGGGCAAAAATGGGAATGGGGAAGGGCAAATGGTGAATGGGGAATTACCGCCCCACTCACCTTGGAATGGGGCGGTAATTCCGCCATCCACCATGGCGGAATCCGACATGGACCATGGTGCTAATAGCACCATGGTCCACCGCCTGACTTGTAATGAGGGCCATTATGTTTCACGTACAAAACTCTAGTGACATTTGAAGAGCCACTTTGTCTTCATAGAAAATGTCATCCCAAGTCAGACCCTGCTTCTGGCTGTGGTCGAAACTTCACAAAGGAAATCTCCCACTTCCAGCCTGGATGTCACATCAATGGGCCTCATTACGACCCTGGCGGTAAGGGGTTAGCGCCAGCGTTAGCTGCGCCGACCCCTTACCGCCAATTACGAGTTCCCTTTCCGCCATGGCGGTATTTACACCTGCTTTTAGCGGGTGTAAAAAACCATGGCGGTAAGGGAACTTGGTGTTAATTACGCCACCGTAATTTACGGTGGCGTAATTAACGCCTTCCCCACTCCCATTATGCCCTATGGGGCAAAAATGGGAATGGGGAAGGGTAAATGGGGATTGGGGATTTACCGCCCCGCCAAGGTCGGAATGGGGCGGTAAATCCCCTTACCGCCATGGCGTTAACGTAGTTAGCACCATGGCGGTAAAGTCACGGCCCTGGCGGTAACTTACCGCCAGGGTCGTAATGAGGCCCAATGTCATAAATGTAAAATAAATAAAAGCTTCCATCTAATGACCACCCACAATAAAAATGTGCTGACTAAGGCGTCGAAATTCAGTGTTCTTCAGACCTGCTGGCTCTGAAAGCAAAGACTTCAAGGAAAGTCATCCTTGGGTGGAGCACGACTAATATGTGTGGAAACAGGGGGCACCCACTTCAAAGAGCAAGCTTCCAACACAAAGGAGGCTGATGATGGTAAAGGCTGACCCAGTGAAAACAAATGGCCAGAAGTAGAAATTGCCATTTGTCCCACAGGAAGATTCACAATTCAGTTAAAAGGACTATTATCATGTAGGCCTTTTTCTCAGCAACCATAATGTGGATTGATTTCATTTTTGGACCATTTCTTATGTAATTTCTAGGTGATTTTGGGGATATAAAATGCATCTACCTGTGACTCTGGGAACTGTAATGGCCAGTTAGACTAGGTTTATGGCTGATCTGAACATGTCCCAGATATGACAGTTGGTGAGTGGGTGAAAAATGAAATTAGGGATATGCTTAATAACTTACATATTCATAACTCTTGTACTTTTTTGGACGCGGTAGAAATGTGCCATATGGCCATACTACATCGTATGGATTTGGTGGTCGGCTTATCTAATTCTCCATGATCAGCTAAAACAGACAATATGTTTATTTTGGCAGGTGCTAGTAAAATTATGAAGTTGTGCTACATAATTATTTTTTGCCAACACGTTGAACAAAGGGGCGATTACAAATAGCAATTGCCATATGTTGCTCTAGACTCCTAAACCAATCCTGACTTGGAAGCTGGGTTGAGAGGAGAGAGCGGGTAACTGTCCAATCCTAGTGGCAGGAATTATTGCAGGGTACCTCCCCAAGATTGTAAAATTGGTGGTGTCATCGCTGCTATATAAGGGGGACTGCACTAGGACAGAGGACAAAAACTGGGGGGGACAGAAAAAGGAGAAGGACGGGAAGACAGAGAGAAGACACAGACCATCAGGAAGGCTGCTGTAACTTACCATCTGACAGCTGTAAGGAGACACCAGAGGAGATTGCTGAGAGTACATCTGGGTGGAGCTGTCTATTTCTAGGAAGGCCTCAAAGCTGACTGGGTCCTGTGGTGGAGAGTGGGAGGCCACCTTTGAGAGTGGAGTCACCAGACCCCTGCCCTATATTTCCAGAGTGTCCTGCGATGCAGCTGGCTTTTTTGAACCATAAAAGGAGGCTTGCTATTTAAGTAGAGCTAAGCCCAGGAAAAACAAAAGATGGGGGGAGTCTGCTTGCCTTGAATCATTTCCCTTTAGCGTGGGTAGGTGGGGGGTGGCATAACTGTGTAGGTCCTTAGCTTATGTAACCAAAAATATTAATTTAATTAATTCCCAATTTGGCAGAATACTACATGGTCAATTTTGTTAAAATTTGAAACTAACAAAGCTCACTTCCTACTGTGCGCTGAAAGCTATAGCCCATAATTTAACTAGGTAATCCTTGTTGTCCAGCTGACCCAGACTTCTTTAAGGAAGAAGGGTGTTGTTGTTCTTAAATCGGTCCAATCTCTTTTTATCCAGCTTCCCCAACACAGGCCTTTCAGTAAGGGGGGTCTGAAATCCAAAATTCACCAAAGCATTCCGATTTTTCTGTCTGACTTCCCAACATAGACCAAAGCAAATGTCTATAAATAAAGGTCATAAGCAAAGGTGATAAATCACCCTGTGTTTGTTTTAAACCAAAGATTTGGGCAAGATTATATTATTGATCAGCATAATTTTTTTGTGAAGTGAAATTGGCAGAAAGTGTACAATTGTGATTGCGTTCTTTTTAACTCACTTTTGTGATTTATTTATGCTGAGAGAAGTTGATTGTGTTGTGCCACGGATAAAGTGGTGTTTTCAATATTTTCGTGCTAATTTCTATTACTGTTAATTTAAATAAATGCCAATATATTTCCTGTACACCGGCCTGGTTCTTGGCTCATTGTTAGCTCAGGGGAGAGGGATCCAAGGGGCATGATATGTGTCTGAGATAGGGCTAAACAAAAAGAATCTGTTAAATAGTTTGTTGTGTCACCACTTGAGTGGGGAGGGAAAGAACTCCCTGTGGTGAGGGTGGCTTCTCAATAAATTGTTACAGGGGTGTTTGCTCTCTCTGATGTGGCCATTCAGGGGGGTCCATAGTGCACTGATGGGTGAGGCGGTCTAAGACGGACCATGAAGAGAGTGGGGCCAGGGTGTCCCGTCAGGGCTATGGTTGATTTTCTCGCGCGGAGAGGTGAGGAGGCAGGCCCTCTGTTTCTCAACCAGGATGGGTTCAGTGTGTCAGGCTTTCAATTTAGGAGAATGTTAAACACTTACAGTAGCAGCAGTTCTCAGAGGGTTGGGGTTCACCCTCGTTCATTTCGGATAGGGCTGGCCACCACAGCAGCAGGGATCAGTTTGGAGAAGGAGCACGTTATGAAGATTGGGCATTGGAAGTCCAATGCATTTAGGGGCAATATTAGACAGCATGGTCATGTTGAAAAGGACATATTAACTCACAGAAGGGAGCTATTAGTGGGCAGGGGGGCTGCTGGGTGTCCACCATGCATGAGGTTGGGGGGGGTGGGGGCAAGGTGGTAGCAGCATGCTTATGTGTGTTCTCAAATGTTTTTTCTGTCTCTTGTCACTCCCAGGGCTCATTGGGGGTGACATTTGCTTTGGACCAGGACCTGCCACTCGGCACCAGAATCTCCCAAGGATGGGAGAGCAAACCCTGAAAGGACTCATCCTGTCCTAGAGCCCCTGGAGTGGGTCTCACGGCACCCGGAGGATCAGCTAAGGCCCCCTTTTCTGCTGCACCAAACCAATTGAAGTGTTGTTGAACCGTGTTCACCACTCATCGAATCCAATTCATCACACATGGGTGGAACTCAGTGGAATTCCAACGTCCAGCCAGCATCGTTCCGTTCAAGTAAATGGGTTTCCCTGAGTCTTACCCACTGCGCATAAGTCTCACTTCCAATGGCTGCACGTTATGATCTCTGCTATGAGGTAGATGAGCACCATGTGCACAGGGCTGGTACAACACAAGACCAGACACTAAATACACACAGTGCGCAACGAAGCAATAAGGACTTTTCAGCCATACATGCAGTTATGTGCAGATTTTCAAGAGCAACCCAACACAGCTGCTGCATCAAACACAAACGACACCAGCATGATTGAACGGGTCCAGAGGACAATAGGCCACGCCCATAAGCGCTGCCCGTCAGCCAAGCATGGGCTGGTTTTGTGGGCCAATATAGGCCGGTTAGATGACTTATTTAACCGCGCAGCGGATAGTTTTGACCAATGCTAATGGCACGATGTGCTTTAAAAGCAACACGTTTTTCTCCAAAGTTGCACTTACGTGACAAGACACATTTACGGTCACAAATGTGGTCAATTTCTATTTTGGGAGCTGCGCTAATGTGTTTGTCCCATTCCGACCCTGGGCCCACCAACACATTCCATTGTGCCATGGACAATAGAGCGGCCCGAGGGGAAGGCCCTGGCCGTGATCTATCTGTGACGTGTCCCTGATACGGCGGGCCTACCCCCGCCATCCATCAGGCACGCGTGCTTCGAAAAGGGCAGCTGTGTCCCAGGCTCTCACATCACTGAAATAGACTCCTTTATCGAGGCTGCGGATCGTCACTTCCTGGACTCTGCGTGTAGATTCCGGGTCACCAGGTCACTGCGGACAAGCTACTCCAGCAGCCCTGCCAGCAGGCCCGGCTGAAGCTGCTGCGCGAGGGGTGCGGGAGAGGGGACAAACCTAAAATGATGTCTGCCCTCCCCATGTCTTCCGCTGTCTGTGTACCAGCAACATAAATGCAGTGAAATGGGGTAGTTTCATGTTTTCAAAAGCAAAAGGGCAGTGTAAAAATAGCATGCACATTACACTGAGCCGTAAGCAGTCTCCGTTGGTGCACACAATCAATACGCAATAAGGCATAGGCAGCATTATATTAACATTGTCTGTTTAGTGTTCATGTTTCATATCATAGCCACATAGAATAACATCAAGCTAGGGACGTTATGTAATGTTATTTATAACGCCTTAATACCCAGAGGTTTCTAAGCAAGGAAGCGAGGACCCGGGATCGAACCTGTGGTGCTTCCTGTCGTTTTGCTTCCAAGGAGAGCACGTCGCCCCTAAACTATCCTCCAAAGACAGAGGATAAATGTTGATTTATACCACGCACAGCTGCCATTTGCATGGTCTCGGGCGCGTGGCTTTGTAAGAAAGTGGGTTGGGTGGGTTAATGAGGAAAGAGGGGCAGGGTAGAGGCTGTGCTCTTCTGTTGGTGTTTGCAAAAGGCGGGGGACTGGTGTCTGTGCGAGTAGGCTTTCTGAGTGTGCTTTGTGTGCACTGGGTTTCTTGTGTCCAACGCCCAGTGTCTGTGTTGATTGTTGTTTGCCGGTATTTGTTCTTGTGGCGAACGTGTGTTTTTTTGTGCAGTGTGGCTGGCCTTTTTGGTGGCTTCCTTAGAGGAAATGTTTCTGCGCACATCTTCTGCTTATCCCTATATTACCTCTGCTCCACGCCCCTTCTCCATCCCATCACTGCTGGAAAATGAGATCTAGTGTTAAATGGAGGTGTTAAAGCATTACACTCCCCTTGAATGCCTCCATTTAACACCCTAGTTCATTAAAAATGTGCCTGACATACCTCTGCATGTAGTAGGTCTATAGTACACACTACTCTGTGCAGTTACACTCATGTTATAACATGAACATAAAAACCATACAGTGTGGTATCAATGCACCCATTTTGTATGCATTCGCTCAATGTGAAAAGAAATGTTATGTGTTCATAGTATACTATTCTGTTAGGTTATTGTATACTGTCCTGCTATGTCACATTGGGGATCATTTTATAAACAGTGTTAATTGGGCGGCAAGGGGTTATCAAGATTTGCAGTTACATGCTGTTGGCTTCCCTGCGTGCAATGTCAAACTCTTGTAAAGTGGAGTGCAAAAGTAACGAGTAAAACAAGGCAAAATCACCTTAACTCGTTACTTTTATTCTCCTTCTTTTAAAAGATATAATTGGCTCCTGCTAATAGCATTTTGCAGATGGCAATTACAACGGATCCCTATGGAATCTAATTGTTTTTAGAAGGTTTTAAATGGAGGCGGGTTCCATTGGAATCCATTTGTGTGTGCCTCCATGAAAATCTAATGCAGGCGAACAACAAAGTGCGCTTTGACGTTGGACGAGGAAACGTTTATTCTACGTTGTGCTCTTTCTCCACCTTCGCGTTTAGAGGGAATGGAAATGGCCCCCAGGGTAAAGCAAGCCATACACCTGTTACGCCTCACTTGAACACCTTGTTTACAGCGCCACACATTATGAAATGACCGCCAGGACCTTTTACTATGCTATGTTAAGCGATGCGGATATGCTATGCAAAGTAACATTATTTGATAGTTGTATGAATTGCTACTCAGCACACCACGGGCAGTGCTTTAAGTGGGGTAAGAAATTGAGGGGGGGGGCCTCGTTTGGGGGCGTGGCTTCCATTGTCGGCGTGGCCTAAACGTGCACAAATCATAGTAAGGTGCTCAAACAAATATGTAAATGTATTTGAGCATTTATATATTTGTTTGCGTACTACTATTGTTTGTGATTTTTCAAGCCTTCTTTTATATACGTAGCAATGTTACATATTTCTATGTGTATAAAAGGTGGCTCGTAAGTGCACAAACCATATTAAGTTACGCACACTTGTGTGCTTACCTTACTATGGTTTGTGTACTTTTCAAGCTGCCTTTTATAAACATAGATATTTGTAACATATGTCTATGTTTATAAAAGACGGCTTGAAACGTAGGCATCTTTTATAAAGCGTTGAGGACGGACAAAACCCAAGGTGGCTTTGTCCGTCGACAAAGCTTTATAAAAGATGCCTTGAATTGTGTACGATTCAAGCAGTCTGTTATAACATAGAAATATTTTTACGTTTATAAAAGATGGCTTAAACGTACACAGTTCAAGGCATCTTTTATAAAGATTTGCCAAAGGAGACAGGCGCCTCGGGCTCAGTGATCTCTGCTCTGAGCAGAGATCACAGAACCTAAGGCGTCTTTCACCCTCTGGGAACCTTCGGGCTCCGTGATCTAATCTGCATATTAGATCATGGAGCCCGAGGATTCGCTGAGGGTCAGTGACCTGGCGAGGGAAAACTAATGGACTCTAGCTTCCTCTGATGGTCCCTCAGATGAGGGGTCATCAGAGAAAGTTACAGTGACTGACGGAAGTGCCAGCCAGTCACAGCAAAGCTGTGCCTGGCTGGCACTTATGTCAGCTTGCCTGATGTTAAAGTGGCGGGCGCATTTCCCATCGCGGCAGCGGCGGGATAATGCGTCCTGCCATGGCGTGGTGGGGCTGGGGGGCCCCGGCTCAGCCCCACTTTTTGGAGACTGACGGGGCCCGGCCCCGGCAGGCCCCGGCCCACTTAAAGCACTGACCACGGGGCATGCCAAAATGACAGAAATTGCACTATAAAAGTCCGATTCACATTAGTATTTATTTTGTATTTATTCATCGCTATAAACCAAAGCGCTGCACAAATATCACATCACAGTACAATTAAGGTGAACAAAATATCTTTAAACCAAAAGGCTAGAGAAGATGAGCTTTAAGAGCAGAGTGAAAGAGAGGTTAGGAGGAGTAGAGCGTAAAGCATGAGGAAGAGCGTTCCAATGTAAAGGAGCAAGTTGGGAAAAGGAACGGAATCGAGTCGAGACTGTGCACATGGAGGGTGAGGAAGAGTTCATGTGAGACGGAAAATGAAGCGAACAAGAAGGAACGTAAAAGGATACTAGAGATGAAAAGATAAGGAGAGATGTAAAGACCAGAGTGAAAGGAAAGCCATCCAAGAGACGGCAGAGACAGGGAAATAGAATTGCGAAGCGAAATAGAACATAGCAGATGAACGGAAGAATTAAAGATACTAGAGGAGCCAATCGTGAGGCGGGAAGAACAAAAAGAATACACCAGCAATAGAACAGGCGGGAAAAGAGAAGAGGAGAAATTAATTAAGAGTTTAGATGTCCTAGAAAGTGAGAAATTGTCTTGCCTTACAGTTGTTGAAAGGGTGGGCCCGACATGACTGTGAAAGTAAAGAAAAATTATGAGAAAAGGGAAAAGGAAAACTCAGTGTCAAGGCAGAGGGACAGATAAGGGGCAGAAAAAAATAGGAAGCAAAGAAGGAGGAAAAGAAATAAAAGCAGGTGGAAAAGAGGAGGAATAGTAGAAGCGGGAAAAACGAGAACCGCCCTCATAGCAGAATTTAAAACAAGATAATACAAAGCAAAAGGTGATGGCTCCTTTGTTTTGCTATGTAACCCCGGGTGGGACAGGTATGCCCAGACGTGGGTCCTGTGCCAGCTGCGCCTAGAGACCTAAGCTACTCCTCACTGATGAGGCCTAATGAGACCAAAACATGTTTGGGGATGCTTGTGGTCTCATGCAGCAAGGATGAGACATAGCACTTTGGGCTGGACTGCCCCTTTTGGGTTGGGACCAAGCCTAGTTTGCATATGGTCTTTCCCCCTTTGTAATTTCTTGGCAGGGGAAGAACGATGGTCTGGAGGGTTGCCCAGAGCAATGCCAGAGGTTAAGATTAATTCTAAACCTTCCAGCCATCACCTTTCTGTTTTGGTATTGTCACCCCGAGTGGGACGGGTATGCCCAGACGTGGGTCCCGTGCTTGCTGCGCCTAGAGACCCAAGCTATTCCTCACTGATGACGCCCAACAAGGCTAAAACATGTCTGTGGGTGCTTGTGGTCTCGTGCAGAAGGGATGTGACCTAGCAGTTCGGGCTGGACTACCCTTTGGGAGTGGGACCAAGCCTGATTTGCATATGGTCTTTCCCCTTTTGTAAAAGCTTGGCAGATGAAGAACGATGGTCTGGAGGGTTGCCCAGAACGATGCCAGAGGTTAAGATTAATTCTAACCCTCTAGCCATCACCTCTTTTGTTTTGCTATTGTCACCCCGAGTGGGACGGGTATGCCCAGACGTGGGTCCCGTGCCTGCTGGGCCTAGAGAACCAAGCTACTCCTCACTGATGACGCCCAACAAGGCTGAAACATGTCTGGGGATGCTTGTGGTCTCGTGCAGAAGGGATGTGACCTAGCAGTTCGGGCTGGACTACCCCTTTGGGGTTAGGACCAAGCCTGATTTGCATATGGTCTTTCCCCTTTTGTAAAAGCTTGGCAGGTGAAGAACGATGGTCTGGAGGGTTGCCCAGAACGATGCCAGAGGTTAAGATTAATTCTAACCCTCTAGCCATCACCTCTTTTGTTTTGCTATTGTCACCCCGAGTGGGACGGGTATGCCCAGACGTGGGTCCCGTGCCTGCTGGGCCTAGAGAACCAAGCTACTCCTCACTGATGACGCCCAACAAGGCTGAAACATGTCTGGGGATGCTTGTGGTCTTGTGCAGAAGGGATGTGACCTAGCAGTTCGGGCTGGACTACCCCTTTGGAGGTGGGACCAAGCGTGATTTGCTTATGGTCTTTCCCCTTCTGTAATAGCTTGGCAGGCGAAGAACAATGGTCTGAAGAGTTGCCCAGAGCGATGGCAGATGTTAAGATTAATTCTAAACCCTCCAGCCATCACATCTTTTGTTTTGCTATTGTCACCCCGAGTGGGACGGGTATGCCCAGACGTGGGTCCCGTGCCAGCTGGGCCTAGAGACGTAAGCTACTCCTCACTGATGAGGCCTAATGAGACCAAAGGGGATGCTTGTGGTCTCATGCAGCAAGGATGAGACATAGCACTTTGGGCTGGACTGACCCTTTTGGGGTGGGACCTAGCCTAATTTGCATATGGTCTTTCCCCTTTTGTAATGTCTTGGCAGGGAAAGAACGATGATGTGGAGGGTTGCCCAGAGCAATGCCAGAGGTTAAGATAATTTCTAAACCTTCCAGCCATCATCTCTTTTGTTTTGCTATAATCACCCCCAGGAACGGTGTCAGAGTCTTTAAACTTTTTTCAGTTAAAAGGGGCCTCGAATCTCAGGGGCCCCAGCAAATAATAGCCATTATTATTATTTATTATTATGAACTGCCTCGGTGTTGCCAAGCATTAGATTTATAACCCAGGAATATATTCTTTTCTGTATTACTTTCTTTCTGGGGGTTTAAATGTGTGTTTAGCAGCGCTAGCTAGCCGTACAAGCTGATTTTGGACAGGCTGATTTTGGTGCTGCGCTTCAGGCTGTCACTTCCCGCGTGGTATACAGAACTGTTCTTATCACCTTGTTGCCTTTGAACACAGGTTTCTCAATATCAGCCACTTGCTGAGAAACGATTTATAGCTTTTCAGTGGACATTTTGTGTTTCAGCTCCCTGCTGGTTGGCAGTCAGCTGTTAACCCACTGCTAGATTTCTTTGTTTCTATTACCCCACAAGTGCCTCATGCAGTTTTCCACTGCAAGGAAGCGGGGCCCCCAACCACCATGTTGAAAAGAACCTCCAATCTGGCACAACGTTTGTTCTCAAGGGTTGGAGGTCCCGGCATGGTTGACATCGGCGAGCGCTGCAGGTTATGTTGCCAGTCATTCAGGACGTGGGCAAAGGTTTGACTCCAGGTAAGGATTACCAGCTGGAAAGCCACCTGCCAAGGACGGGTAATAGATTATATATGTGATACCAATTTTATGCCACATAGGCACCATCAGGGCTTTTTGTGGGACAGGGCTTTCGAGGGATCAGGCCTGAGGTGCCCTCATGTGCCCGCTAGCCGACCTGAACTCCCAATGTTAATATCCAATTGAAAGTTGCTGAGCGACAATGCTGCTTTTCTCTAGCCGCAGGTGCCACTAGCACGCCTGCTTAGAATTACGCGATCAGTTTCGGGCATTTGGAGTTAGGGTGCCCTCGATTTCTTGTCCTACTTAAATCACGGGCTACAAAAGCACAGAAGTGACATTTCTGCCGAGTGACGTTCTGTTCCCCAGCAGAGGGCGCATGCACCTGTGGGGGCAGAAGATATCCCTCCTGAAACGAGGCTGACCCTGAGTCACTTGATGGTATCCCGCCCCCTTTAAACTGCCTCGCCGCGCCCCGGGACCGTGTCCACCAAATGTCGGGCGCAACTGCCTGAACAGAGGCCCTTCCCTCGCTGACTGGATGGGCAGCGCTGGCCGCTAAATCCAGGCCAGGGTCGATGTCCATTTAACATTTCTTCTACAACATTTTCTTTTGAAGGCGCCATAAGTATTTCTACGTTGTAATTACAGCACCGGCGGACTGTTTGATGTGGAGGGATAAAGGTGAGAGGTCAAGGGTTAACCAGTAGTGTGGCTGTGTTTTTGATCTGCAATAATGAGAGGCTCCGGCGGGGGCAGAGGTTGAGGAGCCCATGGTGGGGATATCAGCTTGTCTGCCCAGAGTATGCAAGGGAACGTCACTGTCCAGCCACTGAGTGGCCCACTGGAGCGAGAGGGCCGTCGGTGCCCGTTCGGACGTGGCTTTCGCCCCACTGCAGGGCACCTGCAATTTTGGGCATCGCTTGTTGTTTTCAGCTGACTCTAGGGCAAACCACAGGGCGTCACGTGTAAACAATGTACACACATGTTCAAAGCAGGCCACTCTGCACCGCAGGCCTGAGACCGTCCCCGATATCACCTTGCCACACTATCCGCCACACTATCCTCAAGGGCAGGCACCCCTAGACACAGCTAGCAGTCTATCCAAACCCCGCACTCTACACCTCACCCCCTGGACAGACATCACACCTCCTCAGAGCCACCCCCCAAACTCTACACTCTGGGCCCAACTACCTTCCTCCACCAGTAGCACTCTACACCCACAAACACAAAGCTCTGTTACCCACAGCTGCTCCCTCCCCGCTCGCCATGCTGCATTCACCACCAGGCACAGCTGCACCCCAACACATGCCACACTCTTCACTCCCAGCCCAAAAAACTCCCTTTGAGTGATTACAGACCATCCCCTACTCAAACGCTTTACTCTGCAACCAGTGGCGTAACACAAAATGTGGAGGCGCCCCTGCGAGCCATGCTGAGGGCCCCCCCAACTCGGCAACAATTCACCGGTCGCGCCTCACTCTGCGCCGGCATAGATTATCATGCTTGCGCAATACGCAAAAACGTGCTGCTGAAGGTATATGCTTCACACTGCACTAGGAGAAAGATATAAATATGTGTTTTAATGCGATATACAGCACACTTTCTGAGAAAAATTGAATAAAAAGCCAGAGTGTTTGCAATTGTTTTGTAGGGTAACACCAATCCAATAGATGCAAGTCACCAACAGTGCACAGGAACATTAATGCTTTGCTATTAAAAATGCCATGCCACAATGAAAACATGCCCAACTGGCTGCACAATGTAGACCAGTGTAGACATGTAATAACGTTACAGTAAAGCATGCCAGGCCACATTTAGACATACCTAGACTGGTTGCACCAAAATGCCAATCGAAGCAATTACACTCATCAAGAAGAGAACACACATTCAAGCCCATGGCCTCTAACAACACGGCCAAACTCTTTAAAATCTGCAAGGAACTGGTCAATCCTGTTGCAGTCTTTACCTCTCCTGTTCACTCCCAGGCCCTCTGTATGGCTCTGTCATCTCACTTCTCAGTTTAAACTCAGGAGATACTGTCCTCCATCTCCTCTTCCTCTCCCTCTCCCTCCTCCTCTCTCAGACCCCCTTAGGCCATCTCTATCGCTCTTCCTCCTTTCTCCTCTTTTTCTCTGACAACACCTGACGAGGTTTCTAGACAAGTCTAATCTATGAAAGTGTCATCCAAACAGGTGCTCCCCTGCTCCTCCAGAACCATCAAGGACCATATTGACACCCTCGCTCCAGCCTTGGCCGATTTCTGTAATCACTCTTTTGCCTGAAACGTTCCCCTCTCCCCTTAAGCACTCCCTTATGCACCCACTCCTCTAGAAGCCGTCTGCTGATCCTGCCTGCCCGGCAAACTATTGCTCAATCTCCATCACCCCTTTCCTGGGCAAACTGTTGGAAAAGCTGGCCATCTCCCAGCTTACTCTCCACACGGAATCTGTTGGTTGTCTCCATGAACTTCAGTCTGGCTTCAGAGCTGCCAGAGTCACAGAAACTGCTCTCCTGAACACCTCTGAAGATCTTCTCTCTAACCTTTTTCCAGCATTCCTTCTGTCCTCATCCTCCTTGATCTTTCCTCTGCTTTCGACACGGTCAATCACGGCACCCTGATCAATCCTGATCAATCGACTCCATGAGAACCTGGGAATCACGGATCAGTCCCTTGAGTGGCTGACCTCCTTCCTCTTGGACAGCCCCTTCCAGGTCCAATTGGGTTCCTTTCTCTCCACTCCATCCTATCACCCTGATTTTTCAACCTCTACATGGCCCCTTTGGCCCACCTGATCTCTACCTTCTCCTCTAACTTTCAGTGTTATGCAGATGACACTCAGTTTTCCTTCAGACTCCCCTCAGACTCCTTTCCTCTCTCGCTCATTCCTGACTGTCTATCCGTGATTCAGGATTGTTGTGCCTCCAACAATCTCTGCCTTAATGTCAGTAAGATGAGATCCTTCTCATTTGGACTCCTGCACCTGCTTTCCCTCTCTCACTCTGGCTGCCCGCCTTGGGCCCTCTTCCTTCGCCTTCCTGTGAGGCAAACAACTCTCTCTCTTTCTCTCCTCACATCTCAGACGTCGCCAAGAAGTCCCACTACCAGCTGCTCCTCCTCAAAGGGACTCTTCCCTTTCTCACTTTCCCCCAGAAGCTCACTGTCGCCAGAGCCCTGGTTCTCTTTAGGCTGGACTACAGCAATGGCCACTTTCTCAATCTGCCTTCCTCTACTCTCCACCCTCTGCAACTAATCCAGAGCAGGACTGCAAGACTTATCCTGGGCCTGAATCCCAGGGATTGTATCTCTCCAGCCCTGAAATCTCTCCACTGGCTCCCACTTGCTGCAAGAATCAAGTTCAA